>NW_008352267.1:11061861-11077663 GCF_000622305.1 Nannospalax galili
GGTCAAGGGAAAGCTTGGACTTTCTACCTTCCAATCTGGAGAATAAGATGAAAGGAAAGTGTAAAAAAAAGAAAAAAAAAATGTTCCAGAAATGCCTTAGTACCAAATTTGGTTTTCTATCAGATTTTTCGACTGGGAATTTGGGCTTGACATAAATCGTGCCAAATTTGTCTTCGAGTAGCTTTTTTATATTTCTTAGAGGATGTTCTGTTATTTTACAGACACATTTACATGACACGTTTTACATGCTGGTCAGAATCATTTAGATTTGCCAAAGCCTCTCTCATTTTACAAACATACTGTCCCATCAAAGGGCTTAGTAAAACCATTAAAGCCCCATACCATTCTTGAGGTCCCAGTTGAATTAAGCTTTCCTTCATATCTCTGGTGAACCCATCTTATCTGGCCCAGTGAACTGGATATCATATATTGCTTTTCTCATACCTAGTTCTCTCAGTAACGCCTGCCCCTCCTTTATAGTCTTCCAGCCACTGCTAATCATGTTAGTCTCCCTTGATGATGACCATGTATCTTCAACCAGCCATCCCATTAAGAACTGCTCCCTCTGGCATTGGCCTAGGTTGAACAACCTATATCTCAGGGATGGATGGGTGCTTATATAACTGAGCTGTGAAACTTCTGAAGGAATTAGACTGATGAAATTTGCTCCCATGTCCCATACTCTCACAAGCCACGTAGCTAAGGGCTCTCTGATTGCTTGCTTGTAAACTTTTCTTTGTTTTAACAGTTTTAGTATGGAATATTTCCTAGCTACCGCACTGTTAGATTTTTTTTTTTTTTTTTTCCTTTTCTATCAATGGTTGAATCTGAAGGGAAGCCTTAGCTACTTTTATTTTTAGGTCATTTTCTTTTTCACTATTATCTGTCTTTTCCTCTGAGTCCTTGGACCTTACACAAGTCAAAATGTCCCCCTTTTTTTTTTTTTTTTTCCTTTTCTATCAATGGTTGAATCTGAAGGGAAGCCTTAGCTACTTTTATTTTTAGGTCATTTTCTTTTTCACTATTATCTGTCTTTTCCTCTGAGTCCTTGGACCTTACACAAGTCAAAATGTCCCCCTTTTTTTTTTTTTTTTTCCTTTTCTATCAATGGTTGAATCTGAAGGGAAGCCTTAGCTACTTTTATTTTTAGGTCATTTTCTTTTTCACTATTATCTGTCTTTTCCTCTGAGTCCTTGGACCTTACACAAGTCAAAATGTCCCCCTTTTTTTTTTTTTTTTTCCTTTTCTATCAATGGTTGAATCTGAAGGGAAGCCTTAGCTACTTTTATTTTTAGGTCATTTTCTTTTTCACTATTATCTGTCTTTTCCTCTGAGTCCTTGGACCTTACACAAGTCAAAATGTCCCCCTTTTTTTTTTTTTTTTTCCTTTTCTATCAATGGTTGAATCTGAAGGGAAGCCTTAGCTACTTTTATTTTTAGGTCATTTTCTTTTTCACTATTATCTGTCTTTTCCTCTGAGTCCTTGGACCTTACACAAGTCAAAATGTCCCCCTTTTTTTTTTTTTTTTTTTCTCTCCAGATCTGCAACTGGATCTGCCAGGACTTCCACTGCCTTTTCAGCTTCCCCACCCTGGGGCACATCTTTTATTATGCAAAGTGGCCATACTCCCTCTCTGGGCTCTCCACTTGGGTCCAGAGCCAGGAACTCTGGATAATCTTTAACAAATCTTCTCATACCCACAACATATACCCACATTTACAGAAGAGCAGTGGCCCATGAGTCTGCAGTGGCTGGCCTCTTTTTAGTTATAGATTTTATAATCCATTGTATAACCAATGTGACTATTGCTAACCCCATTAAGCCTATGGGGTTTAATTGCCATCTCCCCTGGTTTCCTGGAAGCTGCTCCTGGATTTGGGAATCAGAGCCCAGCTGACCTGCCACAGGGGCAGTGGACACAGCACTGCTTTCCCAAACCCACATCCCCAAGGTTGTGGTTTGTTTATCAGGGCCAAACTACACCCATTTTGTCACCACAGTTCTCTCCGGGTCTCTTGTGCTATCAGAAAAACCATATAATATATTTTTATGTGAATTTATTATAGTTTATATTTTGGGGGAAATGGAGAAACTTACAGAGACTAACGCCGAGCACCCAGGTCTGTGCAGCAGGCCACCACGCTTCCAGATAGCTTCTGCCCACACCCACAGTCTCCATTAACTGTCGCCCATGCATCCTGGTTCCACAGTCCTGCTCCAAGTCGGTAAATAACCCCTCACCAGATGCAGGTGAGACACAAGGGCCATCTTATCTCCATGCCCCCTGCCACGCATTCCCCACGACCCGCTGTTCATTCCTGTTGCCTCATGGCTTCCATCACAAGATGGCACAGAAACCCATCCCCAGTCGTCTCCACAGCAGGCCCCACCCCTTGGAGAAAACAGGCAGTTTGGGAGCCAGGAGATAAAACCATACAAGCAAAGCAGATTAAACTCATTCTGGGAGTGGGCAATTATCCCACCCATGAGTATAAGGTGTGCATCTCTCCCCTTTGAGAAAACATTTTAAGGGTGGATGCCCTACTGGGTCACACCTTCATACTACTGTGGGAGAGTTTCAGCTGAGGGTGTGAACAGTAAAGAAAATTACTCAGGGGTGAGCAAGATGGGAGCCAGTCAAATTGCCCAACCCATGGAGGGTGATGAATATCAAACAGTATCAGCTGCCCAGGAGTGGAGATGAAATTACTGAAACCATCCAGGAACTAGAGCGAATAGAGGTTATCCACCAAGCCCAGAGCCCAATAGCCCTTTTTGGCCTATCAGGAAGCCAAATGGCTCCTTGAGAATAACTGTAAATTACCAGGAGTTAAATAACGTTGTGCCTCCCATTCATGCAGTGGTGCCCAACATTGCACTGCTAACTGATCAGCTGGTGCAGGAAATGGGGTCCTTCCATGCTGAAGTGGACCTTGCTAATGCATTCTTTAGTATTCCCCTAGCTGTTGAATCTCAAGATCAATATACATTCATGTGGAATGGACAACAATGGGCTTTCACAGTACTTCCCCAAGGTTACATCCACAGCCCCACGGTTTGTTATGGGATGGTGGCCCAGGACCTCCCCTGTTAACCTGCCCTCCTTCTGTGAGGATGTTCTACTACATAGGTGACATAATGCTAACTTCTGAGTGCCTTGCAGATTTGGAAGCTCATTTGGGGAACTCGCAAATGCACCTGAAGGAGTGAGGATGGAAAATCATCCCACAGAAGGTACAAGGGCCTGGTAAAGTGGGTACAGTGGTAGAATTCTGAGGAGTTTTATGGTCAGGCAGACCTAGTGTGGTGGTTGAAAAAAATCTTAGAAAAACCCGTACCAATAAATGTTAAGCAGTTACAGGTATTTTGGGGATTTCTGTGGTATTGGTGAATTTTCATACCTCACTTGCTCAGATCACCCATCCCCTGCATAATCTAATAAAGAGAGAGGCTCCATGGGATTGGGATGTAAAGGCCCAAGAGGCTTTCAAGCAGGCCAAGGTACTGGTGGGGCAAGCTAAACAGCTGTGTGCCCCAATACTTCGGTGTCCATTCCTCTTGGAAGTCATCAGGGGCCCTGAGGGTTATGGGTGGGGCTTGATGCAATAACAAACTGAACAGATGGCCCCAATTGGGTTCTGGTCCCAATCATGGAAAGGGGCAGATTCCTGGTACACAGCACTAGAACAGCAATTGTTGGCTGTGTACAAAGCATTGCAACAGGTGGGATCCATTTCGGGCTCCACCCACGTTACTATAAAAACTGCATATCCTATAAAAGGATGGTGGAGGGCCTGTTAGCCAAGCCCCTGTCAGGGGTGGCCCAAAACCAAACATGGCATGCATATTTGCAACAGCGAGGGGTGGTATCACCAATGCCATGCAGGTAGTACTAGGACTGGTGTCATGTCAAGGCACAGAGCCTCTCCTACTTCCTAAAGTTGACCCTCCGGCAAGACCTGACCGAGTGCTAGAAGGGGTTCCCCCAATTCTGACTGATGCCTGGTATACCGAAGGCACTAGCCCGGGTACCAGACAAGAATGGGTAGCAGTGGCAATACAGATGAACACTGACACTATGTGGTTAGAGGGAGGAGATGGAGAAAGCAGTCAATGGGCTGAATTAAGAGTTGTATAGATAGTAATAACTAGGGAGCCTTGGCCAGTTAAAATTTGTACTGACAGTTGGGCTGTGTTCAAGGGCTTAAACTTATGGCTGGCTCAATGGGAGAAAGAAAACTGACAGGTGATGGGATAGCCACTATGGGGCCAATAAATGTGGAAGGACATATATAATAAAATGCAGGAGGAGCTATTGCCCCTAGGAGCTTACCATGTGGCTGCCCACCACTTGGTGAGTCTGCCATGGAATCAGGAAGCTGATGCCCTCACCAAGGTTCCCCTAGAAGCAGCACACTGGATTCATATCAAGTCAGGCCACAGAAGAGCTGACACAGTATGGAGACTACCCAAGACTGCCAGCCTTCTGGTAAAATACACTGACATCCAACAGGCTATCCAGGCCTGTGAGGCATGTTCCCGGTTATGACCCTGGAGGATGGGTGCCATGATGAGACACGTGCATAAGGCAGATTCCCCTGTGAAAGACTGGAAAGCAAGTTATATAGGGCCCTTGCCGTTCAGTCAGGGGTGTAAATATGCTCTCACTTGTATGGACACTGCCACAGGTCTTACACAGGCCTTTCCTTGCAAGAAAGCAAAGGGCAAGTCTACTATTAAGGGGCTTACTGAACTTAGTGTCCTGTGTGGGTGCCCAAGGTGAATTGACAGCAACAGAGGCACTCATTTCACAAGTACAGATGTGCAAGCTTGGGCTGAGGATAATCAGGTTCAACGATATTTCCACCTTTCATACAATCCTACAAGAGCAGGCTTAATTGAAAGAAAAAAATGTGTTGCTAAAGGAGCAGCTGAAAGCCTTGAACCCAGAAGGAACCATGTGAGGGTTCAATAAGGCCCTTCCAGAAGCCATAAAGTTGTTAAATGAAAAACACCAGTACAAGGGGTGGGTGGGGAGGGTTCCTGTGTTCCCTCCTGTCCTAGTTTGTTCTTCATTGCTGTGATAAAAATACTCTGACCAATACCAACTTGGGGCAGAAAGGGTTTATTTGTCTTACACCTCCCAGGTCACAGTTAATCAGGGAGCCCAAGGTAGGAACTTAGGCCAGGAACCTGGAGGCAGGATCTGGAGCACAGGCTATGGAGGAACACTGCTTACTGGCTTGCTCCCCTGGCCCCTGCTCTCCCTGTTTTCTTATGCAACACAGGCCCACCTGCCCAGGGGTGGCACCAGCTACCATGGGCTGGGCCCTCCCACATTACTCATCAAGAAGATGCCCTCAGACATGGCCACAGGCCAGTCCAATAGAGGAAATTCCCCAATTGAGGCTCCTTCAACCCAGGTGTGTCAAGTTGACACTACAGCTATCCAGCACACCTTCTGTCTTAGTTTGTTTCTCCATTGCTGTGACAAAACACTCTGACCAGTACCAACTTGGGGAGGAAAGGGTTTATTTGTCTTACAACTCTCAGGTTGCAGTTCATCAGGGAGCCCAAGGTAGGAACTCAGGGCAGGAACCTGGAGGCAGGAGCTGGAGCACAGGCCATGGAGGAACGCTGCTTACAAGCTTGCTCCCCTGGCCCCTGCTCAGCCTGCTTTCTTATGCAACACAGGCCCACCTGCCCAAGGGTGGCACCACCCACAGTGGGCTGGGCCCTCCCACATCACTCATCAAGAAGATGCCCCTCAGACATGGCCACAGGCCAATCCAATAGAGGCAATTTCCTAATTGAGGCTCCCTCAACCCAGATGTGTCAAGTTGACACTAAAGCTATCCAGCACACCTCCCTAGGAGCAGTTTCCAAAAGGGACCCCAGAGGTCCCCAAAACTATAAAGGTGATTGCCAATGATGTTTGTTGTACACCTGAAGTGCTGAAGACATCACATGATGTGAGTGTGAGAGAGGGAGAAATGAATCTTGGACTAATCTGGAAACTTCCTGCCACTGGATGGGTACCTTTCAGGTGCCAGAAGGCGCTATGCAGATGGCAGGGGGAGAATTGTCCCCCCTTATCCTGTTCATTGAGGGACCCTGAATGCTGCACTATCAACATGAGAAGCAAGATGTTCCTGCCGGTGCAATGGTGTCTCGTCTAGTGTATGTACAACCAGCTAACTTTTGATTGGACCTAGTGGTCACTCATAGGGATGGAATGCATATCTGGTATTGTAGACCAATCCACCTGCCAGTGGCAGGAGAGGTTACAGGCCCCAGTGGAGAAGCCACTGCAATTGTGTTGTTAGATGGATGTGATACACCTACTAAAGTACTGTCCAAGCACTTTTGTTCATGCCCATAAGCTATTATAGCAGTTAGTGTTTATATGTTCTTGATTCTTAGTTTGTGTTTTATAGTAGATGGAATGTCGTTAAATTGAGGCATCAGCCCATAACAAAAAGATGATGCAGAGAGTTAAGAGTCCCATGCCCTACTATAATGGAAGAAAGGTCACCCCACCCCCTCAAAGGCTCAGGGAAATTCGTGGAAGTCGTGGGTGGAAAGTTTTGTAAGAGCCAGAGGAAGGGGTGGAGTGTGACCCAGGTGTTCCTCTGACCCTGTGATGATAAGCCATTGATCTGCCTTCTTCCCATGCTCTGCAAAGGAGTCACCCCCCATTCCCTCTTCCTGCCAATCAGTTGACCATAGCTGCTTGCAAGGAATGGGTTAAGGGTATAAAAACTTGGAAAACCCCGAGGCTGGTCTCTTGCCATTTATTGAGGCTGTCTGGAATCATGGTATTTATGTTTGGGTATGGACTCTCAAACACAGCCATAAATGGGGGTGTTGCCCACTCTTCTGTAAATAAAACTGCACCCCAAGCTCAGTTAGCAAGTCCAGTAAACTCATTAATATTGTTCAACCTGCAGTTTGGAGAATTCTTTTCTTAGTTTGTCACAAGGACTGTGGGAGGAGGGGATTGGATGCCACATGTGCCTCCCAGCAGTGAATTTGATTTACAAATAGCTCATGGTAGTGTCAGCCTGTCACACTCAAAGGTCAGTGGTTGACAGTGTACATTTATTCTTCTTGCTATTATTTTTACTGTAGAGGTTTTCATCACTTTACTTTTGGAAAAATACTGATTTATCCCATCATAATGAATTATGAACTATCCACAGTATTATAAGTAGATCAAAAATAACCACCAATTAAGAACAAATGTACTACAAAATTTCAACTTCTATGTATTTTTCTTTGTTCTGCATAAATTAGATTGAGAATAACATGAAGCAAAAGTTCTACAAATTAAGTATCACATTATTGTCAAAAGAGTTTTGGGAATCCAATAAACTATAGATGTATTTTGCAATGATTCATTTAAGTACAACATGAATGTTAAAATTACACTTTTCAGAAAGTTCCCCTGCTTTACTAGTTGTAAGAAAATGAAAATGCATATGATTTCTCAAAAAGAGCATTTGAAGAGAACTTATCTGTAAGATATTAGGGAGAAGGATTATAATAAAATATGAGTAAAAACACAAATTTTCAAAATGATAGCACAAAACAGACCTGCAGCAAGACAGTCCTGCAGGGACCCTCTGTGTGCTTATTCACTTCTCCAGCACTTGGTATGCATTCTCAGATCATTTTGTTTGGTATATTTATTCATTGTCATTATTTTCCTCTGAAAATTTGACTGACTCAAGAATCTTGACTTCATTTTCCATAGTGGCCCTTGTCTTTCCATGCTTCAGGGGATAATGACTTCTACATTTATGCCTACAACTAGTGCTCCAGAAATCTAATAATGTACTCCTGACCAACATGAGAGGACAGCAATCAAATAACTTACAAATTCTCTTTCCTTTATTTTTTGACATCTTCATAAATGTTCTGATTATATTCATTCTAATTCCTTTCTGAATTTCTCTTTCATTTTCTAATGATGACTCACAAACTCTCAATGATCCCACTCACAAGCCCACACATTCTCTACTGTTGCTAATCTCAGTACGTACTGCAATCCATAATTCATACTTGATTCCAAAATATTGGTGTCTTTCCTAATCTCTCTCTTTTGTTCCCCTTATCTCTCTCTCCTCATACACACACAAAATACATATTTCATTATTTATTGATAAATTCGATAAGATTCCCCAGTGCTCCTCGATTTGCCGGTTCCTGTCTATCTTGTATCATTGCTTGCGCTGTTTTCTTCATTCATCTTTCAGTGGAGCTTGCACCTCTACTATATGGAGATGATTAACTAGGTGATATGGTGTTTTGTACTGCCCAAATCTTATGTGCAGTTTCTTCAGATATTGCAGATAATGCGTTTCATATTTTCTAAGTTTCTGATTGTATAGTTAACTCCTTAGAGACACATTGTCTGTAAATTCTAAGAAATCACCCTCCCATCATGATTTTTCAATTGAATTCATGTACCCAAACATTACATGAATGTCACCAGTGATAGGACCTGAAATGCACTTCTCATTGTAATTTTATTGTACATCTATTTCTTGTTCTTTATTTTGTTTTTCCCTTTAAAATATAACTATTGAAAGAAGAAATTAAGTTTTTGTTTGCTGCAGTATTTCAACTATACAGAATGATATGTGGTACACCTAAGTGGCCTATTAATATTTGTTGAATGAATGACTGAATACATGGATCAATTAATGAGTGAATTATAAGAGATATTGGCATAATGTGAGAAAACAACTTATAAACATAAAAAGTGAATAATATGAACTGTAACTAGATATAGATAATTATATCATGATAAGATTAATTGAATTACAATTAATTGATTAATTGTAATTAATTGAAACTTTTTCATAATTTAATAAGACACTGAAATCAGTTATATATTTTTGTGTTTCTCTTTTTCTTGCTGATTTGTAAACCTGTATATGGATGAAAATGCTTTCATGTCACATTGTACTGTGAATACATATTTAGTTTATCTTTTGCAGCAGCTTATTATGTTTATGATTTTCTATTTGTAAATGTACAGTATAATCAGATTTATTATTATTGGTTTATTTATATGGTTTGTATAATGATTAAAGGTCTCCATCTTAGATTGTTAATATTGGCATCCATTACTTTTATTTTTAGTGACTATTGGCTAGTTACATATTAAAATATGGAGCCTTTTGGAACTATTTTAAATGTAGGTAATGAAGCAGGATTTTATGATTTGTCAGATATCTATATGCTTTCTTTCATAGACACCCCCTGTAATAAATAGAGCTCCATTTAATTATTTTCATGTATGGATTCTGGATCTTTAACCACTAGTTTTAATATCTTCACATTGTACTTGGAATCAGCACAGCAATATGTAATTAAATTAAATTAAGACGAGGTGTACTTTATGTTCATGAATAAAGTGCTTCCTGCACAAGCATGAGGACCTGAGTCTGAACCCCTCGAATACATATAAAGCCAGACATGGTGGTGCACATTTGCAACCTCACTGCTACAGGGAGATGAGAGGCAGAGGCTAGATAATCCCTGGAAGATTATGGACCAGGTAGCCTGGTTCACACAGGAGAACTCTCTCAAGCAAGGTGAGGAGGGAAGACAAATACCTGTTTTTAGCTTCTCACCTTAGCGTGTGACCTACAGAATGCATGACTTCACAACCATATATGAACAGACACACACACACACACACACACACACACACACACACACATACACATTTTACCCATTCCCACATAGGCAAAGACAAATAAAAAAGGAAAGATAGCACTTGAGATGGACTATGAAAATTCAAAGTGTTTTGTGTGTGTGTGTGTGTGTGTGTGTGTGTGTGTGTGTACTTTATTGTATGCAAGCTGTATTTTAGTAAACTTAGGTATTGGTTTGTTTTCACTTTCTTATTCAGTCAGGAATTTCATACAATGTGTTTTGATGTTACGATGAATCCCTCCCACATCTGCACCCTCGCCTTTCATCAAGCCTTCTATTAGCATCTTAGACATCTGAACTGGGTGCCAAAGAAGTCACATATCATTAGAATGCCAGTGATCCATAATTATTTTGCACAGATGGGTCAAAGTAAGGACCCACTTTCCTTTGTATGTGTTTTGGGGTCAGAAGACAACACTTCTTGGAATGGAGTTTTCAAATTTCTTTTCTGTTTCACTTACACACTACTTAGGATTGAGATTCCCTCTTCATCAGAATCCCAGATTCTCTTGGGATTCCTCATCAAAGGCAGTTGTTCAAAGCCCGAGTAGTTGCAGGTTATACCTTGGCTGTTTCCAGGCCTCACTCAGCACACTCACCCCACTGTGGTTCAAGGTGTTCTCCAATAGACTGATTTCACACAAGGTTTTCCTGTGGGTTAAAGAAGATGCTGGGTCCTCGCAGCAGGCAGGAGTTAACTCACGGCCTCCAATCCAAGATTCTCTGAGTTCAGATGTTTCATAGATTCACAGGAGTGCTTTATACTAATGTCCTCTAGTTTATTTATTATAATCTATAGACTTCTCAGGTTGCTATTGTTGTTATGGACTAGAACCAGGTCTTACAGCTACTGGACAATGATGATGACAGACAAGCCAATCTTGGATGCTCTATGCAGTTGCCACCGGCAGACCCAGCCCCCAGTGAGAGAGGTACAGCAGGTGCACTAGGGTATGGCACAGTGGGGTTGGCCTAACCGTTTCTGGTTGTGCCTACTGCCTGGTACCCTTGTCCAAGATCCGCTGCCAGCGAAGCCTAGACCTCCTGTTATCCCAGAGACAAGGAGCATGTGTAGAGGGACTGCCAGACTGGTGGAGCAGCTTTGGCTGCAATCTTGACTTCCTAGTTATTTTTCTCTTACGAAGTCCTGCGTTCAGAATTTTGAGATTCACATAGAAGTGTCAAGGTTCTTAAAATCATGAGGACAGGAGTCATATTATAAGTTACCTCAACTAGTCATGGTCACAGCCCCCATTTCTCCAGTCTCACAGCTGTGTGCCACCATCCTGGCTCTGCAGTACATTTCTTTTTTACTTGCCAAGACCTAAGTTCAGAGTTTTTAAATCAATGTAGACGGGCCTATGGTCAGTGAAACATTCATCTTGCTTGATAAGGTTCTTCACATGGTCTAGCATACACACTCGGTCTCTTGGGAACCTGCACAAACCAGGCTGGAGGCTGGCCGCCCAACCCCCACCCCTACTCCCCAACTCTCCAACCTCCTACCCCCACAAACCCTACATTCATTCTGCCCCCTATCTAGTTCTTTCTCATCTATACTTATTTTTTAACACTATGAGGCTAGCTAAGCATTGAATATGATTAGCTAAAATAGAAGAAAATTGTAATGGATTTTTTCAACAGTTTATTGTTACTGTTAGCTTTGAACTGTACATTTGGAGTGAAAATATGTACCTACATTGTAAAATTAATGCTTGGTTTGATATTGAGTGCATAGATTCCAAATCTATATCCAAAATAATGGCTAATTGATTTCCATATTTACTATCTCACTTCTTTTTTTCTCTCCATGATTATTCACTGAAACCTGTTTAATGGATTTAAGTTTTATGTCACTTTATAAAGTATGAGTAATTCTGTGAAAAGGAATGAAATCTGGATTGAAAAGAACAATAAAAACAAATTCCCCAGCAGCCTCATTTCATTTGATTTGCCTTCTTCTATATGTATTTGTGTGAACAAGAAAGCCACAATCAAAGCAGACATTGAGACAGTGAAGTGGAAAAATATCCTGTGAAATCAGTTATCATTGAAAAAATCTGTCATGTTCTGATGGGAATACAGAAGTTAATTGAATATTTATTGGAAATTCTGACAGTCTTATAAATTTCATACATAATGTATTCAGATCTTTTTATAGGAATACAAATTTTGTCATACTTTTCTCTTTAAATATTTATATATATTTAAACAATACATTTGATCACATTCCATCTATAATTAGGTTTCTGTTGTCATTTACTTGACTGGTGTATTTATGGCAATAATAAATAAGGAAAATTATTTTTTCTCTTTCTCTGCATTTTAAAAAATATTTTATTTATTATTTTTATTTTATGAGTATGCATGTATTGCCTGCATGTAGGTAAGTGCACCCGTGCTGTGCAATGACCGATGGAGGACAGAAGAGGCTGTTGGGTCCCCTGGAACTGGAGTTATGGACAGTTATAAACTGCCATTTGGGTACTGGGGTTCAAACCCAGGTCTTCTGCAAGAACAGTGTTCTTAACCTCTGAGCTATCTCTCCAGCCCATTTCCTTGCATTTTTAATGCCTCATCCTTACTGTGAAGTGGAACAAAAATGTCTACTTGTTCTATCTATAAAAAGATTTTCTGTGTGACTGCATACAATTATATCACTCTAATCTCAGATCATTTCAGAAAGTCAATCCAAGCTTAACTATTAATCAATATATTATAAATTAACATGCATATGAGTGGTTGGATTATTTTAATTTAGATATTTATTAATAACTCACAATCACTGACACAGGTAAGCGGAAACAGGTAAGCAAATATCTGCAACTAGAGAAACCAAACAAAAGAATACGGATACTTTACACCATGGTTTCAACAGTTCTTTTTCAATATTTTCAAAAGGGATACTCATTTTTTAAAATGACAACCAGAAACCTAAATGTCCACCTTGCTTACTCACTGTTACAAAACTCACCATTTATCTAATAAACAGCACTTCCAGAGGCTAAAAAAAACTTATTTAAAATCTTTTTGAGGCAAATATCCAATCATGATCATAAATCACTTTCTAGTGAACTTTATCTGAACTTGAATTAACATAAATATTGAGATAAGCCTATTTTAACTCCTATGCATGAAATACCATGTCTAGATATTTTTACTTCATCTTCATTTCCTGTAAGACATTTGCACATTCATAGCATTTATCATAATTTTAATCAACAAAATGTGAGTGCTTCTCTCACCTGGGTTGGGTTTATGGATCTGTCTTATTTGATGTTCCTTGCCTCATACAGAAAATAGTTGAATTTTCTTATGCACCTTGATTTTTTTTCCAATACTATATTTTCTAAATGTCTACATTTTATTCATTTTAGTAAAATATATCATTTATGTGTTAATGTTTTGTGTATAGCCTTAGCAATAATGCTTTGAATGCATATGAAAAATAGTTTTTAAAGTCATAATGAAGAGTTCTATTAAATAGTTTGTGATTTTTGTAGAAAGAAATTAATAATGATATATATTCAAACTTTATATAAGGCAAAATATTTATAAAAATATTAAGACAGCAAAAATATTGGTTCTTGTTTGGTATTGAGGTACATGGTTTTAATCCCAACACTCAAGACGCAAGAAGATTGTTAATTCCAGGCTAATATGAACAATTTATCATGGTTCATTCTCAAAGCAAAAACAGGCATAAAGAGCCAGGCATGGTGGCATATGCCTTTATTCCCAGCACCCCGGAGGCAGAGGCAGGCAGATCTTTGTGAGTTCAAGGCCATCCTGTTCTACACAGAAAGTTTCAGGACAGCTGGGGCATACCTATTATTATTAAAGAAGTAATGTGCATATATTACACATAAGCTAAATCATGTCAGAAGTACATAAAGGTGTATATTCAAACCCAACATATATGCATGAATTCCTTTTAAAAATTATTTGTGAGAATGTATACATATATTTTTGTGTATACATATATTAAATATTTTTACACAATTATGTATGAATTCATGAATATATTCTATAAAAACAGGTCCTCAGTACTGGGCCAGGTTCATAGTCATTTTAGCATATCATATTATTCAATGAATGTCTTTGCATGTTCATGTAAATAAAAATATATTAATGGGTAAGATTTCAGGCCTGGTATAACCGAGGAAGGGTTTATTATATCATTTTGTCTCTAGTGATGAAGGTCAGTGATTCTTGATTGCTGAGCTCACTTGTATTTACTTTAGAGATGCTGTATTAATGTCTAAGACTCACTGGCTACCCTGCTAATTTGTTGTCCTGTTAATAGGATATTACACTGTCAGTTTGTAAATCAAAATTCATCTCTTCCTTTTCAATTCTCAGATGTCATATGTCATATTAATTTGTATGAAATGTTAACTGATGTATAGAATTTTCCTCAGTGTAAATGAGTTTATATTTTTCAAAACTATGATGTCTCTATTTAATAGGAAATGAATTAAGTAAAGCAATTGCTAGAGTCAGAGCTTTCATGTTAGAGTCAACATACTTTCAAGATATAAAACTTTTAGATATTCTTTTAATATTTACATTATAACAATTTTTGTGTGTTATAGATCTATTAAAAACATATCTACAAATCTAAATATAAAGTACAATGTTTTCTAAATTGGGGACCGGGGAATGTTAAAATAGCACTACAATAATTTTACTGGGATTTTTTTTTAATTATTTAATAACCACATGATTAGACGCATTTCATTACAACATTAACATATTCAATAACAATTTCCAGAGCAAAGATGCTTCTCTTTCAAAATTAGCTGTAAATTTTGAGGTTCACAGTTAAATAATACAGTTATACAATATTGAACTCAGTATAACCCTTATAAGACATAAAATTGAATGAGGTTTTAACTTTTTTTTTTTAATTACAACATAGAATAAGTAGATTTAATAAATGTTTATAGCATATTTCATCCAACAGCTGTGGAATATACATTCTTTTCAGCAGTCCAGGTAACTTTTTCTAAAATAAATCACATTTTTTTTATTCTTATTCTTTTATGAAGTTAGTTAAAAATTAATGAACAAGAAATTAAAGAGACTGCGCTGCAATTAAGTTAGAATATTCTAACTGGAAAACAATTACTGTGAAACTATTTACATTCTCATAGAATTATAAACATTTCTCAAGGAATACTTTACAGCACAACTTTTTTTTTTTTTTCATACAGAAGAATTTATTCCAAAGCAATTGACATTGAGATGTTTTCACATGCTTTTCTAATCTCTATATACATGACTATCACTGGTCACAGTCGCCCACCTTCTGAGCTCCTCGGCATCTGAGCATGAATACAAACTCGTCAGATAGACAGCCTTCCTCTCCCACTAGAGGCTCCATACTCTGCCATCCCTGTCACTGTCCACTGTGTTGTCAGCACCCTCATCCATTCCCCCTGTCTGCCCTTCTGGTAAATCTAGTCAGCCAGAGGTCCCTGTTCCAGGAGTTTGACTATTATAAACACATTGTTATAACTACTGTTCTTTCTACAGAAAGCAAGCACTTTGATACACAACCGAGACATGTTTTTCTAAAGCAAAGAGATTGACAGTCGTGGCAATACTCTTTTGCATACAAATCGAAGGATGCGGTTTTTAACAAAAAATGCTACTGTTCTTCCATTTTCACTATTATAAACACATAGTTAGAACTGCTGTTCTTTCTCAGAAAGCAAGCACTTAGAAACACAAGCGAGACAAGTTTTTCTAAAGCCAAGAGACTAACAGTCATGGCAAAAGTCTTTTGAATACAATTCGTAGGAAATGGATTTTAATACAAAATGCTTCCGTTCAATTTTTTCACTATTGTAAACAAATTGCTCGAACTACTGTTCTTTGTACGTAAAGCAAGCACTTGGATACACACCCGACACATATTTTTCTAAAGCAAAGAGACTGACACTCATGGCAATACTCTTTTTCATACAATTCATAGGAAACGGGTTTTAAAACAAAATGTTTCTGTTCATTCGTTTTCACTAGTATAAACACATTGTTTGAACTACTGTTCTTTCTACAGAAAGCAAG
>NW_008352267.1:11080211-11103196 GCF_000622305.1 Nannospalax galili
AGCACCTCCAAATTAACAAAATCAGAGATGAAAGGGGAAACATCACAACAGACACCGGAAAGATACAGAACATTACTGGGATTTTTACAAGGCTTAGGCCTTAATGTATCTATATTTTTCTTCTCTATTGCACATTCACGTGTGTGTGTGTGTGTGTGTGTGTGTGTGTGTGTGCATGTGTGTATGTGTGTAGTTCTGTATTCCTTTTTGGAAAATGACACTATTCTCTAATTTTTTCATTCAAAATATACACTTCGTGTACTTGAAAATCAGACACTCCGTTAATCAAATATTAAATATATTAACACATTTATTACACAGCCTGGCTTAAATAAACTCATAGTCAATGTATCTTAAATATGCTCCTGTGTGGAATACACATACAAATGTTTATAAGTGATTTTACATTAAAAAGATAATAAAATGTAACAATGGTGTAGAGTTTATAAGGCAAATATTTTCTCACAATTTTGAGTAGTCTGTTTTCATCTTATCTTGATTTACCACTTATTTAACATTTCTACCCATCTTAATTCAATAGATATGATATTAATCTTCCTGGGCTATGCCCATGCAAATACACAAGCTGGTTCTGAATGAGAATCTGATAATGTCTATTCATCACATAGAGACTGAAAAAGAGACTATCAGATTGAGACTCTTGCATGACTTTTGGAAGGCCTGAGAAAAACAAGCCATTATTATTTTAAGTTCCCTATTCAAGGACCTGTAAAAGACATAAAATGCAGAGCAGCAATCTTCTTAACTCTTGTGGCATGCAGACAGGATTGTTTAGGCTCACAATTTTACTGTTAGCTTTGTAACTGTTTAAGTATCTTAATGTTTATATTATAAACGTGTCAAACACACTTCCAAACTACTTACTCTTCTGTTGTTCTGATAAAACACCATGACCAAAGCAACTTACAGAAGGAAGAATTTATTGGGCTTTTTGTTCCAGAGAGATGAGTCCACCATGGCCAGGGAGGCATGTCAGGAGGCAGCCAGAGCAGGAAGCTGAGTTATTCACATGTTCAAGCATGCAAAGGAAACAGAGCTAGACACACTGGAAGTAGACCATCTGCCTCCTCCAATATGGCTAAATCTCCTGAAAGTCCCCCAAATATTCCACCAACTACGGACAAAGTGTTCAAATACTTGGAGCCTATGAGTGACATTTTCATTTAAACCATCACACATAGACTACAGAATGCATTATTTTCAGCCTAGATATATGAACTCCTCACCTATGCATTCATTTATCTTTGCAATATTATAAACTGTTTACAACATGAGAGTAGCATGTGCATATTTCTTCTTTTTTACTTCCCCATACTTCATAATAATAAAGAGAATGAACGATTAGAGTTTTAATATACAAGATGGAATACAATGAGTAATTATACTATAATATAGACATATTACTTGTTCCTGCAATATGTGATTGCGTTTTCATTCATATTTTTAATGATCGTTCAAAATACAAACTTATACATATATATTAAACATCACTAATTCTTATACATTTGTATATGTATTTTATGACTATGTTTCAATTAATGATTTTTTTTTAAATTTATATACTTTGTTTTTGTGGTTTTAAATTTCACTATCTCCCTGTATACCCAACTGGCCTGAAGTTTGATATGTAGACCAAGATGGGTTCAGTCTCAAAGAGCCTGTCTGCTTCTGCCTCCTGATTGCTGTGATTAACAGCATGTCTCACCAAAACTAGCTTATAGTTATATACTTTTTACTGAATTTTAATTAATGCCATCAGATTGTTTTTCAATGTAGAAAAATCTGAATATCATTTAGCAATAGGTAAGAAGAATCATGTGCAAGCATAACTACCAGCACTTACATTTTCCTATCTCAGTTTTTCCCAATCCTTTCCCAATGGTGAAATTGGATATTTCACATATTTTATTTTTATTTAATTCTGACTTCATTCACTTAGAATTTCTTTCACATATTTGAAAATTGTTGTCATGATGTTTAATTACATTTCTATGCATTTGTTTTTCTCTCAGAAAATTTTCTTTATGTGCAAAATTTGAATATTCTTGAGTTTAGATGGAAATAATTTATCTGGCATGATGACTAAATTATTCTCTCTTATAATATTGTCCCTTTAAAAAATGTAACAAACACACACACACACACACACACAACAGTTACAGATGACTATATGTGTGCATACTTATTTTCCCTTTCTATCTTCTGAAATGTCATGGCTGAAACCACATCCATTATTCAAGGGTTTAAAAGTTTTCATTGTCATTAATTGTATAACTGTACATATGTATTTGAAGAAGATAAATATAATTTAATGCTGTAGTATATTAAAATAACATATGGCATAAAGACTAAATTTGTTAAAAATTATCTTTTGAGTCACATTGTAGACAAAGGTCTCAGCTATTCATATATTGAATTAAATAGTGTGTGCTGCTTACAATTACAAAACTACCAGTATTTCTTGTTTACAAAGAGTACACAGTTCTTTTGAATAAACAAAGATAAAATAAGCTAGTAAGAGAAATTGTGAGGCTTCACAGGGAAAGGCAAGATAGATAGATAGATGACAGGAATGGCTATATTATTGACTGCAGATTAAGGAAAGGTTACATATAAAATGGTGTCAAATCATACATGTCAAAGTTCAGAGGAATGAGAAGACTGCATTGCTAGTTTGATAAAGATAGCTATACAGAAAGATTTTTCAAATGAAACAAAAATTCAGCTTCAGATCAGTATTTCCTGCTACAGCATTTATAATATAACTATGTCAAATAAGCTTTTCACATTCTCCTCCAACTTGAAAATAACATCTTGTGTTTAAACAGCTTGATTTTTCAGTCCTAAAATACTCGTCATGAATAATCTTGATTTTTATGTACTTTGAAAAACCCTTTGCTTGAAACACAGCTATTGACATAATTCTATTGAAATATTACTAAGATTATGAAATTTTAGAACGTTTTATATAATGGTCAAAATACATGACTGGCATTTTAAACAGGCATGGGCAAGAGGCATTAACTTGGTTAGTTCCTTACTGTCTTTAGCTATTCCTTTGGAGTCCTTCAGCATTCTGGGAATTTTACATGAAGCTTCTTGGTATCTTTTCAATCCTTGATACATTTATGGGTGCTGGTTCAAGTTTCCTGACCCTGCACCAGGCTAAGGAGGCAGGGGTCCTTCTTGTCCCTGCTGCACCTGTTGCTTCCCCGTGTCAGGCTCTGTCTCTCCCATATTTGAGATCTGAACATGCGAGTCCCCCCCATCTGTGGTCCCTGCGCTTTGTTCCAAAATGGCAAGTACCCCCTCCCCCTTTTCTGAATGTGCTCAGTGTCCCTCTTTAGGAGGTTCAGTTCTAGTTTCATCAGAGGACGTGCCCACTCAACATGCAGCTATCCAGTTTGACCAGCACCATTTGCTAATCTGCTGTCATTTCTCTACTTTATATCTGTGGCTCATTTTTCTCAATGACTCTTCCAAATGTTAGAATAAATTCTAATTTAGCAAAAGAATCTATTAAGAAAAGAAATGCCATTGGAGGCACTATATTTTAATTCTTTATACAAATAAAATACTACTATATATATGTGTGTGTATACACACATTTATATATGTTTATATTTATACATAATTATATGTATATTATAAGTGGTTGAAGTTAGTGAAAACATATTTAAAAAGTATCAGCCACTGGAAATGATAAGCTAAATATATACACACACATCTATTTACACAGTTTCTGACAATACTATGTACAAGTAAATATAGGTTCCTGCTCCTATGTGTAGATGCACATATTATGAGCAAACATTTTATTCTATATTTAAAATTATTAAAAGATAGTTGATTTAAAATCAAATATAGTTTACCACTCTTGTTTAAAACACACACACACACACACACACACACACACACACACACACACCACTGAGAGACCTTGTCTCAAAAAGAATAAGGTAGACCATACCTCAAGTACACCCCCTGGAAACAAAGTAAATTAGATTAGTAATGCTTACATAATTATTATTTAAATCTAAAGACGCAGTACAAAGAAAGGAGATCACCATAGTTTCCTGTTTACTAGGCATTCAATAAACCAAAATCAGCAGAAGAAATAAGAAAACCAAAGATGCAAACTGATGCTGAATTTGTTAAGATAACAGCAAAAATAAGTTCAAAATATGTTTGGCTGATCATTCTGCAAAATGTCAAAAAGCAACAAAAGCTTCACTCTGTCCCCATCGAAAAATTTGTCTATTAGAAAATATAAGGAACTTCAGTGGAATACAAGTATGATTGTTTCAAGTGTTGTCATGTCTAAGAAGAAAGTATGTGTTGAAATCACTTCCTGGATTGCACACATACGTACATGATTTACTTCTTTAAAGCAGAATGTCAGCTACACATCATCTTAGATATCTAAGATTCTCATTTAACTTTTTGTGTGGACATTTGTCATCAGCCGAGATCTACTATCCATGGAGATATGCCACCAAGAATTTACGAATTCCTTCCTATATACTGCCGAACTAGACATCCTCTCTCATGTATGAGTGAAGCAAACTCTAATGATGAGTACTCATGGATCGAAAGAGATGGACACGAAAAGCTTCAGTCTAAAAAAAAGAAAATAATGAAAAAGAGGAACATTGGGACGAGGTGTAAAAAAATGCTCACTAAATCTACGCTGAAGACAGATCCAGAGCCCTTTGGCAAGACCAGAGAATGAATGGTGGTAACTGAAACAATAGAGTATCTCTCCCAAGTTACAGAGCTCACTTCTGTGTTAGAGCAGCTCTAATATAAAATATGATTTCAGCTGATAAAGCTGCAAGCCACAAACTCCCTCTACACAGTAGTTTTGAGGCAGGAAGTGAGCACAATTTAAGACAGCGGTAAGGCCTAATAAACCACAACGATTGGTTCAGCAAACAATCATTATTGATGCAGCAGTGGCACTTTTATATTGGGAGTAATCAGCAGCTGTCTAACTGGAATTAAGGCCTGCTCAATGGGTGGAAGCTCATGTGTGGTGCTGGAACAATAGAGCATCTCTCAAAGGGTGGATTGTATATGCATATATGTCTATATAATTTTAAAGTTTCTAGTCAAATTTTAACCAAACCTCTACTTACAGTTACTGATCAAATTTGATAACTAGTACAAGGATTGGCTTTAATAATAAAAAATATGACTGATAAAGGTTCATTTAATAACATTTGGGTTTTGTTAAATATTACACAATAAAATATCAGACTGTCAGCCAGGAGTGGTGGCACATGACTTTAATCCCAGCACTTGAGAGGCAGAGGCAGGCAGATCTCTGTAAGTTCAAGGCCAGCCTGGTCTACATAGTGAGTTCCAGGACAGCTGGGGCTGGGAGACAGGGAGACCCTGTCTCAAAAAGAGCCCTAATGTATACAGACTGTTATAAAAGACTTGGGTGTTCAATAACTGTACCTGTGTTTCATTACCTATGATTATTATTGATTTAACATATTGCCTCTTCAAAGCTTTTCCATTTCTATGCCTTTAAATAATGAGGCATTTATGTAACTTTTTTTAAATGAAAAGTTCTCTTTCTCGATACAATCAATGTCCTCATCTTCTATAAATAATGGGTAAATAAGACAACCCACCTTGTTAAAAATATTTCTGATAGATATATATTTCATTATATGAATAAGATCTTATTAGCCTCATCTACCAAAAATATAAATCTAATAATATTATAAATTTTACATACTTTGCTGAAAAATCTTATTTACAGCTAACCACAGACAAAATTCAGCTAAATTTTCATACAACTATCTTGGATATATTGTCAGTTCTTGCTTCAGTAAGCTTCATAGGTTACAGTTGTCTGTTCAAAAACAACATTAAAAACAATAGCAACCACAGTAATAGCAGCTACATTGAAATCTCTGTAACAGCTTGTAGACAATATCAATTATCTTCAAACTTCGCTTAGAGTTTTAATTTCTCTCATATTTTAAGTGAGACACTGATTTAAATTTCCAGTACAGCAATTATAGCTAGAAGCTAAATTTAGAACAAAGACAACTTTTTCATGATGCTTAAGTTCGCCTATTTATTTCTTTTTAACTTTCTCTTATTGGGCAATTACCTCCCTCTTTAACAATTAATTTTTCTTTCTGGCCAATACACTTAAACAAAAAGTATGTTTAACCCAAATCAACAACAAAAAATTTATTTTTATTCAATAGGAATAAGCAAAAGCCATCCAGCTTACTGGGGTTGATGCTCATATTATTTATCCTTCTACATCACAAGGAAATTTCATCTTTCTCTTATAGACCTCAGGGCAGTAGCAGATATCATTTGTGATTTTTTTAGGACAAACTTCTTTTCACATCTCTTCATATGAAATTTCATTACTTCCTATAAAAAGTCTTTTCTCCCACAGTACACATCCCATTCCTAATGTAGTAATAATATATGTTTTTCAGATACAGTCAGTAAATCAGACAATGGAGTCATCAGATGGTGTTCACATATGACAGTTTCATAGCCACAAGAACAGCCACCATCCAATGGCAAAACTTACAGCTGTCATTTCTGCTACTTATACAAAACAACAATCACTAACATCCAAAGATAAAAATTTCATTAACCTACAGAGCTTAATATTACTTACATGGATTTTTATTAGGACTTCCATCCATAACACATTTTGAATAAACATATATATTAAAATTTTATCTCAATAATTTAGTAGTGAAAAGTAACAAAAATCATGATTTCTTTTTCAAAATATTCTTAATATAAAGTTGTTAAATATAAGGTTTTTATTAAAACTGTGCTACATACAAAATAACAGCTATTACTGATATAGTTTTGATTGTTTAGTTTGTATGTGTTTTTGATAATACTTATTTTTCTATTTGTGCATCTGCACTATTCACCATGTCTAAAAGAATTTGAAATGCTTGGACTTCTGAAAGTCATAAACACTGATAATGGCTCTACTTACAGTAATAAAAATTGCACAAAATTTTGTCAAAAATAGTCATTTACATATAATTGATATCCCATAAGACTATCAGAGATAAGCAATAGGGTACACTCATTACAGTCTAGAGCTTCAACTTGAAAAAATAAAGCATTTGCCCCTCCCTTTACGCTTCTTAAGCAAGCCCTACTTAAGTTTCTTCCCATGAAATGATCAAGGGTTGACTCTGATGGAGCACAGTCTTGGCAAATACACCCCTGTAACTTTCCCCTGGTATACTGGAAAACATTCTACCCAGTCCCTCTTTGATGATACTCTGAATCCATGTTATGCTGGACATTTGCAATCACAGAGTGGGAATGCTGCTGAACTCTCAAGTAAGGCTCTCTTGCTGTCCCTACTTCCATGAGTGGGCATTAAGAGTCAACAATCTTAGCTGTGATGCTCTTAGGCAAGCAGGCAGTTATACTCTATCACAGTTAAACTCTGAGAACAGTCCTGTACAGTTACATGGCTGAGCACGTTCTTCTGTAGAACGCATTCAAACTCTGATAGCTATATCAGATTGTAAATCTATTTTTAGTTTTTTTCACACTGATTTCCAAAGTGGCTACATCACTTTGCAGTCCCACCAACAGTGAAAGGGTGTTCATATCTCCAAAATCCTCAGCAGCAATTGCTTTATGGCAGTTGTTTCTGTAATGTTAGCCATTTTGATGGAGGAACAATGAAATCTTAAAGCAGTTGTACTTTACATTTCCCTACTTACTGAGGATATCGAGCCTTTCTTTCAGAGACAAGATTTGTAGCAGTTAAGTTGAACTCATCTGGATGCCTCCTCCCTCTAGATTAGGTTTCATAGGAACAGTAGGTACTAAGAAAGCAGTCAAAGGATAAAACACATCATTAGTCATGCCCATCTGTACATCTGTACAACTGGATGTCAGACCAGCTCAATATGAAGGAATCCATGCATGGTACAGTAAACATAGCCAAATATACATGGTTGGAAAGGTCATAGACCCTAGAGAAGGGTTTACTCCTGTCACATTCCCAGACTAACAATTTCTTAATATATTCTAAATACTTTTCCTTATATTCACTGGTAAGTGTAGCTGTCATCATTCATCAAAAGTTTCTTTGGGGCTGGAGAGATGGCTCAGTGGTTAAGAGCAAGGACTGCTCTTACAGAGGACCTGAGTTCAATTCCCAGCATACACATGGCAGCTAACAACCATCCATAACTCCAGTTTCAGAGGATACGACACCCTCTTCTGAACCTGGTGGTCACTGCATGACATAAGTGCACTTAACACACATTCAGGTAATACACTCATACACATAAAATAAAAAAAATAATATATTTTTTAAAATTTCTTTTTACAGCAGATGGAATCCATTACAAAGTTTCACAACTGGTAAAAATGCATAGAATAAATGATTGTGAGGTGCCCAGCCATAAGTGATACATCTACAAAATAATATTCACACCTAAAGCTCAAAGAACATTGTGGAAGAGGGGCAGGGGACAGAAAGCAACAAAAGATAAGATAGACACCTGCTTCTTGTTCTAGGCATGATGCAGAAGCTGCACCCATGGAATCTCCATAGTATGATAATCTAACAAGGCCAGCATAATAAAATTAGCTTGCATGCTAATGTGGATGGGAAAAATGTGAAAGGTTCCCTCCTAAAGATGAAAAGTTACAGGCAATCAATGGATTTCAGAGAGAATGAATCAGTTTCTACCAGGGTATATCTCCCTGAGACCTTATCTAATCCCAGATCGGCAGCCTCAAACACAGGTACACACAAGCACCACTAAATGGACTCAGTGCATTATTTATGTGTATTTATATATATATATATATATTTATTTATAATATCAAAGGAGTGTATTGCCTATATGTGTGTAAATGTACCTGTGTCATGATATGCAATGCTTGTGGGGGTCAGAAGTCAGCATCGGAGCCCCTGGAAATGGAGTTAGGACCATTGTTAACCTCCATGTGGGTGCTGGGAATCAAATCCAGGTCCTGTACAAGAACAGTTAGTTCTCTTAACCACTCAGCCAACTCTCCAGCCCCTTTTTATGTTTTATATATATAGAAGAGGACAAGAAATGCAGGGGAGCATGGGAGGAAAAGGAAGAGAACTGGGAGGGTAAGAAAAATGCAAAGATACTACTCATGTTTGAAATTTTAAAAAGATTTAAAACTCCACAAAGTGTAAGAAAAAAAAATTTTGTAAGATGTAGAGAAATGACAATCCCAATTGCATATGTATCTAACAACAGAGAGTGAAAATACATGAGACAGAGCGATCAAAGTAGTAGGAGAAATAGACAAAGGTCCTAACAGAATAACAGAGTTTAACATCTATCTGTCAATAATTGAATGACCAATGAGACAGCAAATCAAT
This sequence comes from Nannospalax galili, assembly GCF_000622305.1. Taxonomy (NCBI): domain Eukaryota; kingdom Metazoa; phylum Chordata; class Mammalia; order Rodentia; family Spalacidae; genus Nannospalax; species Nannospalax galili. The sequence goes on from NW_008352267.1 coordinate 11,089,630, forward strand.
AACGACATAAATGAATGGACCAGCACTATCAATTCATTTCATGCAATTGGCATTTATAGATTCCACTCAACAATACAAGTATAGACATTGCTTTCAAATTGACAGTGTAAATGCACTGCAGCTGACCACATTCTCAGTCATCAAACACATGTTAAACACTTTAAAACAAAATAAATTATGTAAGGACTAATCTCAGACAAGAATGAAGTTAAATGAGAGTTTACTCATGGGAAAAGAATAAGAAATATCTAGGAAACTATCTAGTATTTGACTAGTAAACAACATATTTCTTTTACTGCAAAAACATTTTTTAAAATTCTTTAACGATCTTATATAATGTATTTGATGACGATCATGTTCATCCCCCATCTCCACTCTGATCCACCCCCACCTCTCTACCCATCCAAATTTATGTTCTTGTTTTTTTTTTTTTACGATTATCACATCCAATTTGTATTGCCCAAATAATGGGCATCAAGCCATCCCCTGAAATGTTTGGTTGTGGTCTACCTACCAGAGGTCATAGCCTTAAAGAAAACTTACCCTCCTCTTCTCCTAACAGCTACCATGATTACATGCCAGCTCTGCCCCATGCTGTTTTTGTCTGGCTTTTGCTTGTGAGGGTATTGTCCATGTTGTCACTACTACTGTAAAATCATATATGCCTCTATCCTCTTGTGCCTGAAAACACTGTTTTGTTGTGGTCATCTACTACCTCAGGCTCTTCTCTCTTTCTGGCCCCTCTTCAATGACCATCCCTGAGCCTTGGAAGGGGGTGTGATAAAGATGTCTCATTTAGAGCTGAGTATTCAAAAGTCTCTTATTCTGTACCTGCTGAAGAGTCATGGGTCTTTTTGTTAGTCAACATCTGCAAAAAGAAGCTTCTCTGATGAGGATTGAGAGATGCACTAATATATATGTATAAATATGTCATCAGGAATCAACTTAAAACTATGTCCATTTAGCTGAATAATAATAGTAGGTTCTTCCTTGGCATCTATGACCTATTTAATCACATGTTCTTCATCCTTATAATGATGCCAGGTGTTGGTTTTAAATACACAGAATGTGGTGATTTACCCCATCACATTTGTGCCACTATTGTATCATTAGGCATATCTTGCCAGGCAAGTCTTTATTGTACCTTATAGAGTTCCCAGCTGGGTAAAGTTGATGACTAATTTTTTTTCCCCTCCATTAGAATGCATAGCACCTTCCAGCACTATGAAACTTAGCCCATAGGGATGAAGTTTCTTGGCCAGTGACAGCTTAATTTTCCCATGTTCTATGACTGAAGTATGTTGTATCTTCATCAATAAGGTTTGCAGTCAAGTTCTGGAAGGTAATCAATAGCAATGGAAATAGTCTGTAATATTTGAAGGTTTATGGTCTGGCAAACATCTTCAAAAGAGATAACCCATTACTGGTACTGGACTTTGTATTTGTTAACCTGAAAGTGTCTAGTAGAGGTATTGCCCTCTTTATTATAGGGTGATACCATTTAAAATCTTTTAAAATGTGTGTGTGCATTCGTGTGCAGGTGTGTGTGTGTGTGTGTGTGTGTGTGTGTGTGTGTGTGTGTTTTAGTCAGCTTCTACAGTAGTTGATTTCCACATGACATTTTTCGGAAGATCATTAGTCTTAGTTATCTCCCCCCTTCTTCCCTCCTCAACTCCACTCTTAGATTCATTATGATATGTAACCATTTTTGCTCCATTATTACCCTTCTCCTCTTTATTGTATCTCCTCTCTCCAGAAAGCAACCTCTTTGCCCCTTACTTGTTCCTGACCATTATGACTTTTCCAAATGAAGATCTAAAAATTTAAAGCTAACATTCATATGCAAGAGAAAATCTAAGGTATTTATGGTTCTGGATCTGTTTTACCTCCTTCAAAGTGATTTTTGAAGCTCCATTCATTTACCTGTGAATCTCAAAATTTTATTTTTCTCAGCAGCTGAGCAGTTTATTGTGTAAATATACCATTTTTTCATTGTCTTTTCATCAGTTGATGAGCATTAGTTTGTTTACATGTCCTGGCTACTGGAAATAGAACAGCAGTGAACATGGATGATCAAGTGTCTCTGTAGTAAGACAGTCTTTTGGATATTGTCCAAGATTGGCTTAGTCCTATTTTGGCTTTTGGTAGTCCTATTTTTGGCTTTTGAGAAACCTCCACACTGATCACCATACTACTGCACCAGTTTGAAATCCCATTAGTAGTGAGTAAGTGCTTCCATTTCCCCATATCAAAGTCAGAATTTATTGTGATTTGTTTATTAAATCTTAGTCATCCTGATTGAGGTAAGATGAAATCCCATAGTAGTTTTCTTTGCATTTCTCTGATAGCTAAGGGTGTTGAACTTTTACAAAATATTTCTCAGTCATTTGCCCTTTATATTTTGATAACTCTCCTTTACTCCCTTGACATAATTTTTATTGGGTTGTTTGTTTTAGTACTGTTTAATGCTCCTTTTAAAAAATTCTAGATACTAACCTTTTTTCAACCATATAACTGCTAAAGATTTTTTTCCAGTTTTTATGCTGTACCTTCACTTGAACAATGGTGTCCTTTGCTATAGAGAAATGTTTAATTTCATGACTTTTCATTTTTCAATTTTTGGTCTCAATGCCTGCCCTATAGGGGTCCTATTTAGAAAGTACTTCCTTATGCCCATAGGTTTAAGAGTATACCCTACTTTCTTGTTTATTGGACTCAGGGTATATGTTCCTTGTTTCCCCAGATTTTCCATAACTTAGCCTGAAAGTTGTTGGATTTTGTCACAGGCCTATTTTGTACCTAATGAGATGATCATTGGATTCCATCCTTAAGTTGATTTATGTGGTGGATTACACTTATTGATTTACATATTTTGCATCACCTTTGCATCACTGGGATGAAACCAATTTGATCATGGTGTTACTGTACAGAAACCCCTGGGAAAGGACCACTCAGACTCCAGATGTTGCGAATTAGCCAAATTTTATTTAGCTGGCCAGCTACTGCAATCTCTGGATCGGGATTTAGAGAATTCAGTACGTGCTCAGAGGAAAGTAAAGCTTTTCTAAGGCAAAATCCACATCCTGATGAGCAACTACTGAAAAACAAGCAGCCATATGTTTGTTCCTGTGGGTATGTAAGTGATTTACAGAAGCCAGATTAAATATTAGGCAAGTGGTTACAAAAGCCATAAAACATTAACTGAGATATTCCTGGTTTTATGGAGGTATTCTCTATGATTAATCCTTCCTGGAACTGCCCTATGGTTAAGCTCCTCCTGAAACTTCCAACCTCAGCTAGGGCAGGGTCTGAAATAGCTCATCAAGATGGCAGTTCTACACAAAATGGAGGAGCTCAGGCTACCATATTCCCCATTGGCTCTGGGATGAGTCAAATTGTTGACTCTTTGGTTTAGCAGCTCATATTGGGTCCTCAGAACCATAATTTTGATGATGTTTAGATGCTTCTTGATATACCCAGTTAGACAATTTAGGAGGCATGGGACCACAGTAAAGGGCAGGAGGAGTATTACCAGAGGCCCAAAGGCAGCAGTTATCAGGGTGGTGAGCCACGGGGACCAGGAAAATAGTGATTAGTACCAACTGGGGGATGTCTGTCTTTCCCTTTCTCCCCACTAAAAAAATGCATGTCCACCAGGTGGTTTCAGGGGCTTGAAAGAAAATCGGGTTTCCTGCAAGTTGTTATTCCTGATTTGGGGACTACTGAGTGATATATGGGGAGGTCTCCAGTTGGAAGGCTGGGAATATCAAACAATGTCCCATACCCTGGAGGTCCCCCAGAGTCAACCTGGCCTTTCCCCAATGGCAGGGAGGATCAGACTGTTATGGGGTCCTAGGGAAAAAGGATAGATTGGCCCCTATCCCAATGTAATAATGGGGTCAGGGTACAAACATAGCCAGAAAATCCTTCCCAAACATTGGTCAGGTTTGGTTGATCTAAGTGTGGACCACCCTGACCATACCCAGTTTCGAGTTTTCCTGATATACATCTGTATATTGGATCTTCCAACAGATAAACTAGAGATTTTATAGGCTTGACTAGTTAAATTTATAGTTATATACTACTCCAGCATGATAAATAATCATGTACTTTTCATCTATGTTCATCAGAGAGATTGACTTATAAGTTTTCAGTTATTCTTGCTGCAACTTTGATTTTTGTATCAGCATAATACTGGCTTAGTAAATATAATTGGCAGGGTAGGAGATTTTTAATTACTATTTCTATTATATTTGTTGTTTTAGGTCTAGTTAAATTATACTTCATTTTTATTTAACTTTGTTAGATCATAATGTACCTAGAAATTCATCCATTTCTTTTCTATTTTCCAATTTATTATAATACGGATTTTTAGAGTATGCTCTTATGATTCTATGAAATTCCTCAATCTCTATTCTAATGTTTCCCATATTATCTCTGATTTTATTAATTTGGTTCCTGTACCTTTTCCTTTGATTAATTTGGCTAAAGGATTTCCAATAACATATTTCTAAATGACACATCATATATGTTATACCCTAATGGCTGGGTAGTGGAAGACAGTGAGGAACGGCAAGGTATCTAATAATAAAATAACACAAAGACAATTACATATTCGAGACAACTGGCACTAGAAGCCTCCCAGTTCTGTTGAACAAAGAGCACTGAATCTCTCTCAAGGTTTTATTTGCATGGATGGGGTATGCTAAGCAGGTATTCAGGAATGAATAGTATGCAAATCAAAGGACATTCCTCAGCAGGAGCTCATGAAACAATTAGCAACAAATGAGGCCAATTTGCAAGGTATAAAGCAGATATTCACACAACACTGTAAATAAGGCATAGTTTGATATGTAATCTAAACATGAGCAGAAGGGACACGGCCCTTCAAAACCCTGCATTAGCATACATGTATATTCTGACTCTGCTATCATAGACAATCTTGGCTTCTGGCGACTTTTCACATGTAGTCAAGAATGCTTTCCTCAGAATTCAAATAGAACAGTGGTCTGCAACATATACATATGCGTGAAATAGTCAAAGAACAAATTAATAATGAATTAATAAAACAACTTAAAATCTATTTTTGTATATTAAACATGATTAAAGATACAACATATTAGAGCACAGGCATAGCTCAGTCTGCATAATGCCTGCTACATAGCATGTTGTTCTTAGTTCGCATACTCAGCATCCATATAAAATAACTACGCATGGGCAGATATGTATGTCTATAACCCTAGTGAAATGGTTATGAAGACAGCTGGATCTCTGGAGCTCTACCCTGGTAGTCTAGCCAATCTCTGATGATCAGTTTCAGAAAAAGACCCTGTTTCAAAAGATAAAGGGCAGAGTGATGATAGTAGATACCTAATGTCAACTGCTGGTCTTCACACACAAGTGCCCACTTGCACACACAGAAATAATAAATACATCAATAGTTTGGGTTTTGAAGTTTACATAGAAATACGTAGCATTAACTACACGTAGTGAAATAAATTTGATATCAATACTCTTAAGCTCCCAGCTCAGGAAAGTACATAAAAAGGAGCAAATTATAACCAAGTCAAGTAGAAAATGGAGCTGTATAAAAATCGAGAATGACCAAAACATTTTAAGAGGAAATGAATGTAACTTAAAATTGGTTTGTTGAAACAATTGGCAGACATTGAGAAGAGCAGTCAGTGGAGAAGTGCTAAAACTAATGTTGTACCTACAAAAGTAGGTATGATACTCAATGTGTCCACTGCAGACTTTATTATGCAATCAAATGATAACCTAGCTATTGCTGGGGAGGCATTTTAAAGATGAGATCAATATTTATGCTGAGTTGACTTTAAATAAAGAATATTATTCCAAATCATTTGACCAGGATTGATTCAATTCCTTAAAAAGTAAATAGTGTTAAAATTGCAGAGGATTTTACAGATAGATTACCTTAGGAAGTGCTTTATTCACACAGGTATAGGCTCCTGGCCATATGGACACATGGCCATATAGATACATGGCAAAGTGATACAGAGGGAGAGCAATTAGGAGAGACAGCTTCATGGCCAGAGACAACCATGAACACATCCTGAAGGGACACAGACTTCGTTTTTTAGGACATCAGAATAACTATAGTATTCAACTATAGGAAGCCATGATGAGGAGGAGAAGGAGAGAATACTTCTGTTCCTGAGAACAAAGGGAGGTTTTTATTCCTACAAGATTTCAGGAGTGGGAAAGCCCACATCCTGTGACCTAGCCAGGTGTAGCCTATATGCCAGGAGTCACAATGAAGCAATGCACTAGATAAAACTAAAGTTAAATTCAAGGTTGTCATGACCTTGTTCTCAGCTACAAGGGGAAAAGAGGTTGCAAAACCATACCATGCTTTCTCAACTTTCTGTCTCAGAGCTGGGGGTGGAGATCGTAGTCTGATTTCTGAAAAAGAAAGTCAATTAGAGCATCTGTGATCAAACAAGTATTAGAAGGAAGTTTCTCTGAACACGAAATTCTCCCTGTGGATTTCACCAAACTACATGCTTTATAGTTATCAGCTGTTCATCAGACCTAGGGTCTCATCCTGGTAAATGTGGATTAGAAAACAAATTAAGGAGCCTGAGGTAGCTCAGCAAGTAACGGCACTTTATAACAAACCTGATCACTGAAGTTTGATCTCCAGGACTTACATGATAGAAGGAGAGAACTGATTCCAGTTCATTTGACCTCTGACCCCCATGTGGGTATTCACATACACACACGCACACACACACACACACACACAAATAAACAAATGTAGTTTTTTAAAAAAGAAAGCAGATTGACTCTCTAACTTACAAAATGTGTCTATTAAAATAAGAACAATAATTAGAAAGAATGAATACTGAAAATTAGAATGTGGATGAGTACTTGGCATTGGAAACCCTGTACTATTGAGCTTTCTCTACCCACAGGTATGGCCTTTCTACTTTTCTTTGTTAGATTAACCTAGTATTTAAAATTAGCTAATATTTATGCATTTTATGTGTGTATTTTTCCTGTATATATGTGAAGGAAAATCAGCCTGACCATTCCCACCACCCTGCCTCCCCACTCCAGGAGTGAGATACATCTATCTCAGAACATATGGCTACTAGCAAAAGACATCTGGTTTCTTATCAGCTCCTTACAGATCTGGTTTGTAAGCATCACACAGAAAATGCCTGGCTCCCCATCTCTCCCTCCCTGATCCCAGAAAGGAGCAGGACACCACCCAGGAATGCACACTCCACCTTCTGGGATTCTAGAAAGGCACGACCTGCTTTCTGGGATTTTTTGGGTTCACCTATAAATCCCAAATCTCTCCCAACCCAGATGTTCAACCTCCATTTCCAAGGGAAGGTTGTGCCTCTTGTAGCGAATACAGTTTTTTGCATCTGCTGAAGGTCAGATTCCAGTTCTACTTCTTTATCATGTGAACTTCCTGAATTCTAACAATATATATGTGCACTAAGTGCCTGATTCCCTTGAAGCCAGAAGATAGCTTCAAATCCTTTGAACTGGAGGAGATACAGAAAGTTGTAAGCCATCATGTGGCCAGGTGGGTTCTAAGAACAGAATATATGACTAGCCAGTGCTTGTAACTGCTGAACCATTTCTCCACTCCTTTAGATTGAGATCAAATATATGACTTATGGTATGCCATCTGGTATACTGCAGGGGAACTTAGATAAAAGATTAGGGAGATTTGGCGGGGTAGAAGAGATTGATCATTTCAGTAATACTTACAGGTAATGAGATGCCTCCAATGGCATACCTGAAATAAATTTTTAATGGAGTACTGGAATTTTTTAAATGTCCTTTGGTTTTGCTTCCTTGTACACCAAAGTTAGAGTGGAGGTCCTGCCTCCAAATCAAGAACACTAAGTGCAATACTGGATGCTAGAATAACAGGTATCAAAATGGTGATAAATCACTAAAGAAAGGGATATGGCCACTGTAATGGTAAGAGCTAAAAAAGTGCTACTTAAGAATTTATTATAAAATGATCTATGACATTGTCTATTCTATGACATGGTATGAGTATGATGAAGAATCTAGGAGAACCCTGGACATTTAACATGGTGACTGTGCATGGAGGAAAGAGAAATAACTGGACTTTTTTGACGTTGTCATTCATAAGAAGGGTAAAGCTCACAAACACCAAGAGGCCCAAGATACCATTCTGGATGAGCAAGAAGGTAAAACAAGGTGGTCATGTAGCCAGCAGAGGGTTAGTTCACACTGTTCATAGTAAACGCAGAGGATCTCAAATGTGTCTTATGGTTATTTTCCCATTTCTGACATGAAAAATACCTCGGGATAAGTTATAATCACATCTAACCTAAAAACTTAGCACATTTCCTAAAGTAGAAAAGTATAGTCAATTCATAGGTAATACTCATGGAAATTTTGCACCACTAAGCTAGCTTATAGCTCAATCTTAATTTCTTGAAAAAGCCTAGGCTTTATAAATAAGTATTGGCTAAAATGTTGAAGCCAAGATACTGAAGTTATTTAGTTACCAAGCTGTTGGCTTGAACACAAGGACAGTCTTTTTTAAGGTTCATTATGTGCTTTTTTGGTGAAAGGAAATGTACTACTGAAATTTTAAACAATATTCAGGCAAAGTTTCCTTCATTTGATGGTAATTGGATTGAATATATGTCCACCAAGAGTACTTGGGATGATGCAAAAGAGAACTGATTATCACTAGTAAGCATTAGATTGTGTGAGAGTACAGCACACCATGCCTGGGTATTGCTTCTGGGAACATTCATGAGATAAGGCATAGACCTTTCTTGTGAAGCAGCAGATGAAGCACGATGTGATATGGGGAAAGAGAACAAGGGAGAGAGAGAAAAAAGGGAAGAGGCCAGATACTAGAATAAAACATAATTTTATAGAACTTAGATATAAGGGAAAACCGAGTGAAATCGTAATTAGGATGTTTGATCAAAAAGGTTCATTGGGTTTCTTTTAAAATAAAATTATGGGGTATTTGTAAGTTACTGAGATTGATTTAGAGCTAGAAGAATATTGTAATTTTGAGGGTTAATTCTGACAATATATACAAAGCTTGTAGCTCAACAAATGAAATAATCCATAGATTTAAATAAAAGAGTGGCAGTGGCAATAAATAAATGCAAAATAATGCTAAACTGGTGAGTAAATAGAGAATAAAGTAAAAATCCTAAATGAGTTAAAACTGGCACATTAGTAATTGGCATTCATATTGTATTTCCACCTTACACACACACAGAAGCACTTTATGGCTGCACAGACCTTTCTATAACTTAATATGAAGTACTTCAAAGAAAACAGAAAATCCTTAGTATAGAACTTATCATGCAATGAGTTTATTAAGAACTCTTATCATGCAAGAGTTTATTAAGCCATAAGAGTCTCATAATTTTCAAGAGTTATAAAAATTAAGCTTAATGTTTCTCCACAGATCGAATCACATAGTTTCTACCAAGCCAATGGTCAATTTTCATGCAGCTAAAACAGGGCAGAATCCTTTTTTCCCTATGACATACATCATTAAGATTTATTTAAAACTGAATATTCACTTCAGATTTAATTTTCTTCAAGAGACAGATAAGTGTCTCTTAACATTCTTACTTCCATATGTTATTTCTCACAATGTAAGACCAAAGTCCAACTAGGAACTTAACATTTAACTAGAATTCTATAATTCAATATCATACCAGGTCATACTTACAAATTTCTTAAATTTGGAAAGCTTAAAATGTTATAAAAATTCTTAAATTTTTATTATACACTTTGAAATGAATTTCTAATTAATATTTTAATTACTAACAGTGTAGCTGACTTTTATTATCTGATTAAGAATAACAGAAAATATAGTGAAAAGTCTTTTAAAACACCTTAGACATAGCCTTTCAATTTATTTTATTTGTTTATAGGTATTAAATTTGTATCTTGAAAATGTTTTAAAATTTTAATTTTTTGTGTGTTATTCTCTCAGTTTTGGTCAGAGAAAAATATTTTTTTGTAGTTGATAATAGCTAATACAGATTCATAACTAAAGTATTGAGAATAATTGACTGTGAATGGTCAACCACAGATGGGACATGTATATCAAACCCTACCCCCACCCAGGGCTCAGGATACATTGGAGAAAAGGGGACAGAGTCAATGTGTGAGTAGGAGGGTGGAGAGGAGCACTATGAAATACTATATTTTGTAATAATCGACCATTACACACAGGAACTCAATGTAGTCATAGTCGCAGTTGCTGCCCAAGATCTGTGTGAGATCAAGCAAGCTAGCATTTCAGCATTAAGCAGGGAGGGCTCCAGGATCCCTGCTCCTAGCTAAGGATCTACTAGCAGTTAATGGCTATTGAAGGTGGGAGAGTCACTTTTCTTTGTCTAGCAGGAAAGATTTACTCTATAGTATTTGTCCATGGTAAAATATTTGATCAGCCATTTATTTTGCTAGATAGGCAGATGTGATAGAACTGCCAACTTGATAGGATCTGGAATCAAGGAAGAGAAAATTCTCTGAGCATGTCTGTAAGGGAATTTAGACAATGGATTAATTAAGTGAGCTAAGTGCCTGTACTCACCATTCTCTGCTTTCTGATTAAAGAGAAATTTCACCTCTGCCTCCTTCTTCTTCCACAACGCCTCCCCTACCTCAGTGGAATGTACCTTCAAATTGTGAGAAAAAATAAACCCTTCCTTCATAAAATTGTTTTTGTCTGGTATTTTGTCACAGAAATCAGAAAAATGACTGAAGAGCCTTGAATGTTAATGGAGCTAAATAACAGTGCAATGGAATGAAAAGAGAATAAATGACATGTAAGTGGAGAAATCAAAGAAGTTTTAATGAAAGAATAAATCTATCTCTAATGAAAAGAATATAACTGACAAGCTCCAATGGCCTTACAAAACTTAAATTTCAGTTTCATAAAAGTTTTCTTACTCCTGTCTTCTATAATATGGAACATGTTTTGAAGGCAATCTCATTGATAATTTATTATTACATAGTTCATATCAAATAATATAAATTTGTTTATGCTTAATTTGGGATGTTCAACTCTACCTAAGGTCTCCACTTAAGAATTACAGCTAAATCTAACCACTGAGGCATCATATATACATATATATACTGTCTTGACAAGGTTTTCAGGTCCCAGGCAGAAACTGGTCAGTTCCTTCCTTGTATAGAAAATTTAGTAGAAACCTTAAGTAATTTTTCTTATTAAGTTCTCACATTCAGTAAGAAAAAATAGCAAAAACAATTGGCACAATTGCTGCTGTGAGCACCATGGCTGTCTCTTGTCTGCTAAGAGGTCCATGTATTTAGTTTGAAATATTTCCCACAGGCTTATGTATTTGAATATGAGAACTGGAGTTTATGAAGCTATTTTGTGTGGTTGTGGAGCTTTGGGGATATGGGCATCACTGGCTGACATTGGCTTCCAGAGGCTACCCTTAAGGATATCCCACATCTGGTTTCTGTCAGTCTGGTTTTCTGCTTCTTGGCCTTCTGATATAGAACATGATAAGGTGCTCCAACTGTCACATACTGAGCTACCTCAGCTGTCTGTGGCACTTCTGCCATGAAAGATGGTATCCATTCAATCAGGAGCCAAAATAAACCTGTCTCTCCATAAGTTCCTTCTGTCAGGTATTTGTCACAGAGAAAAGCAATTCAAAGCATTAACTTCTGAAACATATTTAAAGAACACACACAACCAATAAACTGCTAGCTTTGATGGTACAGGTCTATATTCTAGGCATTTAGGAGAATATTCAGGAGATGTAGAAATGGGATGAAAAGTTCTAGACCTGTCTCATTACCCCGTGGGTTTGAAGTCTTCCTCAACTATAGTAACACACTCTTTCGGAAAACAACCAAGTCAACCCAAAGAATGCACACATATGTGCGCACACACAATTCTGTTAAAAATGAGTACATGTCCTTCATAGACATTTCTCCAAAGAAGACATTTTTTTAAAAAAGTGGGTATAGGAAAGTGCTTTGTCTTGAATAGCTATGTAGGGAGATGACTCATCGTTTATTAAATTGGATTGGTAATGAACTTTTGAATTACACTTAAGATACATGAAAGCACAATATTTTGTTGTTCTTGTTATTCTTGTTGTTATTATTCGGACACAGGGTCTCCCTTTAGTCTCAGCTGGACTGGAATTCACTATGGAGACCAAGCTGGCATCCAGCCAACTATGATCTGCCTGACTGTGTAGTTGCCTCTATTGTCCCTTAAACACAGTAGCACTCAGCTCACTAAGAGTTAATAGGCTTATGTTTTGCAGTTACAAAGACTGAAAAGACACCTGCTCCTGGAACTCTGAGAATAGACTACTGAGACCCTCACGCTGTTTGTGTAAACATCAAAGGAGGTCTGTCCCTCAAACAGTCACCATAGCCTTGGACTCACAATGCTATTTTCTTACTACAGTGATGAAGAAATTCCTGTGTGTTTTGCATTGCCTAGTATTTATCATATATAAACTCTATGTAAACCCCAAATACTAAGCTTCCTAATAAATGTTTCAAATGAGGCAATAAAAGCGTTCCTGGGTGGCACAGCCTAGTGTATGTTAGTCTCAACTTCACTTCCTTGGCGCTGATCACTTCAGGGCATCAACACATCTGGCTCCCAAGTGCTGAGATTAAAGGTATACATTATCATGCCCTGTAGAAGTACATCTTTATGACAAATTAATCAAGATGTTTTGAGCTTGCTGCAGGTCAATTATTTTAAATAAATAGCATGAACTCATAACCTGTGTGTGTGTGTGTGTGTGTGAGAGAGAGAGAGAGAGAGAGACAGTCAGAAGAGATAAAAATGATAGTTTTAGACAAATATATTTCTCTCCCTTAGCATTGATTTGTGCTGTTTTTCAATGCTATTGTTTGTAAAGAAACTCTCATTCCTTTTGGGCTGACTTGGTTTTTCTATTCCTTGACTTAGAACATTATGAATTCTCCCAATGTAGAATATATGCCAGTCATTTTCCCGTGAAATAATGATGTCATATCATAGGACTCTGCTTTCAAAAAGTCTGTTTATTTGTGCCTGAGGAAATATTCACCATATTTGGGAAAATGTATTTTTTAAATTTATAGTACAAGATATTTATTGTCACTGCTAAAAGAATGAACAGAGAGTTTTCCTCTGATTCTGATTCCCTTTTTTGAGTGATTTCAAGAAAAGTTTCTTAATTATACATTTATATCAAACCTTAAAAAGTAATTAGGAATTGGCTATTTTCAGCTGTAATCAAATAACATAAATATACTCTGGGATATATATTCTTTAATTTTTCTACATTATATATATATTTTTTAATTGTTTATTCAATAACCACATACTTAGAAGAAGCATTTCACTATATCAGCATTGACATATTCAGTAACAATATTTCTGAGCTAGGATGCATCTCTTACAAAATTGGCTGTACATTTTCAGGTTTACAGTTGAATTATTAGTTACACAATATTGTACTCAGTATAAACCCTATAAGACATAAAATTGAGGTTTTAACCTTTAAAAAAGATCTCT
>NW_008352267.1:11104405-11112668 GCF_000622305.1 Nannospalax galili
GAGCCCCTGGATCCTTTCTTTTACCAGTTCCACCTATATGAAGATAAGTCAAAGGTCCTGCTCACCCAAGGTTGGCTTCGCTTGTAGGCAAGGAGGAAATGATTCCTCTGTGTTGACCCTCCTCTTTGTAGACTGGACATTGGTTCAAGGCCATCTGGTGGGGTCTCCTCAGCCTCCTTGATCAAGAGGACAGGTGACCCACCAGCATTACAGGATATTTTGAGAGATGCTCATAGTCTCCTGGAACTAGTAGACCTAGGAGGGCAAAGAACAAAAACTGTCCTTTATGTCCCTCTGAACAAATTATTATAGGACTCAAAGTATGTCTGTTAAAGAACCAAGAAGTTTAGTTCCACCAGTCTGGTACTTTTAATTACTGTGTGTCATGTAGATAAATCTTGGGCAAAGACCAGTTGTTCTCAGAAAAACCTTACCTAGACATATATTTCTTGATATGCTATGTATAATTTGTCAGTAGGTTGTAAGAGTAATATGGTTCCCTCTGGTTTTCAAAACTAGCTAGGCATTGTTTATCTTTCTCACTGTCTCACCCCTCCATCATGGTTTTCCCAATTAAAGGGCCCCCATTTTCCCCCTTTCTCCATTAATAATACCCTACTCTTATGGTCCTAACTCTCTTGAGCTCCTTCCTTCCCTTTATCCCCTAGGTTCCTTGTGTACCCTTCCCTCCCGACTCCCTTAATCTAACCCAATTTTTATCCATATCTCCCTTATTAAGGCCTGTTTCCTGCTGTACTTCTCTTTCAGGTTATTTCTTTTCCTTTACCTCCCTGTTTCCTTTCCATTATCCTGGTTCCTGTAGTTATGTCTGGTTACATACTCATTTATCAGGGTTTGATTCTAGGAGTCACATATGAGGGAGAACATATGTTGATTTTTTTTCTGAGTCTGAGTTACTTCACTTAGTATAAGAGTTTCTAGTTCCATGCATTTACCTGCAAATTTCATGATTTCATCTTTCTTTACTGCTGAGTAAAACTCAATCTGATAAATGAACCATATTTTCATTATCTACTCATCAATTGAGGGACACTTAGGTTGCTTCCATATCTTAGCTATTGTGAAAAGAGCAGCAACAAACATGGATATACCAGTGTCTCTGAGATAGGATGAGTTCTTTGGGTATATGCCAAGGAGTGATAAAACTGGGTCAAATGGTAGGTTCATTCACAGTTTTTTAAAGAGTTCTCTATACTGCTTTCCATAGGGGTTGAACCAGTTTTCAGCCCCACCAGCAGTGGATGAGTATTCCCCGTTCCCCACATCCTCTCCAACATTTGGTATCAATTTTTCTCTTGATCTTAGCCAGTCTGACAAGGGTAAGATGAAACATTAAAGTGGTTTTACTTTGCATTTTCCTAATTATTAGTGATGTTGAACATCTTTTAAGATGCTTCATAGCCATCTTTACTTCTTCTTTTGAGAGCTCTCTGTTAAGCTCCTTAGGTCTTCTTTTAATATGGTTACTTCCTGTCTTGATTCTCTGTTTTTGGAGTTCATTATATCTTCTGGTTATTAAATCACTGTCAGATGTGTGACTGGTGAAGATTTTCTCCCATTCTGTGGGTTTTCTGTTTGCTTCCTTGTTTGCCTCCTTTGATGTATAGAAGCTTTTTAGTTTAATGAGGTCCCATTTGTTAATTCTTGCCCTTGTTTTCTGAGCAATTGATGTCCGGTTTAGAAAATCCTTTCCTACACCTATATTTTGTAGGTTTTCCCCAATGTTTTCTTCTAAGAGTTTCAGAGTTTCATGCTTTACATTGAGGTCTTTGAGCCATTTGGAAGTGACTTTTCTGCAGGGTGAAAGATAGGGGTTTAGTTTCATTCTTCTAAAAGTAGAGATCCAGTTTTGCCAGCAACATTTGCTGAACATGCTCTCTTTCCTCCAGTGGATATTCCTGGTGCCTTTGTCAAATATCAGGTGGCTGAAATTGTATTTACACATATTTGGGTCTTCAATTTTGTTCCATTGGTCTATAGGTCTATTTTTGTGCCAGTACCATGTTGTTTTTATGAATATAGCTGTGTAATACAGCTTAAAATCTGGTATAGTAATCTCCCCAGCATTGCTCTTAGTGCTCACGGTTTTTGTTGGCTATCCGAGGTCTGTTTTGTTTCCATATGAATCTTAGGTAGTTTTTTCCAATTCTGTGAAAAATGTGTTGGGGATTTTGATTGGCATTGCTTTGAATCTATAAATGACTTTAGGTAGGATGGTCATTTTCAGAATATTAATTCTCACAATCCATGAGCATGGAAGGTCCTTCCATCTTCTGATGTCTTCCTCAATCTTTCTTTAAAGATTTAATTTTTTTGTTGTAGAGCTCTTTAATGTCTTTGATCAGGTTTATTCCAAGGAAATTTTTTCTTTTTTTTGCAGCTATTGTGAAGGGGAGTGTTTCCATATGCTCTTTCTCTGATTGCTTGTTATTGGTATATAGAAATGCTACAGAATTTTGGAGCTTAATTTTGTATCCTGCCACTTTACTGAACATGTTAATAATTTCTAGGTGTTTTTGGGTGAAATTTTTGGCATCTCTTAGATATAATATCATATCATCTGCAAAAAGGGATAATTTGATCTCTTCTTTTCCAATTATTATTCCTTTAATTTCCTTCTCTTGTCTTATTTCTCCTGCAAGAGTTTCACATACTATATTGAAGAGAAGTAGAGATAGTGGAAAGCCTTGTCTGGTTCCAGATTTCAATGGGAATGCTTCCAGTTTTTCTCCATTTAGAATGATGTTGGCTGTGGGTTTGTTACATATGTCTTTAATTATGTAGAGTTATGTTCCCTGCAGTCCAATTCTCTCTAGGACTTTGAACGTAAATGCATGTTGAATTTTGCCAAAGACCTTCTCTGCATCTATTGAGATGACCATGTCGTTCTTGTCTTTGAGCCCATTTATATGATTTATGATGTTTATTGACTTATGCATATTGAACCATCCCTGCATCTCTGGGATAAAGCCAACTTGATCAGGGTGGATGATATTTTTGTTATGTGTCTGTATACAGTTTGCAAGTATCTTGTTGAGAATTTTTGCATCTATGTTTATTAAGGATAAGGTCTATAGTTTTATTATTTTTGTTGTATCTTTACCAGGCTTTGGTATTAGAGTGATGATGGCTTCATAGAAGGAATTTGGAAGTTCTCCCTCCATTTCTATTTTTTTGAATAAATTAAGTAGTATTGGATGTAGATATTCTTTAAATGTCTGATAGAATTCTGCTGTAAATCCATCTGGTCCTGGGCTTTTTTTAGTCGGGAGGTTTTGTATTACTGTTTCAATTTCTTTTTGTGATATGGGTCTGTTTAAGCTGTTAATCTCTTCTTGGTTTAGTTTTGGTGGTTCCCATGCCTTTAGATATGCATCCATTTCTTTTAGGTTTTCGAATTTGGTAGCATATAGGTTTTTAAAGTATTCCCTTATAAAATGTTCTGTATCTTTCTGGTATCTGTTATAATGTTTCCCCATTCATCTCTGATTTTGTTGATTTGGAGGTGCTCTTTCTTTCTTTTAGTTAACTGGGCTAGCGGTCTGTCAATCTTGTTTATCTTTTCAAAGAACCAGCTCTTGGAATAGTTGATTATTTGTATTGTTTTCTTTGTTTCAATTTCATTAAATTCTGCCCTGATTTTTATTTCTTCTTGTCTTCTGGGTTTGGGTTTTGTTTGCTGTTGCTTTTCACGTGTTTTGACTTACAATGTTAAGTCATTTATTTGTGTTCTTTCCGATTTTTTGATGTAGGCACTTAGAGCTATAAACTTCCCTCTAAGGACCACTTTCATTGTGTCCCAGAGGTTTTGTTGTATTGTATTGTCCTTTTCATTTAATTCCAGGAATACTTTTATTTCTTTCTTAATTTCTCTTTTGACCCATTCATCATTCGGGAGTGTATTGTTTTATTTCCATGTGTTCATGTGGCGATTAGTGCTTCCTCCAGTGTTGACTGTAAACTTTATTGCAATGTGGTCTGATAGAATGCATGGAATTATTCCAATCTTTTTGTATTTGTTAAGGTTTCTTTTGTGTCCCAGTATATGGTTGATTTTGGAGAAGGTTCCATGGGGTGCCAAGTAGAAAGTATGTCCTTTGAGTATTCTTCAATATTTCTCTTTTCTAAATTCATTCAGACGTTTATCCCTATTTTCCTTCAGTTCTTTGACTTCTTTGTGTGTTCTTTAAATTCACTGAATTCTTTTTTCATGTTTATAATTGTTCTTTTGAGTTCCATCTCCTTCATTATCTCTAGGGGTTTCTCCTTGTACTCCTCTATATGACTACTGGTATTTGTTGGGGATATGTTATTTTGGTTTTCCTTGTTATTTTTTCTCTGTGATTTTGACATATGGATTTCTTTTGTAGTTTCTGATTCTTGTGTAGGACTCAAAGTCTTCAAGCTTAGGTCTGCTTTTTTTTTTTTGTGAACATTATATGTCTTTGTGGTTTACTTTTTGAGCATGAAAACCTGGTTTGTCTAATCTTCCAGTTCTCTCTTTTGATTTATATTTTGGTTTGGCCAGATTGTTTCTGTCTTCAAGAGTTCCCACAGAGGCCCAAGTCAGATGAGGATCCGGTGCTCTCAGGCTTTCTCCTAAGGTCTTGATCCCTCCAAGACAGATTTTAGCCTCAGGAATTTAGGGGTTGGCTGGCCTGGGAGCTGGGCCCAGGAAAGATGCTGGTCCAGGGCAGCTGGTGGCAATGCCATCCAGAAATGCAAAGGCAGATGGTGGGGGAAGTGGCTCCAAGGGCTCCTGTGGACTGGACTGAGAAGCTGGGTTCGTCTGGATGCAAAGGTTCAGGAAGAGGAAAGATCAGCCCTGCTGTCCAGGAAAGAGGCTGGTGGGTGCTGCAGGCCCAGGGAAGTAGATTGAGGTGATGGCAGGGCCAGGCCCAGAATATTCCTTGGGACCAGAGAAGGCACTGAGCTAGTCTGGATGCAAAGGATCAGGCAGCAGTACTGGTTCCCAGTCCCAAAACAATGAATGGGACAGGACCCAAAGTATAAGGAGAGACCAGCGGGGGAAATGGATGGTGAATGAAGCTGGGGAGTCAAGGTGAAGAGGGTGTGATGGCCTTACCTGGGAGAGAGGCCTGTGGGTTGGAGCTATATATTTTTTTTAGGAACAGCATGTTAGACCACATGTAAAATATTGGCACATTAATTAAAGTTTCAGAAAGTACCATCACATGAATTTCAGTAATTAATTATAAATAAAAAGTAAATTTCACTGATAAACTTGTTTTACTAAGATGTGAGAGTATACTTGAAGATGGCTCAGTGGATAAAACATGAAAATTTGGAAACCTAGAACACCAAATTATGTTTTATATAATTGACTGCAATTTTCATTTACTGCAATGTAAGGCATAAAATAGTATATATTTTGCTAAAATAAATTGTTATTTTCAAAATTTGAGTAAAGGAAGAAAAGAAGAAAATGAGGTAAAGAAAATTAATATCACCCTGAAAGCTTCATTTATGTCCACAGCCAGCCACCATTTCTGTGACTTCTAATATAACTCTGTCTTGCCCATATTTAAGCTATGTAAAAAATGATTGGCATATAGTAAATAATCCTGATACTTACCTTGGTTATAACTATGCTTGTATGTACCATGTTTTGCATGGTTTCATGGTTTCTCATCTATTAAATACGCCATAATGTACTCTTTTTCTTTTACAGTTGTACATTAATATTTGATTTTGTCTATTATGAGAAATATGGATATTTTGTACATTATTTCTGTATGTATCTGTGTAGCTTCCTATGTGTGCATGTTTCTGTTAGGTGAGTACACACATATATGTAAGTGTATTTGTGTGGATATGAGCATATATGTGTGCTTGCATGTGGAAGCCAGATGGAAATTCCACTCATCTTACCTTTTTGTTTAGGCAGATTGCCTTAATATCCTGAAATTCAATGATTAAGTTAGGATTTCTGGGAAGCAAGCAATGGGGATCTTCCTGTCTCCGACTTCCTAACTCTGGAATTGCAAGTACAGATCATATTTGATTTTTCACATGTATGCTGGGAATCAAACTAAGTTCCTCACTGTTAATCAATGCAGGCACTGAGCCATTTGCACAACCCACTTTTTCATGTCTTTTAGAGAGAATAGTTGCATTTCTGATACAATTGTATTTGGTAGTGATATTACTAAACTGATCTTTATAAATATGTGTGACTCCTTTAGATGGAGTGAAAATATATAATGGAATTTGTGAATTTTAGTGAATGATAATCTTTGAGTAACATATCCATATTAATGTTTGTTTTTATCCACCTATTCTTTTAGACTACATTTTAGTCACTGATTTTTGAATTTACTTTTAAAAGATGTGTTGTTTGGCCAAGTGTGGTGGCATGTGGCATCACCATGCCAACATAATAGTTAATTCATGAATAAAACACCCTAACTCTTAACTTTAGTTTTTAAGAGAGGGCCTTAACAAGGAGGACGCTTGTTCCCACAGATATCTCCTTTAACTATGCGGTTAACTGTGCTGCTGAGTTAAGCCTCACCTATACTTTTATTCAAAACCTAAAAACTTGAATCCACCCTTATCAGACAATCTTGCCTTTTCATTCCTAGTTCTAGAATATCTCAGATACATTGTCAAGCATCCTTTCCAATCTCATTGTATTCAATAATGATGCATGTGCTGCCTTTCAGCTCTTTGATATGTTAATTCTCAATCATACCCACATTCATTCCCTGTCTTGGGTTAGGGTAGAACATTGAGGTCTCCAGGAAACAAGATCAGTGTCCAGATCACAAGAATGCATGGTTCAGTGAGTTTGCCAAGGTTTATTAAAAGTCACTAGTCAAGATTCTGTCCATTTTATAAGTCATTCTGTACAGTGTCATATGCCTTTAATACCAACACTTGGCATTCAAAGGCAGAAGGCTCTCTCTAAGATGGAGGCCAGCATGTTCTTCATTCTAAGTTCCAAGCAAGCTGGGAGTACAGGGAGACCCTGTCTTAAAATAACAAATTCAGAAAACAAAACAAAACAAACAATAACAACAATGTATTCTTTGGGACTGCTAAATTTCTTAGCAGTTAAGAACACACACTGCTCTTACAGAGGAGCTGAGTTTAGTTCTTAGTACCCACTTTAGGCAGCTCACAACCAAGACTTTCAAATGTCTGCTCTACTGAACATCTATATCACATACTCTCTCCTCAAGTCTTGGGAATCATTGCAAAAGAGGGAGAATGTGGTCACTGGCTGTAGCTGCTCTCCTCCGGCTATGGCCGCTCTCCTGCTCTCACAGTTCCACCAATCAGTCGTCTGGTCTGGCCCCCGGGGCTGGTGAGGAGTCTGCACCAGCATTGCCGCATTCAGATGCAGGAGACCAGGTTCAGTGACACCGATCTGCTTTATTGCAGGAAGGCACAAGCTTATATAGGGGTGGTGATCCAATCACAGCACAGCAAGTAGGATACCTTATTAGCATAACAGACTTAAAGTCCTATCACAGAATAGCAGGTAGGATGCCTCATTAGCATACTTGGTTTCAGATTACAGAGACTGGATTCCTGGAAACCACATGAACCTGACTGTTGGAATATCTAAGTGTTGCAATTTGGATTCCAAGGGTGGTGATTAGGGAGTTGAGAGCTCTAGGCATCAGTCTCATGATCTGCCAATGGGAGCAAATGTACAAGGCATTCCTTGTGTCTCCAGTGGCCAGGCCATTGCTTCAGGCCTGCTGTATGGCTGTCAATAAGACTTTCACCCTAGGCTCAAGCCTATCTCCCACAAGAGAAAAGATAATAAAAGCCATAGATGGTAGATAAATACAAAGAGCCCATGTTTTTGAGAAACAAGAGGGAAATTTCCAATATGAACCCACAGCATTTATGAGCACATACACAAAACTTGTAAAAGCCCAAGCCAAGCAAAAACCCAGCATGGAGGTAAGAAACTCCACTAATAGCTGAAGAACTATTGGCAACAGATAACTACTGGGAAAGGGAGACAGATTTCTTTATGGAAATGAAGTCAGGTATGTTAGCCAAGCTCCAAGGGATGAACACCCACCAAGATCATTTTGGGAGTAAAAATTAGAAATCATTAGCAGGGTGTAGTGGTGCACGCCTTTAATCCCAGCACTTGGGGGCAGAGGCAGGCACATCTCTGTGAGTTCAAGGCCAGCCTGGTCTACATAGTGAGTTCCAGGACAGCTGGGGCTACAGGGAGACCCTGTCTCAAAAAGACAAA
>NW_008352267.1:11112929-11114506 GCF_000622305.1 Nannospalax galili
GTGATCAAAAAACAAAAAAAAAAAAAAAAAAAAAAAAAACATACATATATGAAATCCAGTGAGGGGTAGGGAAGTAAAAATGAATATGGCAGCTAGGGGATATTATGAATATAATCAAAATACATTGTATGAAATTTTCAAAGAATTAATAAAAGTTTTATTAAAAATAATAGAAAATAGTTCTTTGTTATTTTTATTGAATTTGGTGTATTTCATACAGAAAATTGTATTTATACCCCCTTCCTCTTTGGCACTCTCCCATAGCCCAAACCCCTCTCCCCCACAGAGTTCATACATTCCATCATATGTGTTAAGGCTTATCATGTAAAGTTGGTGTCCCCGGATGTCCCTCAGTACAAATTCATCCCCTGGAATCTAGTCAGCCGATCTATAGTCCCATCCTTTAAGAAGATCAGCCCTTTCTCACCCAGCAGTAATCAGCTGCCAATAATTCTTTGACTAAGAGTGCAGCCTGCTGTTAATTTCCACAGTTCTGTGCTGGGTTTTTGTCTGATTAAGTTTTCATGGGTACTGTGCATGCTGACACCATTGCTGTAGGTTCCTATGAGAAGAATCCCAGGAGCATGTAAGACAATTTCTATAAGGTCATACACCTCCTCCCTGGCTCTTACAATCTATCTGCATTCCCTTTTGCAATGGTCCCTGAGTCCTGAGTGGGTGGATGTTAACATAAGTACTGTCCAAGGACCCACACTCTGCAGATTCTTATTCTGGGTTTTTGCCATTTGTGATCTTTTGTGTTCCTGGCCCTGTGTTGCATGCGGGAGCTTCATTGATGAGAACTGAAAGATGTACTAGTGTTCTCTTCATCCCTTGTTCTATGTTTTGTGAGCCTTAGGTGTAGAGGTTACATTCTAGATGTAGCACTTAGGCTTGGGAAATTCACAGACAATTTTTCTGTGTGACCAGTTATGGAATGCTGTAATTATCTCTGTCTCTTGAAAAAGGAGATTTTTGATGAATGGTGACTGGGATACTTGTTTATAAATATAAATATTAATATTTTGAACATAGTAATAAATTGTATTTCTCTAGGGATGTGACAGCCTTGGTGCTTTCTCTAAGATCTATGAAATTTCCAGCTATGTGATTATGAGTAGGTTTATAGTAGGCTTATGTAGGTTTATAGTAGTAGGTTTATGAGTTTTTTTAAAGAGACATATTATTTAACATTGTTGAGAAAACATTGCTGCATCTTGTTACTTTAATGATGTTGGTATCATTTTATAAGAAAAAAGGGTTTTAATAAAATTATGTAAATTTTTTCCTAATAAGATAGAATTAATCCATCATATATGAGAGAAATAAAAATGGAGGAAGGAAATGAAGGAAAAAAAGGAAAAAAGGGAGAGTGAGAGAAAGGGAAGAAGAAACAGGGAGAGAAGGAAAGAAAGAGGGGCAGAAAGAAAGATGTGAGAAGGAAGAAATGAGAGAAGAAACATGAGAAAATTCTAATTGAGGGAGAGAAGACAGAAAGGAAGAAAACAAGAAACAAATCATCTCTCTCTCTCTCTCTCTCTCTCTCTATATATATATATATATATATATATATATAT
>NW_008352267.1:11114521-11120872 GCF_000622305.1 Nannospalax galili
TTTTATAAGCATTAGGGTATGGTGTTGCACATCTGTAATCTCAGCCCTGGAGGATGGAGGCAGCAGGACAGTGCAAACATGAAGTCAGCCTTAGCTACCCACAAAGAGCTCTAAGCCTACCAAAAAACACATGGTAGCCTGTCTCAAAACAACAACAACAACAACAAAATAATAATAATAATAATAATAATAATAATAATAATAATGCCAAGGATTACATGAAGATTGCTCTGATTATTCCTCATTTCTGTTTGAAAATATTTTCATTTAATGTATCTGACCCTTCTTTATGTTGAGTTTTGTTAGTTTTTATACCCACTTCAAGGAAATTATGAATACTGTCAAAAGTCTTACATGCAGTACTTATTACTTATAATAATGATATTCTTTATCCCATATTTATTTTGTAAAGCTAAATTCTCTAAAATGTTGTATTCATAACATTAAAAAGCTAAAAGTAAATCAAAATCATTTCTTTTAAGACATAGGAAATCCTGATATTAGATTGCAAAGAAATCATGTGAGCTTTTAAGCACATCCCAGAAAATATGTGATCATTCCATATCAAATATCTTAGTGACTATTGGTGAGTGAATACTTCCTTTTCATTTTCAATAATTGGCTCATGTTTTCAAAGCTAATGAATGATACTTTGCTAGGATATAAAGTCCAAAGGACAAAAATCATACATCAAAAGCTTCTCTATGTTCCATGAACTTGGGAGACTAAATATATTGCAATTGTCTGGCTTACCAGAAATACTCTTCAATATTGAGATTGAATTCTCATGGAAAATAGTTGCAATCAATTTTCACTTGATACATTCAGTGACTCAATGAGATTAGATGGTAGGATTTATAGTATAACGTTGTGCAAATTATAGCTTTCTTGCACAGGTGACGACAGAAAGAGTATGCAGTATATTTCTTGTATTTGGTGTCGGCTTTTAACTGGATACATAAACTAGTAGAGATCTGATAAGAAGTGAAGTGGGCGACATTTCAATTTGGAAAGAAGCTGTAATGATCTGAAATACTGTTCTTTTAGCTTGCTTCCTTTCTGCTGAAGTGATGGAAGTGAACAATTTAAAAAGGGAAAGTAGCACAGGGTGAATAGTGAGTTCCCTCATTGGAGACTGAAGCCCATGGCTCTTGTATAATTGGAGGTACAGGACACAATTTATATCCAGTTGATGGTAATGATGCTGCAGTGGAATGGAAGAACTGTGGTTCGAGTCATAGAATGCATATTTCCAATGGAAAGAGATGCCAAAATAAGTAACTTGGAAAAAATTATAAATGAAATTAAATAATTTAAAATACATTAAGGTATTTAAGTTTCATATTCCATTGATTTCTTCCACTAGTGTAAAAACTACACTCTACAAATTCTAAACCAGAACCACTGCCTATGTGCTGTGATGTATTTGACTGTTCAACATTTTTCTGATGTGAGAATGATAAACACAATCTCATTTCCTCTGCTTGTTTTTGGTATGATTCCGATTCATTGTCTCACTTTCTTTCTTTCCCACAATACCACAGTTTATGAGCATCACAAATTCAATTTTCAAATGATTTGATTTCTTTTTTATGTAGCTGTTAAGGTCAGAATTGATTGAATTTAGACTACAAATTATGTATATTTACAGAAAGTTCCTACTAAAGGTCAATGGGAAAATTAAAGCAAGACTTTTCAGTAGTATAAATATTAATATTTTTAAAATGAACAAAGCTGTGACATTCTCAGATTCTTGTGCTGTTTTGAAGCATTTATTTAAAATTCTTCATTAAATTGAGTAACCTGATTTAAGTAGAAAAGAAAAAGATATTCAGTTTTGTGCGGCAAATGTGCTTTTTCCTTGTGATACTATGACATTATTATAGTAGTTATTTTATCATAATTGTGTTTATCAGCAACAGTAGCTACATCTAGTGACACTGTATTAATTGAGTCAAATTGCATTATAATTTAATCTCTACAACATTTTGTGGTCAATATTATTTCCCCTACATATTGACATTGTGAACAGAACTAGGATAAGATAACTACTCAAGTTTCACAAAAGTGAGGGATTTGATTAAGAACTGTTGTATGAAGTTACAAAAGGTCAATAATTTTTTAAGTGAAGGATTGAATTATGAGGATAATAAATAAATGAAAAAAAAACCTGAATATTTTTTCTTATTTCAAAAACCACTCAAATAGACATGTTGTTTTCCATGAGTGGAGGAAGATGGAGTTCTTACTGTCCTAGTCTTGCCTAGTGGTAGCTATTTGAAATATTTATTATCTCTGAATGGTCAATATTTACACATCTGTATGTTAGCAATCACAGCTTTGGAAGGCTGAGTAGCACCTCAAAACAGATTAATAATGGATATATGAGTTAAAAGTAAATCTGTTTCCAACACAAAAATGAGATTCATCAACTTAATCTTTTTTTAATATTTTATTTATTATTTTTATTTTATGTGTCTGAGTGTTATGCCTGCATGTAGGTAAGTGCTGTATCATGCAATGCCTGAGGAGGACAGAATAGACTGTCATATCCCCTGGAACTGGAGTTACAGACAGTTGTTAGCTGCCATGTGGATGCTTGGATTCACACCCAGGTCTTCTGCAAGAACTGTTACTGTTCTTAACTGCTGAGACATCTCTTCAGTCCCCATCAACTTAATCTTCATATCCACAGTTTTATAGTACAGTGTGAGTATATGCTATATTTATGTAAAATTGTTCTCTAAAATGAAAATATATCCAGAATGCTGAGAAGTTTTAATAGTAATTATTATATGGATGGTGTCCAAATTAAACTCCATTTCAACTTGTGGCTAGTTTCCAACATGCACTTCACTTTTCCAGTTGATGACCTGAATGTTTCAGTCTGACTCTACTCTCTGCATTTGTGTTTCCCAAGAAAGGAGACTGTTTTGTTCTCAAATTCCTGGCTACTCCTTAACTGTGCTCAGTAACCGTAAGTGGTTGGGTTTCCACAGAACTGGTCATTGGATTGTCTAAATTTTCCAACAAATGCAAACATTTAATCTATTTTATGATTATTAAAATGTCTTAAATATTTAAGTTGCCATAGTATATGTCAGTACTTATACTAAGAAGTAATCATTATATTTCTTAAAGTCTTCTGAGATGCTTGGCTTGTTTACCAGGGAGTTATGTGATAATAAAATGGCATGTGCAGTATGCTTGATAGGCATCCTCTATATTGAAAATTCCACATAAATTTTATATGGAAAATTTGAAAAATATTAAATTGTGTGCTATTCCTTGTGAAACTGTTCATTATTAAAGAGTACAGTTCATCAGATGCTGGTGTTAATGATTAGCCCAAACAATAAGGCTAATATCATGTCTTATAAGTATTTTGTATAGAATGAAGTTATTTTGAAACTAGCAAATTTACTTGAATTAACAATACAAGTATTTGTCTTTTTCACTCTGAAAATAGCATAATGACTTTCAGTACCCTTTCTATGATAGGTATAACACAAAACTATATATTATATATAACTATGTATGTAGCAAAGAGAAGGCATCACATTAAGTTGTGCTGAACTCTATATTTATAAAAACAGAGAGAAACTCTACAAAATTTTTCTTTTAGTATTCATTGATCAATAATGCATTTGTAAGGTGATGAAAAGATGTTCATTGCTTGAGAATGCTAACTGCTCTTGCAGAGGACACAGTTTTGTTCCCAGCACCCAGACGATGCTAACAACCATCACTTAATCCAGTTCAAGGGGATCTGACTCCCTCTTCTGGCCTCTGCAGGCATGGCATGGAATGGTACTTTTACATGCATGGAGACAAAATACTCAGACATAAAACATAAATAAATAAGCAAACAAACAAACAAACAAATAAATACATAAAACAGCATTTCTATAATGAAGGCAAAAGTAATTTGGAGTAGAAGTAAAAATGTTGGAATGTGGAGGTGTAATTTTTTTTTTGTTAATTACATACCATTTTCATTATTAAATAAATAGACTTTTTTGTTTCACTAAATTTTCCTTTTCCTGCTGGGAGACCAACCCCTCCTTTCAGGGTGTCCCAGTTCTGATGTAGATTGACAAACCAACATAAGACATTCTATTTAGATTTTGCATAGTTTATATGACATTTGGGAGGTGGTGACTTAAAAAATATGAATTCTTATAGGCTTTTCCTCTTCCATATTTGAAATGCATATGCCATCCATCTCCCGCCCCCAGCTGGTGTTCACCGGTGCTCAGTATGGCTGCTGCACACTCTTTTTGCCCAGTGTGCTCCTCATGCCTTGTCTCAGTCTACCAGGGAGCCCCCAAGACCGGTGGAGCATCTGCCTTGCCCCACCTTTTGCCAAGCTTTAGTCCCAAAATGATGATTATTCCATTCACGGCTGTGCTTGAATGTCTACAGACAAAAATAAATCTGGTGGCTTCCCGACAGCCACACAAAATGGTGAGAGGGCAACCTAGTGGTATTCCTAGCTGATATCTCCATAGCCCCCACCCTTAATGGGCTGGACTTCCTCCTAGCCTGTGAAGGAGGTGGGACCATGGCTTATCAGAGGAACTTCAGGGTCACACATCTCATGTGGGGCTTTTTTGCTACTCTTTTTTTTTTTCTTTTTAAAATAATACTATATTAATTTTTGAAGAATTTTACATTTTTTCCTTTGATTTTATGTGATTTTATGTGTATCCCCAAATGGCCTGAATTTGTTATGTACACAAGGCTAGTACCAATCTTGTAGAGATCCCCCTTGGCACCACTCCCTGACTGCTGTGGTTAAAGATGTGTGCTACTATGCCAGGCTAGCATACAGTGTATTTTGATTATATTCAAACCCTTTCCCTCATCTCTTCTCAGAGTCACTCCTTCCCTTATTCGCCTTCTCACTTCTTGTCTTCTCTATATGTTTTTCAAGGCCTAGCAATTAAAATTTGTGTTCCACAAATATTTATAGATGTAGGTTTACCTCTTGGAGCGTAATCAACCTACCTGATGACATACCCTTAATGCAAGCTGACTTTTGCTTTTCTAGAACCCATCAATCTGGAGTTTTGTGTCTACATCTCTCCTCCTTGTTAGAGTTTTGTCTGGGTTGGGTTTGTGCAGGTTTTATGCCTGATGCCAAAACTGCTGTGGGTTTACGTGAAACTCCACTGTTGTGTGTAGAAAACATTGTTTTGTTATATTCACTCCTCTGACTCATACAATATTTTTACTTCCCCTTTTCCTTTGCTCCCTGTGATTCAAGAGAGTGGTGTAATTTAGATGTTTCATTTAGGGTTTGGCATTCTTCAGTATCTTCTTACAATATTTTGTTTATTATTTTTGTTCTATGTGTATAAGTGTATTGTCTGTATTTTTGTAATACACCCATGTTGTGCAATGTCCATGGAGGTCAGAAGAGGGCGTCAGATATCCTGAAACTAGACTTACAGATGGTTATTAGCCGACATGTGGGTGCTGGGAATCAAACCCAGGTCCCCTGCAAGAGCAGTCAGTGCTCTTAACTGCTGAGCCGTCTCTCCAGCCCTCTTCAGTCTCTTATATTCTGCATGTAGGCCAGTTATGGGTCACTATGTTATTTGCCATCTGCTGAAAAAAGGAACTTATCTAGAGAGAGTTGAGAAATGTACTAATCTATGAACATAAGTCATAGGAGTCAGTTTATCACTATATTCACTTAGCAGAACAACAGTAATAGATTTTTTCATTGAGGCCTATGACCTATCAAATCACAGGTTCATAGAACTGAAAACATTATCAGGTATGGGCTCCATCTTGTAAAGCTGGCTTCTACTCAGAAGGTGTTTCGTTTTTTCCAAGATATCTGAGCCACTATTGCACCAGTGGTTGTATTTTGTGAGACCAATGGTTATTGCAGCTCATGTGATTCACAGTTTAGTAAGGCTGATAATTTTATTTTCTTGTAATGTACCTAGAACCTTCCAGCATTATAAAAGCCAGGTGGTAGAGATGAAATGTTCAGGTTAGTACCAAGTTGATTTCGCCATGCTCTAAAATTTATAGATGTAGTATCTTCATTAAAGGGTCTTACTGTCAAGTTGTGGATGATAGTCAAGAATAATTGAAATAACTAGCATTGTGTGATGGTCTGTGGTACTGCTCTGGTAAACAGTTCCAAAACAGGGAGCCCATTCCTAGCAATGTGTTTTTTTTTGTTTCCTAGCCTGTAGTGTCTGGTAGGCTCATCCTCCCCTGTGGGCTAACTCCACTTAAAACTCTTTCTTTCTCTCTCTCTCTCTCTCTCTCTCTCTCTCTCTCTCTCTCTCTCTCTCTCTCTCTCTCCCCCCCCCCCCCCCCCCCCCTCCT
>NW_008352267.1:11121032-11125351 GCF_000622305.1 Nannospalax galili
TTTTGTGCATTTCATTATGTCATATATGTGAAAGCCTATCAAGTCAAGTATATGTATATTTTTGAGGAAGTGTCTATAAGTAGTAGGTTTCATATGACCTTTCAAAAGGTCTTTATTGTTAGTTATATCTCCCAATAAACTGTCCTGTACACTGTCCAGCCATCTTCCACTCCTTTAATCCCCCTTTAATGTTTCAGTTCCATTATTTCCCTTTCCCCTATATATCACTGCATTGTAGTTTCCATCATATGAACACCCACCTCCATGCCCCTTACTAGTTTCCTGACCTCTATGGATTTTTCAGTTGATACACATGTAGCAAAAGATTCAAAGCTAGCATCCACTTATAAGACAAACCATAACATTTGTTTTTTCTGGACCTGGGTTACCTCACTCAGAAAGAATGTTTTCAGTTCCTATTTTGGTTATGTGTTCTTCAGTTGTTTCCATTTTGTGGCTATTGTGAATAAAGCAACAATGAACAAGTATGGACAGGTTTCTATGTAATAGGACAAAATCCTTTGAGAATATGCCCACAGTGTTATAACTGTGCCATGTTGTAGATTTACTTCTAAGTTTTCGAGAAGCCTCCACATTGATTTCCAGTTGTTGCACCAGTTTGTACTCCCACCAGCAGGGAGTTCCCCTCTCCCCATATCCTGGTCAGCACAATCATGTCTCAATCATTTGCATTTTATCTTTTGAGAACTCTTTGTTTAGCTCCTTGCCCCAGTTTAAATGGGCTGTTTGTTTCTTTGAGGTTTAGGATTTTTTTCCCTCTGTATATTCTAGAAAACTAACCCTCTTTCAGAGAATATTTTGTAAAGACTTTTTTTTTTTCCCACCCTGTAGGCTGCCTCCTCACTCAATTAATGGTGTGCCTTGCTATACAAAAGCTTTTTACTTTCATGAGATCCCATTTGTCATACAAAGATCCTGTTCAAAATTTCTTTTCTTCTGTCTATAGCTCCTGTGCATCCCCTATTTACAGGTCTATCAAATTCAGAGTACCAGGTTATATTAAGTTCTGTGCTTTATCTGGAGTAAAGTTTTTCACAGCGTGAGTGATATAGATTCATCCTTCTACATGTAACTATCAGTTTGACTATCACCATTTGTTGAAAATGGTATATTTTCTCCAATGTATATTTTTGACCTTTCATCAAAAAATCTGGTAGCTATAACTGCATAGACTTAAATCTGGGTCCTCAATTATGTTTCTTTGACCAATACGTCTGTCTTTATGACAATATCATGGTGGTTCTGTTACTATACCTGTGTAGTATAATTTGAAATCAGAGATGATGAATCCAGCTCTTCATCTATTATTCATTATTATTTTGGCTATTCTGGTTTATTTGTGTTTCTATATGAAAATTTAAGATTGTTTCTCAATTTCTGCAGTGAATTGTGCTGGTATTTTGACATAAATTGTGTTGAATCTATAGATTGCTTTTGGTAGGATGACCTTTTTCACAATGTTAAACCTACCAATCCACAAGCATGAGAGGTCTCTCCAAAATTTGCTATCATTGTCAGTTTCTTCAGCATATTTAAAATCAATCATTTACTTAATAATATTTTCTTTATTTTTATTTTATGTCTATGAGTATTTTGCCTGCATGTATGTAAGTGTATCATGTGCATGCAATTCTTGAGGAGCCAGAGAGGGCATCAGGTCCCTTGGAAATGAGTTACAAATTGGTATTTGCCACCTGGGTACTGTAAACAAAACCCAGTCTTCTGTAAAAGTAGTCAGTAATCTTAATCGCTGAGCCATCTTTCAAGACTCTCTTTAATATCTTAACATATTTGTTATGCAAATTTCTCATTTTCTTGATTAAATTTATTCCAAGATATTTTTTGAGCCTATTCTGACTGGGATTGTTCTGGTTTCTTTCTCAGTATGTTTGTTGGTGGTGAATAGACATCTTATCTTACACTTTTACACTTTTAGCAAGTAAGTTACTCAAATCAGAAAAGGCAGTGGTATTTCTATATTATTGATATGTGATCTTAAGTCCCAGTGTTGATTCAAGTGTTTGGCACTCAGAAGGATGAAGCACTGGGGTTGGAGAGATGGCTCTGTGATAAAAGTGCCCGCCTCACAAGTATAAAGACCTGAGTTTGAATTCCCAGAACTCATGAAACTCTAACATCTGTAACCCCAGTGCTCCTATAGGAAGAGGGGAGGTGGAGAAGAATCCCTGGAAACTCCTGATGTAACTATTCTGGTATGCTTGACAAAAAAAACAAAAAACAAAAAACACCACCAAAAGCCCCGATTCAAACAAGGTGGAAGGCAAAGACCAACATCCAAGCCTATCTTTTGAACTACACAAGCACATGGAGTCACACGTGTGCCTGAATTCACACACAAATGTGCAAACACACACATAAACACTGAGAGTATGTACACATACAAAACCAAAACTAAAAATTTTTAAAGATGCATAAAACATGAGTACAGTTGAAATGGTACTAGGATGAGGAAAATTGTCAACTCTGTGTTTTAGGAGGAGTAGAGCATTACACAATCTGAAATATGAGTGTCCATGATTGAACGATAAGAGCAAAGCCCTATATACTGAGATTTAAAACTCTTTCTGTTTTTTCTCTTTCTCTCTGTCTCTCTTTCTGTCTACCTCTATCTGTCCTCTCCGCCCCCAAAGTGCTTCTACTTGCAGTAGAAAGAATGGGAAGAAGCCATAGGACAACTTGGCATTGGGAGAATTTTAGGAACAGGTACTGGTCAATAGTGTTGAATACCATGATAAACTTTTCAAGTCAATTTTCTTAAAAGTTAACTATATTTAATGTTCAATATTTTTAATATTTTAATTATTTGAGAATTTGATATAATTCATTTTGATGATCAGATATACTCTTACTCTTGACTCTAAATTCTCCCAGATCCACCTCCGTCTCCTTCCCACTAAGATATAATCTTTATAGGATGCATAGAATACTAGAAATAAGTCTTGATAAATAATTATAAAATAGTTTACTCTGGATGTATAGGATTACAAGGTACATGAAAGATTACAGTTGGTCACAGTCACTTACAAGATTATATCATAGTCATTGTATACATCATATAGAAAACAGAATGGTGTCTGCTTTTATATCTGGAGGGATGGTGTCAGAAGGCATACATGATTGTCCCTAAGAAATCAGTTACTTTACACAAACTAAGCATCAAAATTAGCAAAAATATAAAGTAGTATTGATAGCAACCACCAGTAATAAAAAATAGTACTTGAAAATATATGTACATGAATTGATAAAACTGGTCAGTGAGGAATATTTTAAATACAAAAAACAATTCTGCTAGCTGAGTATGTTAGTTTTTTTTTCATTGCTGTGGTAGTTAACTGAAAGAAAGAGAATAAAGAACAGGAAGAAGGAGAGGTCCAAGAATGTGGAATGAAGACTTTAACAGATGAGTCTGTGTAGAACATTTCACATTCAAACAGTAACACAGAGTGGACATTACCCAAAGTGCATTTTTTAATTTTTGCCAGTAAAGAAGAGAGGATGGAAATTTAGAAATAGATGTTTGGCCAAAAAGTTTTTATTCAATATTATATGAAGTATATTTTTCATTATTCTTTATTGCTAACATGTAAGTGCTAACTGCTACATTTTCATTTCAAAGTACAAGGACAAATGTAACTCTCAAAGCCATTCTGTAGCAAAGGAATAGGGGATCGTGGGATTGCAAGGCAGACTTTGCTAGCAGTGGAGGTTGCACACTAAACTGAATGAGAACACAGATGAAATTTTCAAAATTAAGTGTCCTATGTCCAGATGCTTGAAATTATATTTAATTTACTTGCACAGAAGCAATGTTCTTTCTTTTGCATTGTTACCACTGCCTTATTTGGAATACATTGTACTCAATGATTAAGTATAGTTCCTACAGTGACATGAATTTAGCTGTGAATGGTAAGATTTTTGGAAACAAAAATGAGAATCTGTTTGTTTGGTTTAAAAAATATTTATGTGTAATATGTATATAGCAATAGCCATAATTAAAACTCAGTGGATGACAGTAGTAAACTAGATAACCAAAATTTGAAAGAATTCTGCATTCTTTCAAATAGGATGCAATTTTCATTCACTATTTGAGAGGATTCATAATGAGAGTAACTGTCAGTAAATGTCAAGTATGGTCATTGTTTATTTGAGTGTCAAAGATTGGTATAATTATTAAAAAATTCATATCCACTGTCTGATTATTTTGAATGATATGAAAATTCTGTTTCAAGTAATTTTACATTCTTTAAAGCATTCAAAAATACATTGGTTTCAAATCC
>NW_008352267.1:11125507-11200204 GCF_000622305.1 Nannospalax galili
TTAGAATTATTTTACAAACATTCCAGATACTGTTGTCAATAATTATAGAAACATTATACAAACTGAAAAACAACTTTATTCCCAAACATATATATCAACTTAAGGTACATTGGCTATTAAATTAATGATTTGTTGTTAAACTTGATTTGGATCATTTTTATGTTGCTTTATGGTAACACATGGGCATATCTCCAAGTCCCTGCAGGCTGTAACAACATGGGTACATAACTAAAGCTCATTCAAGTGATAAAATTTGGGTCAGTGGTACTGAAAAAAAGATGTGTTGATATCCATGTTTCATCAAGTATAAAATGATGTCTAACATTATATGATGAACACAAATTCGTAAAGACGTAAAACAAAACAGAACACTTCCCTAGTCTTTCTGTTCTGAAGTTCTGCTGCCTTGTTTCTCCAACTAGTCTACTGGAACTTAAAAACAAGATACACATCTTGGG
The DNA here is from genome assembly GCF_000622305.1 of Nannospalax galili. Lineage (NCBI taxonomy): Eukaryota > Metazoa > Chordata > Mammalia > Rodentia > Spalacidae > Nannospalax > Nannospalax galili. Next base: position 11,125,966 of record NW_008352267.1, read on the forward strand.
GAATGTGTGCAACTATCTTATCCACACCTGTATCTTTGGTTCTTTTGTTTCAGATAATTCTATTAGGAAAGGCTATGACTTCTGTTCCTTAAGATTTTTGCTCAAAAGTCTAAAGATGTAAGTTCATTTTGTGCAACATTTGTTAGCAGTGCAATTTTGGGCAAGTTCCTTAAATTCTCTACACAGTGTAATTTAATCTCCTTATCTGAAAAACCAAAAAATTCTAAATGTAATAGAAACGTTTTCATAGTGATAACTGTACAATATTTCTTACTCTATACAATTTTCACTTAATATTCTATTTTCCCATAATAACTTTGTGATAAATGCATATGAGGGAATTGAGACACAAATGGTTTGGGAACTTATACAAAGACGTACAAACAGCTCTAGCAAAGACATAATCCAAACCCATTTTTTCTTGCTGTTAAGTAAAAACAACTTTCTGATTCTATATAAAGCCTGCTCTAAGGGAGGGACTTTATGTCTGTATCTGTAAATCTGGTTAAAAGCTCATGATCATAGGTCCTACAAGGAAACTAATGTCTGTTTTGATAAATTCTAATGCTGCCGGGCTTTCTTCTGAATATTTATGTTTATTCCCATGGATTTGAGCTCCCCTCAATTGTGGTCAGGGAAGCTTCTTTCTGCAGTGGGTAGCAGGTACTGCAGAGACTCATATCAACCTCCTCCCATCCAAGTCTGAGGGAGTAGCTCAGAAGAAGTGGTGAAAAGAATGCTTACTTCAAGATATGACATGATGTTGCACACATCAAGCAACAGCTTCTATAGTTGCCCACATAAGACTTAAGGCCAAACCAGTCAAAATTCCAGCACTTGTGGGGAAAGGCCCCAAGAGACCCCATCCTAGAAGAACAGCTTGGAAGTGGATGACTGGAGTGGGAGAGTCACTCTCCTTTGGGGGTGCAGCCTCTGGTAGGATGCCCAAGCTCCAGTGGATTGCCCCAAACCCATGTTCATGTGGGCAGCGCTAATTGGTTATCAGGTTGCTAATGACAACAATAGAAGGAGGACAGAAAGTTGGCACACAGAAAGAATAGGTACAGTAAAGAGAGTTGAAGAGAAACAGTGGTAGATGGCTATGATCAAAATACTTAGTATAACTGTACAGAAATTTCAAAGAATAAATAAATAAATAAATAAATAAAAATACTATGAAAAACCCTTCATCTACCTCAGAGTATTTTCTAAGTTTTAAGAATACATGTGTCAGTTTTGCTTATAGTAGTTACTAATTGTGTAGAGCATCAATAGCTGCTGCATGCAATGATCATAATTATTCTTATATTTCTTATATAGGTGAAATATATCATTTCTATTTATGTTTATTTGTCAGAAGTAAATTTTGTAATATTCATTTCTGAATCTTGACTTCCATTACACACATTTTTATTCTCCTTTTATTTATGTTAGCTCTATGTATGTTTTTATTAGTCTGTTTCTTTGATATTTCATTTTAGGAATTTGATGTCTGTATCACTAATATTAATTCACTGTCTACTTTTCCAATTGTTAGTTCACATATAGTGTGTATCACAAATATTTATATGTGTTCACAACCTTTTTATAAACTTGTAGAACACTATTGTAAAACACAATATTTTTATTGCATTCTGAAGTATTATTTTTAATAGCTTTATATGCTTTAGTTTAAATTATTATATTCATATTTTAGTTGTAACTTCAAAATACAGAAATTAAAATGCAAAGAATTATGATCTCAGGCATTTCCAGCCACTGAATTTTCATTTCTTTTGTAAATATATTCCTTATGCCTTTTCTAAGTATATCAAATTGAAGATTATATTTCTGTCTTTCTTCCCCAGGAACTAAATTCTGAGTTTCAACTCCCTTAAAATAAAATTTTTCCTGACCCATATGCCTTCTGAATTTAGAAGATGAAATGAATTTAACAGAATTCAAAGGACTCATTACCCATTTAGGTCGATATAAAGAATGAGAAGTAAAAATTAAGGACTATTTCAATTTTGAACTGTCAGAATAGAGATTTTATACACTGCGGGAAGTAAAAAGGGAGGCACAGTCAGGGGCAAGCCTGGTACAATGATTTTTTAGCTGTTCAGATCTCTCTACCTCATATAACACTGGTGCCTCTGTGAGAAAGTACTCATTAAATAGGACTTTGTGGTATAGGAGGAAAACAAATACTGCATACTACCTGGGAAACATACATTTTGAAAGGAAAATCATCATGAAAATTGATAATGGAAGTACAGCATTAGGGTTTATAACTACAAATTACATGTAATTTTAGAAACCTGGTTCAAAGCAGTATTTTTACATTTATTGATTATTAAAATTCTAATATTTAATTGTGATATGACTTGACAGCAAATTTAAAGGCAGTAATGAGAGTAACAAGCATTAGGTATACCCCACCATCTAATTTAAACAGGATGCTTAAGGAATGACTGAAACTAAGCACTATTGACTATTCTCTTTCATTTCTGTAAAATATATATAAAATGAGTATACTTATGTATAAATGTCTCTCAGCTTTTAAAGTGTTCTGAATCTAAAAAACTTGCACATTTAGTTGAACAGAAACAGCATCAAACTTGATCCCCTAGATACTTGGCTGAAGTCCCAGTTCTTTCAATATTTTGTCCTTACCTAGCATTTGGCTTCCCAGAAAGGAATTCATTCTCTGGCTGATATCTCCTGTTATTTAAAGCTAAATGACGTTCATCAGTAAAGTACTATTTTGAGACCTTAAAAAATCCCATAATAATACCATTATGATTACCACTCATTCCAGGAAATCATTTAGTTCCCAGGTTATACACATGTGCTGTTAGGCGCTCATTCATTCTTATGCCCCCTAGCAGTCTTTATGTGATGACCTCTCACTCTTCTATGAAAGATCCTGTTTCAGGAGATGTGACTGACATGGTATATGGTGTCAAGCTTGAGTAGCTTCTCAGTTATGGAACCTTCAGCGTCAGAGAGTGCAGTGTAGTGTACTAACATAGACATGACATGATTGTGAGATCGTTGATAGCCATAAACCCACCTGTCTGTCCTGCAGAATGTTGATAATACATGTCACTCAGGAATACAATATTAGAACACGGACTCCCAACAGACAAGCCTCCTCAGCACAGAGGAAACCATCATGAACCTTATTGCATGCACTTATAGGAATAGTGCAATGGTTAATTTTAGGTATCAGTTTAATTGAAAGATACCTGATGAAACATTGCTTTGGGTATGACTATCACAGCGTTTTCAGAGGATATTGAATGTGAGTCTGTGGACAGAGGGAAGTCTATCTTCAATGTGACAACAATATTCAGTAAACTGGAGCCCTGAGTGCACCAAAATCAAAAGAAAGGGAATTTTTCTTCTCCAAGATACTCTTACTCTGCTCCTAGCCCTCAGAGCTTCAGCTTTGAGACTTTAAAGTGATAATTGTGCAAAAGTCCTGCTATGAATCATAAACATTTGACCTTGGTTGAGAGCTGCACTATTGGTTCCCTTGATCCCTGAGCCTTCTGACTTGAACTGAATCATGCTAATGGCTGTTGGAGTTTTTCAGCTTGTAGGCAGCCCATTATTGGAATTACTATCCAAAGTCAAATGAGCCAATTCCCTTGGTCATCCCATATCCTATGTTCTATCATCTATCTATTTAGCATCCATTTATCTCTCTCTATCTTTTATCTGTCATCTATCTATCTATCTATCTATCATCTATCTATGTATCTATCATCTATCTATCTACCTATCATCATCTATCACCTATCATTTATCTATCCATCTATCATCTGTCTATCTATTCATCCATCCATCATTTATCCATCTATCTGCCTATAGATGTAACCATGTATGTATGTATGTATGTATTGATCAATATATCTATCTAATCTATCTATCTATTTATCATCATCTATCTATTATCTATCTATCTATCTATCTATCTATCTATCTATCTATCTATCTATCTATCTATCATCTATCATCTGTCTATTCATTCGTCCATCTATCATCTGTTCATCTATCTGCCTTTCATCTATCTATTCATCCATCCATCTATCATCTATCTATTCATGTATCTACCTGTCATCTATCTATTCATCCATCCATCTATCATCTGTTCATCTATCTGCCTATGTATGTATGTATGTATGTATGTATGTATGTGTGTGTACATATGTATATATCATCTATCTGTCTATCATCTATCTGTTTATTTATCTATCTAATCTTTATGTCAGTTCTTGGTTTGATTCCTAAAGAAGCTTTAGTAATACATGCATTTTAAACTCTCTCTTTTTAAAAGATATTTTATTTATTATTTTTATTTTGTGTGTATGAGTGCATTGTCTGCATTCATGTAAGTCCACCTGTGTTGAAAAAAATAAAAGGAAGATACAAGATTAAGTCCCGAAATTCTTTCATGTTTTTACCTACTATTTTATTTTTCTATTCCATTTTTGCATGTGCAAATTCACAAATCTTCCTTAGCTCACATCTGGTTTAAGAGTACTTGGTAGTTACTTTGTGAAGGAAGAAAAGATGAGATAGTTGATCAGCACATCATATTTTTCTTTATTATTATTTTGAAATAATTATTTTTAAAAATATCAATTTAAGTAATTTTAAAGCCAATTTTATGCAATTCTTATAAAAGTACTTCAATTATTTGCAAGTACACTTGAGATTAAGGTAGTTTCTCCTGTTGGCAACTGACACGTTGATTAATTGCAGATCCATATGCCTTACAATGAAAGAAAATGGGTTTTGGCCATTTGCATGAACCCAGTATTAACTTCACATCCAGCATTCCTGGAAAAAAAATAATATCTGTTCTTCAATGAATTTCAACAAATTTAAGTTAAAATAGGCATATACAGATACTAGAAATCATTAATTCATGTAAAATTTATCCATTAATTTGGAAATATAGAAGCTTTAAAGTATTATCTTAATTCCAAAAGAATATTTTTAAATTTTTAATTGCAAATGTGATTAAAACTTTTTTTTTAATCCTTCTAGAAAGTAAAAAAGTAAAGATGTTTTTCATTACTTACAAGTTGTTGATATTTCTTTTTCTTTTCTTTCCCTATAAGTAACTTAACACTTTCAGACTGAGGCAGAAAATTAAGGCTGGAAAAAAGACATCAAGAGGTAAGAAAAATCTATGGTTTCATTGGGTTTGGTCTTTAAAATTTGTGTGCTCAGCCAATGAGTTTTGGATGCTTGATATTTTTAACAATTTGTCTTTCTGTCTCAAAGAAAATGATCAACCCTGTGGTTTATCTTTAGGAAGAAAGAATATGGGGTTAGAATTGAATCCTAACTATCCTCACAATATCATTTCAAGTGTCTTTAAAAATCAGAGTTATTGATTTTTATAGCTGTAGGGATATTTATATAGATTCAACAAAGTTTGTTAGGTTAAATAAGAAAATAGATATCACAAAAGTGTTATATTCCTGACTTAATAAAATTTTATTTACTTTATCCGTCAATAAATTTTATTGCATAGAAATCAAATATGTTTTAGATCGGATTTTGTTTTTCATGAAGTTTATCATTTATCATTCATATATATATACAGTGCCTTTATATCTATAGACTAGTGATATAATATTGCATATGCTATATAAAAACTGAGTGGGACAGCTAAGAAATTTGTAAGTATTTTTATGCAGCTGAGGTATGTGCAAAGGCTTACTATAGCATATTTTCACTTCTTTAGTTAGAGAAGGAACAGAAATGATTTAATCAATGTGGAAATTTCTTTCACATATGTTCAGGAAATGATTTCAGCAGGATTGCAGGATCATGAAGACCAGATGTCATAAACGCAGTAAGGAAATTACACACTATACAAACATTTGATATGCCATGTTCAGAAATTCATTTTCTTACTAGTTCTTGTAAAGCTTTTGCATGGTTTATATACCACACTAAACCAGGAATATTTTAAAATGTCATTTATAATCTAAAAATATTTTTTCCAAGCATCCTCTAATCATGTTTATCATTTTGGCTCAATTTAAAGGAATACATTTTATATTAATAATGTCAAAATCATATCTTTGTATCCAAATATTAATTCAAGTAGTAATTGCTTTACTAGATAAAAACTAAAAAAATATTTTTGAATAAACTTAGCTATAATAGCAATTCAAATAAAAGAATACAAAGATTTTTTAAGGATTGACTCAAGTGGTAATTTATTACTGCCAAGCCTGCTGCTGCCTCCAATGTATACAATAAAGCTGATTTTGGCAAAGAAAAAATAGATTAGTTATATTAAATCATATAAAATGTAATTTTGGTTAATAAACTTTATTATTCTTTTCCAATGTTCTATAGAATACAGAGGTAAAACATGGTAATGAACCAATTTAATATAATGGCACAATATATCACAGCTGGAAATGCATATTCCAATTAGCAGAAAGAAAATTAATAGTTTTTATTTTGATCCAAATTATTATTCTGTTTTGTTGCCAGTGTATGTTGCATTCCTGCATTTAACAATATAAAGACATATTTATTTATTAATAAGTTTTTATATTAATGTATCCAATAAAATGAATTTACTCCTGAAGTGATTATTTAGACATTTTTTGCTATGTTAAGAATAAAGATGATGATTGGTAGAATGCCCTGGTGGCAGAAATCATAACCAGAGCAAAAGGTGTCAGGAAGAAGGGGAAAGAGGCATAAGTGGCCACAAACATCTCAGAAGGGCCCCTGATCTGCAAGCAGTCAGTGAGCCACAGCTATATCCTAAGTAAGCCCCTCCCCCAGGGCAGCTTGGTTTCCAGCTTGTGGGAAAGCTGCTGTCCCTCCCTGAGGTGCTTCAATAAGCTCCATCTTGTCTGAGGTCGGGTATGGCCTTCTGCTTTCTCTCCTATTGGTCCTGCATTCTGCTCCCCATAAACCTAACAATGTTGACAAGAAATTAATCAGGAGAACATTGGTTATTTGAAAATAAATAAAATTATAATGGCATAATCTGACTGTGTAAAGGGGCTAACAGGGATGGCAAATGTTTATATTTTTAAATATGTTCATAAAAAAGTAACAAATTTTCACTTTTTTTGCACACCATCTGTCAAAAATAAACTTACTTTACTTCTCTGACTTTTCTCAATTTATGTCATTCTTTCCTAATTTATTTTTGTTCAGTACCAAACAATAAAAATAGAAAACAAATCCCACTCTAGAAATATAAATGTGAAAAAACTTATTCAATAATATTGTACATGCATCATATCATGAAATGCCCATTAAGCCTCCCTATTTTTCTTGAAATACCAGCATAAAATGCTGGTCTACAGACACAGAAATTTTTCCACTCTTGTGTCAGAGCCCTTAACCCTGAAGGAGGATTCTCTGCTGTCTCCATGTGTTCAGGCTGGATCTCTCAAGCAGGCAGACATGATTAAGGATGAAAAATTCTTGATCTCTGTTTGGGAAGCTAGGCTCAGTGTGAAAAACACCCAGCTATAAGAATGGGTACTCAAAGTTCTGTATCTTGAACTGAACTTCCTGCAAGGCAGACCAACTGATTAACACTTAGGTGACTGTGGAGAGTCATGAATGCTGCAGGCACATAGTCCAATTATGGTTTATCTCAGGGTATCTTTAGGCCCTAAATAGCCACTCATTGCCCACCTCTGTTTCTGAGTTAACATCATGTGGCTAATATAAGTATGAACCTAACAAAAGAAATAGTTTCCACCAATCAAAAGGCTAAGAATGCCATCAGATATCATCAGAGGCTGTTAGCTGAGATTTCTCTTCTGCTGTATCTGCCTACTTACTGTTTCCACCAACGTATTTGGTAAGTGTCCTGATTTATGACTTTCCTTTGTTCTGTTACTATAAAAACTTCATGAAACTGTTACTACATTGGAACATGAAATTTGGGGCAACCTGAATATGTGTTCCCAGGCCATGGTCCTTCATATTTGGTTCCAGAATAAATTATTTATTATCCCCTAAAAAGAGAAACAAAAGAATGAGTACTTCAAAAGACCCCAGACAACCTGAACACCCATGTCTTAGTCAATTAACTGTTAAATCTTGATCAACCACTACTTAGCTGAGCTGATCACACAGTGTACAGTTAAATTTCATGTGCCTTAAAAAAATGTGATGATAACATATATGAACCAAACTTTGGTACTGTGACTATTTCATTTTTATAATTAGTGGTGACGTTTTTAAATTGACTGAAATTGTTGTTGTAATCTACATACAAATATATTAATTTTCAACTTTTGATAATGTGAATTTTTCTTTGTATATGTTTGTGTTGTATTTTTGTATAACTTCCCCCAAATCAACAGAGAAAACTAGTAAGGGTAACGAAAAAATGTTTCTTTTAAAATTCACTTAGATTTGCAAAATACAGTGTTAGAAATCCAAGAGTCTTAAAACAACATAAAGGATAATCCTATATTTCTAGAACCAGAGTTACATCATCAAGTAACTGTTAGAAACAAAAATCCTCACTTTGTTGGAGAACTGGAGGATTGGAGTAATGAGAGGTAGGAAGATTGTTTTATGATCTGCAAAGCTAGGGCATCAGTCTAGGATGATAGACACTCTTTTCTCCCTTTCCTCATTGAGTAATCAGGAAGGCACAACCTTACACATCCTCTGGGTCTTATCTTTCCCCCTGAAGCTTACAATTGCCTTTTTGTTTTTCAACAAAACCAAGCACCGGTTCATCTTTATGTTTTAGTTCCTGGTCATTTAAAACTTATCAGGTGCATGACCTTTCAGGCAAGCTTGATGGTTAGTAATGTTAGATTCTAAATTTTTAGTTGGTGGACAGTAGCTTAGAAGGTTCCATGGGTTTTATGTTTACCTATATCTGGACCTAAGATGACCCCAGATACTTTTGCTTTGAAAATGAACTATCAAATTTTTTTTCTTACTGTTGTCAGCAAGTAAGAATTTCCTCTGGAATATGTAGTAGGAAATGCTTTCTTTCCTCTTCCCTTCCAGCTGTTGGTGGCTGACAGTACTTCTTGGCTTCCTTGACTTACATACTCACCATTAAAATCTGCTTCCACCTATGTAGCAACATCTCTCTCTCTCTCTCTCTCTCTCTCTCTCTCTCTCTCTCTCTCTCTTCATGTTCCTATGGGTGTGAGTAGATCAGAGGACAACCTTATCACACTCCACACCTTGTTTACATGTGCTCTAGGGATCTGAACTCAGGTCTTCACTCTTGTGTGGAAAGAGTGTTACACAATGAGCCATCACCTCTGGCCAAAATTTTACTTTTAATCATTTATTAATACAGGGAAAGAAGGAGCTCAAGAGAGGTAAGACTCTTTTAGTAATAAAAATAGCATGTTATAGGCACATACAGCCACCTGAATTTTGATAAAGAGGCAAAAATTATACATTGGTGAAATGACACCATGTTCAATAAAATGGGCTTGTCAAACTGCATAGCTACATGTAAAAGAATAAAAAGATATCTCTACGATTCACCCTGCACAATGTTCAATTCAAAATGAATCAAGAACTAAAACATAGTAACTAATATCCTGCATCTGATAGAGGAGAAAGTAACTAAGAGGCTATCCAAAATAAATGTGTGTAGATAATTTCCAAAACAATATATTTAACTAGTAAAGATGACTAAAGGTCCATAAATATAGTAAATAGAATCAATTTCACTTTACATATTACTGGGACTTATAGACACAGGAAAGGATTTTCTGAATAGAATCCCTATATCAAAGGCATTAAGACCAATGATTAAGAAATGTGATCTCAATAAAGTAAAGTGCTTCTGCATAGATAAGAACACCGTCATTGCACTGAAGAGACAACCTTAAGAACAGGAGAGAAGTTATTCCCAGCTATACATCTGACAGAAGGTTACTATCTAGAACAGAAAGGGAACTCAAGAAACATCAAAAAACAATGAACCCACTAAAAAATGGGGCAAGGAACTAATAGAGAGTTCTCAATGATTAAATACAAATGGCTGAGAAATATTTTTTTTAATTTTCAATAACTTTATCCATTAGGAAAATGAAAATTAGTGATTTCATTTTACCCCAGTCGAAATGTGCATAATTTAAAAACAAATGCTGACAAATGCTGAGGAATGCTGAGGAAGATGTGAGCTAAGGAGATGGTGGGAGTGAAAACTGGTGCAGCCACTATGGAATCAGTGAGGAGGTCTCTCAAAAAGCTAAAAATAAATCTGTAATACTGTCCAGACCTACACCCAAAGGACCCTACATCTTAAAACAGAGATGCTTGCTCATTCATGTTCATTGCTCCTCCTTTCATAATAGCCAGAAAATGGAAACATAGATGACCATCAACTAATGAATGATGAATGAAAACATGGTATATTTACACAATGGAGTATTACTGAGCTATTAAGAAAAGGAACCAGAGAGACAAAGGGAAAGAAAGAATCTGAAAGAGAAGAACATTAGGAGTCAGGTGTTACAAAGGGAGGAATTGATAAAAATGGATGTATTTAATGGGACGGGCGAGGGAGGGTTATACAAGGAATCTTGGAGATAAAGGGAAGAAAGAGCTCAAGAAAGGTGGGACCATAGGAGACCAGCATTATCAAAGAAGAAATGGGGAAAATAGGGACACTTTAAATGGGGAAGCCATGATGGAAAAGTTAGACAGGGAGAGAGGAGAGATAAATAATGCCTAGCTAGTTTTAAAAAACCAGAGGGACTCATGTTAGTCCAACAACCTAATGACAAATTACATATACAATATCTATAAATGAGTGCATGTGTGTAGCTAAAGGCTACATAACAAGAAGCAGTGTTAGGAGAAAACTTTCTTTGATTTAGCCAGGGAAGCTCAAAAGACTCCCAAAATCACACAGGGATTGGCAAAGCTCTTGATTGCCTCCCAGAATGTGAAGGTAAGACCCTACCGTTGAAGACAGAACATACTTTAGACACAGACACAGGCTTTGGAGCAGTAGAGCTGGAACTGACCTGGAAACCACTTTCCTAAAGGCTAGCTCTCATAGCTTGGAGCACTATGAAAGTGCCAAGGGGAAACATCAATCAGTGGTACAACACCAGCTATGAGATCAAATAACCACATGAATGGCCAGAGCAGCATTCAACATTTGTGCAGTAGTGGTACATTTATGAGGGCAATCAACAGCTACCTAATTTTACTAAAAGACCACTCAATGGGAGGAAACTGAAGTTTGGTACTGTAAACAACCAAATACACATGGCTGGAGAGGTCATAGATCTTAGAGAAAACCCCTAGACTATCACAACCTTAGACTAACATACTTTTATTACTATGTGCAAAATATGTATTTTTATATTTACAGACAAAATTCGCAGTCACACTCATCAAAGAAGCTTCTTTTGCACCAGACAGAGACTGTTACCAAGAACCACAACTGGTCACACACAAACATTGTCTGCAAATTGCCCAGGCCTAGGTGACACATCTACAATGTAACTGCGACACCTAAGGCTCATGGAACATACAACACGGTAAAGGAGACACTAAAGAATCTCTCAATTCCTATAAACGAAGCTCCCTTACACAACAGAGGGCCAGGAACACAAAAGGTCACAGATGACCAATGCATAGAGATTAAGAGTCTGCAGGATGCTGGTCCTTGGAAAACGACTCCTATACTAAATTTTACCCACCCAGGGCTCAGGGAGCATTGCAAAAGGGGCCAGAAAGATTGTAAGAGCCAAGGAGGAGGTGCATGAGCATAAGGAAATAGAGTTCAATAAACTCCTGGGACCCTCCTCATGTGAATCTACAGCAAAGGTGTCCCCATACATAAATCCCATGTCATCTCAAGCAGACAAAAAGCCAGCATATTCACAATTGATTACTGCTAGGTGAGGGAGAGCTGATCTTCCTAAAGTGAAGGATTCTAGATAAGCTGAGTAGACCTCAGTAGATGAACTTGCACAGAGGAATATCTGGGGACACTTATGACACAATAGGCCTAACACAAACGACTAAATGTATAAATTCTAGTTGGGAAGGTCTGAGAGGGTACCATTGGGGCAAAGGTCATAAAGATGATTAAGATTTATTGAGATGTTCTGTGTTAAATACATAAAAATTCAATAAAAAAGAAAGCAAAATTCTGAAATTCCTAGGTAAATGGATAGACAGGAAATAAGCATCCTGAGTGAGGTAACCCAGACCTGGAAAGACAATCGTCACGTTTCTTCTGATAAATGGATTCTAGGCTTGAATCTTTATATGTGCATATTTCAATTGGACAATTCATTGAAGTCATGACACTAGTAAGGAGTCGCAGCTCATGGTAAGGGAGATAAAAATGAAATGATATAAAGGGAGAGAAAGTGAATATTGGAATATAAATGGGTAAATGGTGTGGGGATGGGAGGACAGAGGCAAAAGAAAGAGTAAAATAACACTACAGACTTTTGACAAGTCATATGTAAACTTATTGCTGTAGAAACATTTTTAAATTTAGTTATATGGTATCAAAACCAAAGAAAGTTGTTGATCTCCTCCCTGCTGAGGCCTCGCTGTTGCTGGGGAACCATTACACACCAGTCCCAGTCATAGAGGGTAAGGCGAGGGAGAAGCTGGTGGGGGAGAGGAAGGTCTTGGGTGGTGGTGAGTATGACGGGAAAAAAACACCCATGAGACTGTGTTAGTGGACAGCTCATTTAAATACGGCAAAGAACAAGTTTTTATAGGGATGTTTCATGGGCAAAGAGGCAAGGTTGGGTTTTTGGTGGGCAGGCAGGTAGGGGCAGGGAGGGGATTTCCAAAGCTAAGTGGCATCTGCTCATCATACTTTCTGTTCTGTTGTCCAGTCACATAAGAAATCTGATTAGGGTTGGGGAAATGGAGACTTAGCCTAGCAGTAGTTGAGGAGATCATGGGACAGCCAGCATGTCAAGAATGAAGTGGTCCGACTCCTGCCATCCTCATTAGGAGGTCTCCAGGGTTAGGTGGCCCTGCTCTCCATTGTGAACAGTTTTGGCCATATCCCAACGTCTCCTCCTTTGCCTTTTATTTATTTTTATTTATTTATTTATTTTTTTGGAGCTGAGGACCGAACTCAGGGCCTTGTGCTTGCTAGGCAAGTGTTCTACCACTGAGCTAAATCCCCAACCCCTCCTTTGCCTTTTATAAGGAGTGGGTGTCATCATATTTGGAGAAGGTGGTAGGGATTGTTTGGTACTGGACCAGGACTCGATTGGTAGAAATAGTAATGATGCCTTGTATGTAGCTTTTGAAAAATTGGATTAGATAGGGTGCCACAAGAAGCAGCATACATAATGCTAGCAGAAGACCCAAAAAGAGTAGAAACCAATTAAGGAGGGGGTTTTAAGATTTTGTTGGAGAATCACAGACTCATTTACATAAAAACAACATTCTTCCTTTAGTAAAAGACAAGTCCCCCCATGTTCAGCCACAGGTCCAGGGCTCTTTGGTTTTGGAGTTCCACTCTAGCCAAGGGTGTGATTTGGCTTTGTAGGGCCTTGAGATTCTCAAATGTAGATGTCTTGGCTTGTTTGAGTCAGCTATGGAAGTCGGTGGCCAAGTGATAGGAGTGCCCCAGGGCCCCTCCTGAAGTCCAGCTGATCCTGCTGACAGAGAGAGTCACAGGCCAACGAGTAGGGGGATGAACACTTCTCTTTTGCATTGGTGGGGAGTTGCCATCATGTTGGCTGCTTCTTCCTTTTCTAAAAGGTAGAGCTGGGGAGTAACAATAACAGGAGTACAAAAGGCAGAAATAGTTTGGTTGATACAAGTTCTTATGGTACCATTATACGAAAAGAGGGCAGGGGCAGTGCACATAGGGTTGTGGATATAGAAATACTAGAAGCACAAGTGGAGGGGGTAGAGTGGATGAGCTGTAAAAACAAAGGGCATGGAAGGGAGCTGGTCAGAGGGGGATATTGGGGAGGGGGCGGTGGTGGGTTGTTTCCTGGGTGTTACCTTCAATGATTGAGATGTTGGCTGGAATGGCTGCTAGCAGGGGTCTCATGAGAGAGATGAAAAAAAAAAAAAAAAGAAACAACCATTGAGAGATGTTAGGATGGAGGAGAGTCGGACAAGATCAGTAGTATATTGGATGTATTGAACCCAAGTCAGGGATGTTTGGATTTGTTTTTTGATACGCCCCTCCTGTGAGAGGATATGTGATTTAATTTGTTCCAATTGTGGCACTGGCACTAGCTGACGAGATGTATGTATGTCAGTGTTGGGGTAGGATGTAAACTCATTAGCATATAACTTGCTATGAATTCCAGTGTGCCATCGGTAATCCCAAGAGTCATTGATAATTATTGTAAATTGTCCTTTAGTTTCATGGTACTTGCTATCTATTTCGGTACTATTTTCTATGTGGCATGACCGGTACCAGCAGACTCCATATGTGTCCTTGTCTTGCAAGCAGTTATCTTTGTTTCTAAAGGTAAAGCAAGCATAAGCATCAAGCATAGGGGAGGCAGATTGGGTCTGGATGGCTATACTGATGGCAGTTTGGCATCCTACCAGGGGGCAGTCTCCAGTGCCAATTACTCTAGTAGTTTTTTAACAAGTTTCTCTAACGGAAAACCACCACATGAATGCTGTTTGGGCCAAAGCATAGTTAGCATGGAGTATCACTAAAACAGCAATGAGGATGACTGACAGTGAGGAATTTTGGGGGCACAGTGTTTGGGCTTGTGAGTCCAGAATGTGGATAGCTTGCCAGGTGACATTGCAGGTTGTGCTCCGGTGGCATTTCCTCCTCTTGCATTGTTTTGTCTCCATCAGGGAGGGCCTGGCCATTTTCTTGATTCATGGGGAGGTGTTGGAAATTTCTGGCAGGGACCCAGTTAGGCCTTAGTTGATCCTGGGAAAAAATACAAGCAAAGCCCCTTCCCATTGTTCATAGTGGGTCAGGACCCTTCCAGAGTCCATCCAGGGGATCCTTCCATCTCACCATTAGTTGTGTGTGTGGAGGGGTGTTCCAGGTTTTTTCCAACAGAGAACTATAGGAGGTCCTGACAAATTTTTTAAGATGTTGAATAAGTTTAGGGTAGTTAATGCCATAGACAATTGTATGTTGGGGGGGGGTAGTTGCTTCCATTTTGTTTTCTGAGTTGATTTTTTTAAGGTTTGGTGAGTTCTTTCAATAATTCCCTGTCCTGGGGGGTTATAAGGGATTCCTGTATGGAGATATACGTCCCATTGGGAGCAGAAGGATTTAAAGGTTGAGCTGACAAAGGCCAGGCCATTGTCGGTTTTTATCTGTTGAGGGAGGCCCATAATTGTGAATGTCATGAGCATGTGAGCAATAAGTGTTTTTGAATGTTCATGAGTTTGTGCAGTGACCCAGATGAATTTGGAGTGTCTACTGCAACAAAAATGAGTTATTGACAGCCAAATTGGGGGTCGTTTGATTTAAGCCATGTGGGTTTGTACCCATCATTTGTAGTGCAGGGGTATGTATTAGTGAAGCATAAGAGGAACACGTTTTTAGAATTCATTTGAGGTGAGTGATAGGGGTGTTAGGGAATCAGGCTTGGAGGCCTTTAAGGTTAGTATGGGTAAGAGTTTGAAACCTTTTAGCTTTTGTAAGCATGGAGTGGAAGGCCCCATGGGAGGCAGTGCCGTTGGCAAGGGTATTGCCTTCTGTGAGAGGCCCCAGCAAGGGTCTGTGGGAGCAGATGTGTTGGATGTAGAGGGGTTGTTCATGTCCCTCTAAGAGGGTGGATATGGAGATAAGCAGGGGCACAGAGGGTTTTGGTCAATTTTAATGTAAGATCATGAGATCCAGGGGAGAAGTTCAGTGACGTAAATGCTGTCCAAGAAAAGGTTGATGGGCTCATGTACCTCCCTTTGGGTGAGGAAGACTGTGTATAATTCTTTATATTGGGGGGAACCATGAAGTTCCTGGAAATGGATGGTAGGCGGCTGGATGGTGTCTCTGTAGAGGATGGTGGCAGCTCCCCTGGAGCTCCCATCAGTAAAGATTGTGATATCTCCTTCTAGGGGTTTTGTGTTTAAATTTGTTGAATTTTTGATCATGTTTATGATTGTGCTTCTAAATTCTGTATTCTGGGATTCCTGTAGGTAGTTATTATTGTAGAACACATCAATAGGACTGGTGGGGTTCAGTGAGTATATATTATTTTTGTTTACTATATTATTTGTATTTATTCATTGTGTTCTTGGCAAGTGAATTTCTTTTGTTCCTTGCATATCTGATATGAATGTCAAACCTACCTTTGTGCAATGAAGTTTGAGTCTTTATTTTGTTGATGTAGGTTGGGTTTTTTTCTGATCCACCATGAATAGTTAGTTGATTTGTGCTTCAAGTTCTATTTATTTATTACTTATTATTTATTTATTTATTAATTTATTATTTATTTATTTATTAGAGGGTTTTGATGGATACAGGCAGACTTGACAGCAGTTCTCCAAAGGGCAAAGGAACCCTGGCTAGTCTGATACTTCCTGGTAGCCTCAGTGTGATGTGACCAAGGCCTAAGGAGAGCTGATGGGAACAGGCTGGGCTGTTTCCTACCAGCTAGCAGAGAAGGCCTGAACTCTGGAGAAGGTTGATTAGAAAGGGTCCCGAAGCAGAGGGATGATCACAGTGGTACCTGGATAACTCATGCCAGCTAGACAGGCACAATCACTCTCTGTCAGCCTCAGAGGGATGAGGCCAAGGCTCAAGAAGAGACCATGAGTACAGGATGGGCTGGTTCTTACTAGCTAGTATACAAGGCTTGAACTCTGAAGCAGTGGGAGGGCATGCTGTCAAATCAAGGGAATGTTGGATACCTAAATCCAGCAAATCAGGCACTCTTCTGCAACCTCAGCAGGATAAGGCCAAGGTCCAAGGTGAGCTGATTGAAACAGGGTTGGCTGGATCTTACTAGCTAGCAGAGAAGTCCTAAGCTCTGAAACAGCTGGACTTAGAACTTGTATTTTCTTATGCTCATGTCATAATATGATTGTTCAGAATTAAAACATCAATTACAGCATGATATGACATTCTTTTGTTAAAGTATGTATCTACATAACATATTAATATATGAGCCAAATATATTAGAGTGAGGCAAATTATGGGAGTCGATGCAGCTAAATGAACATATTCTCTCCTAAAACAGGATAAATTCTCTTTCATTTCCAAATGGAGCAAATTCATTTTCAGGAATTTAGTCAGCCCTTTCCAAACCTTTTGGATTAAAAAAATATTCTATTTTATTTTATGTGTATGAGTCTATTGCCTGCTTGTATATAATGTCATGCAAAGCCAGTGGAGCTCAGAGAAAGGCATCCAACTCCCCTGGAACTAGAGGTAAGAATGGTTTTTAGCCACCATGAAGGTTCTGGGAATCAAACCTGGATTCTGTGCAAGATCGGTCAGTCTTCTGAACCACTGAGCCATCTCTCCAGCCCACATTTTTGGATTTTTGACTGCTTGAAGCTTAATACATTTGGACACATTAAACAAATACTAAATCAGCATTTAGTTAATATGATGGGATGACTTATAATAGATAATTAAAATTGAAGTAACCCATCATGCAAAAACCAAGATTATGGTAAAGCATTGTAATAGCAATAGGTGATCAAAACTGAGTTTTGTCATTACTGATAGGTCCTACTGCACAGATGAGTTTCCAATGAAGGAGATTGAGTAAGCACTTGTCTAGTTTGAAACAGATAACTCCTGTGGTTTCTGATAAAAACTACCATGGAAGTCATCATCTATAATTCAGTGGTTTGTTATCCAGTTACTCAGACACTATTCTTGTGGTCTGGGTTCTTCTCCATGATAAATAAGTACAATTTCGGATACAGCCTTATGGCTGTATTTCTCTACATCTAGTCACCATTATTACTTTTAAAGTGCTTTGCTTATTTTAAAAACTACCTTGCCAAAGCATAATAATGTGAAAAAAATTAAGCTGTTTTCAAAATAAAGAACATAAACTATGAAATTTATATTATAGCATTAGATGCAGTATTCTTATTTGTAATTTGCAATGTGCATTCTGATTAGTCAAAGCATATCTATTTTGAAATAGATAGAGAAATGCAATGTGTGCTTTGTACATCATAGGCTAGCTCAATTTTAGTTGTCTTACAAGTGGCCACAGTGTCATAATAATTAAATGCTAATTCAATAGCAACATTTTGAATTACATTAATATGGAATACAACAAACTATGAGAAGCATTTAGAATATAGTGCATCCCATAAAGTGTTCTCTCCAATTCCCATTGAAATAACACTTTAGTTTCACACTCTGGTGGCTAGAGGCTTGGTGCTATACAAGTTTTGCATAATATAAATTGCATAAGTCACACAAAATGTCCCAGAACATTATGTTCTGTGACTGATGTTAACTGTATTATTCTGCATTTTCCAAAAGAAATCAAGTTCCAACTATTTAATCAAAGAACACAGCCAACAACCTTTGATATTAACTTGTATTCTGTGCATTATGCTGTCCTGGTAAATCATCACTTGTGGTAATACATTTTAAATTTCATTTGACCTTGATGATAAAAAGATGCTTTTCCTGTTAAAATTAGCATTCTGCTCACAGCTTCACCTTTATCTGCATTAAATATTACTTGACAACACATGTTTGTACTTTGAACAAAACCATGTTTTAAAATAGCCCATGTCTTATGTGTTGATCTTCTGTGGTGATAAAGTGGAGACTGAATACCCATTTGTTAGGACAATTTTCCATTCAAGAGTTTCTTGTAAATATAATTTGCTCTTTATGGTTCTCTCAATCTCTCGAAATTTTTGCTATCAGGATCCACTTCTCACACTAATCTCTTCAATTCGATTTTCTCCTTAAAAGGAAGAACTGCTACTGCGACGCAAATGTTCTTTGTAGAGTCTGACATCTAATGAATACTGAAGATGGCATCTAACGTATTCAGAGGACAACCTCATTCTATTAAGTAATAGTTTACATGTGGCCAGCATCTTTCTAGGCAGGGTGAAAGGAATGATAGAAAAAGATCCAAACAACTGCTACAGGATGCACAAGCAAACCAGAGAGAACTGAGGTAAGAGGTTTCACTCCTGTATGACAGGAGGCAGGTATTGTATTTCTGGAAGCTCTTAAAATTAGTAAATAATGCAAATATAAAAATTATGCTTACAATTCTCAAAAAAATAAAATTAATAAAAAAGAGGAAGTTCATCTTGTTTCCTTAGCTCCAAGAACATTCACCCAACACGCAAAGTTGGGGTCACTAACGAAATCAGTGAGGAGTTAGGACTTCAAAATAATTGATTCAGGGTGTGCAGTCAATGAATATAAAGCTATGTCTCTTAATAGATTGTTGTATCTCTGCAGTGAAGAAAAATGAATAAGTGAGATAAAACATTAACGCATGCTGTTGGTATTTTAAAGCTAGTGTTTATTTTGAAGTATTTTCCCATTGCCTCTTTATATGAAATCGCACAAATTTACAAGTGAGCAGATGTTATTTACATATATTTTAATAGGCTATTTCCAATGGGGTCATACCAAAGGCATTTCTGTAACCTTCATTAAGTTGACATGATGTAAGAAGTCACTAGATCATAATACAAGCCGTGCACGGCTACATTAAAATTTGAGGAGACTGGCTGACAAAAGTTCACTGACACAATGGCTTTCCAAATAGCCCAGGAAGTTACATTATCAAGCATTTTTATCTAGGCATAAATAAAACATTGAAACAGATATTCTGGGGAAATAATGTTCAACTGCTTTTATATGACATTAATATATTTCTATTTTAAATTAATAAAATCAGAAAGAAAAAAAAAAGGAAGAAAAGAAAACTGGGCTGGAGAGATGACAGAGTGGTTAAGACACTTATTGCTTTCCCAGAGAACTTAGTTTCATTTCACAGCACCCACATGCTGGCTACCCACTATATGTAACTCCATTTCTATGGGGTCTGATACCTTTACGGCCACTGTTGGGATTGCACACAGGCACGGGTCCACTTACATATATACAGGCAAGACATTCATACATGAAATTAAACAGATTTTAAAATTTTAAAGGAATTGTTCAGTAAAGGCAAACAAAGAAAATGACAACATGTTGAACAAAAAATGAATATGGAAGCCTTTGGTCCAGTGAGCTAATGATGATGATATTGATTAAGCCAGTCCATGATCACATGTTCTCTAAAATTTTACTCCCACTACATACTCCAAATTTTTGTCCAGAAATCACCTATTCACTATCTTCGCCTGCTGCTACCAAACTTTTCTTTCCTAAAAGCACTTACATGTTAGCAAGGTCATTGTTGATCTTGTATTCCTCAATGGCAGCAGAATTCCACACTGTTGCCCATCACCTCTGGCTATTCTAGAAACTTCTGTGGGCATTACAAGTCCTGGATATTCCACCTCCAGTGAACATTTCTTTCCATGCTTTCCTCTCTTATATAGTTTCTGAACATTGAGCAAACTAATACTCAAACTCTCTATTTTGATCTATTTTCCTTTGACTATATGAATAGTGTACCCTGAATGTCATTACTTGATCATCTGAAAAAAAAGAAAGAAAATATCAGTTCTTTAGGAGTTATCTAATAATACACAACTGTGTAAACTGAATGGATTGATACATCTAGTACATTAAGGCAGTTTATGGCCAGTTGTAAGGGAGATGGCTGTCATTCACTGAGGTATTGTTTCCAACCAGGTAAAAGTGCTCAATTTATCTGTGCCCATTATTGCATAATTCCTGTGTAGGCAGATGGGTGACAGAATATTATGAATTTAAGTTCCTGTTTTCACATTCCTGTATTTTATATTTGCAGAATTTTTGTGATTGACTACAGGCTATCATTTTTGTCTGCAAAATGGTTTTCAATCTAGTCACTATATTAGGCTTTTTACTGTTTTCTGTAATCCAATACTTATTATCAAGACCTCACTTAGTATAGTAGCTCACCAAGTACCTTATTATCTTTATTTTCCCTTTAAAATATTTTAAGTGTATGTATAATTTATCAATATATATGTTGGATCATTACATAAACACTGATATATCAAGACTCCCTATTCTTTCTTAATGAATATAGACCTTTACCCATTTGCTTTCCAATCCATAGCCTTTACAATATATGCAAATGTTCATATATATCAGTATGAAGTAGTTTGTAATTTTTGAATACTTGTACTCTATCAAATATTTTATTCACTATTTAATATATTTCTATGTTATAGATTATGTTTCAATATTTTGAAACATTTATTTTTCATTTGAAATTAGGCTGTCTTATTTTGTGTATATTATCATTGTTTATCATTGTCTTATTATTTTAACAAGCTCCTCTGATCCTTTCAGTCTATGTAATATATCACTACTCTAAACAATTCGGGGAATTTGTTGGCCCATATTGCTAGATGCTTTGGTTGAGATCAAATGTGTTCCCATGTGAACCCCTGCTGTTTTGATGTAAAGCACTCTCATATTCTCCACTTTGACATTTTCTATGTGTCAGCTTTATTTTCAGGCTAATTGCATGGTTTCTGGATTCATTTCTGTCTTAAGTATATAGTATCAGAGAAAGCAAAGCTTCTTGGGGCTTTTATTTATGAATAATGATGACTCTTTACTGGAAATCCTTGGCAAATCTTCCCCTTTGCCACGGGATTCAGAATTTTTAAACTTTGTTTTCCCCTCAGCTCTCTAATTCATTGATGACCATTCCCTTTACACTCCCTCTGTCCTTGTTAGGTTGCCTTAGCTCATAGCACAATGATATTTATAAGTTCCCTCAATATCTCATTTTTGGCAACATTCTTTTACAATGCTTATTTTTTTACTTATGTTCACTTTTCTTTCCTGAAAGGAACACATTTGTCCTTGGCACCAATTTAAATCATTGACCACTAATTAGAATTGTATCTTTCTTCTATATTTTTTTATCTATTTGTACAACTTCTAAAATAATAAACATACTAAATTCTAATGCTTTTTACCTAAATGCATTTCCCATTTTGTAGTGGTTTTACCAGTTACAAGGGTGAAGTACTCTCTGCTTTTATATCTTCAAGCTATTCAATAAAGATCATGAGACAAATTCTTAGCACTGAGTCAAACAAGGAGGATGATTTTTCTATATGAGCCTTGACTTTCTATTTAAAATAGTGATTCAGCACAAAAAAGGATGACTAGGCACTCAGAGAATGTTTAGGGATTAAAGTTTCTAGGTCCTATCTAGAGCTCGATGTCCAGATATCCCTGTAAAGTTAAAGGAAAGAGAACAAATTAAAACATTTGAGTCGTGTCGATCATATGACAATCACCACAGGCCCCTACAATTAGAACTATGAAAAGGTCTCTGGAAAACTGGGGAAATGTTATGATCCATTTCAACTGGCTCATGTGAGGCTTCACACAGTCTTATGCCTGGATCAGTGGGGGCTCCCATCTCCTAATGCACTATGGTATCGACATTTTGACTCCTGTGGCACAAAAAATATCACTTTTCCAATAGATGATTTGACAGCTCAATGTAAATGATTCAAGTCATGATAAATTCATGTGCCCACTCTTTGGCTATCTGTATCCATTACTTAACTTGTTGCTGGGACTAATACCTGGCATACACAGCTTAAGGGAGTATTTATTTTGCCTTATATTTCAGCAGGTACAGTCCATCAGAGCAGAGAAGGCATGGCGACAGGACTGTGCCCTGTTCTGGTGGAGAAAGTGTGAGGTGGAAGCTGGTCACATCACTCTAATGGACAGGAGGCAAAAATTACTCTGGAAGTGGGTCCTGGTTATCACCCTCAAAGGCTCAATTTACTTCTACTGGTCATGCATCCTGTTCCTAAAATCTACAGAATCTCCATACAGTGCCAGCAGCCAGGAAAAAGTATTCAAACACATGAACCAGTGAGGGCCATTCCACATTTGGACAGTAACATTACCTAAATTATATATATCAGAAAGGTTTTTCAACAAGAGCAATGTCACTCAACAGAGAAAAATGTGCGGCCTTGTCTGAGATGGGATTTGTTGTGTGCACAAGTGTGAAACATCTCCCTGTTATAGTTTAACAGTCAGTCTGTCTCATGTTTCAGGTGTCTGAGCACCTATAACAACAGATTAAAAACCAAAGTATCTCCAACTGTTGTGATGATCAAGGCACTTGTGAAACTGGGGTACTCATATATCTAATTAGCATGAGTAGGGCTAAATTTGGAGTTAATTGAATTATACCCAGAAGGCCTTGCCACTACTCTATTGGTTACATCGTCATTGATAATTTCACTAAGAATCAAGCTGATCAGATGTTATATGAAACCAAAGACACTGTGAAACAGAAAGCCTGATTTTTGCTCTGATAACAATTCAGAGACCTGTTCAACAAAATTATTTCTGAGGAACCACTTGGAATGATAATCAGAGACATCATAGGATAATTTTATTCTTTATATACTAACCAAATATTCTTATTGTTCACAGATCCAACCTATAAAAAATAACCCTGACCATCTTTAGGCTATTAGAGACAATGTGTACCAAATCTGGATATTCCTTTTAGTTTCTGTGCTGAAGATTGCCTTCAAGGTGGCCATGTTTATGCTGGAACTTCCACAGTAGCCTCAAGAAGTCATGCAATATATAAAGATTCAGACCCTACTCTTGGGTCAATGCAGAATACCAACTCTATGGAATAACAGGTGACAAGTCCTCGTGCAGGCTGGGTGCTGTGACAATAAGATCGTACTAGTGTACAAGGAGCCATCAAGTTTTACCCATACACATTATGATAGCATTCATATGCCCCTTCATGCAGAAACTCTAAGACTATTCAACCCTAAGGAAAATAGAGTCTGACCATGTAGCTCTAGAGGTAAGCTTACAACCATAGCTGCCATTCTACAGGATACTCACTCAACGTGACTAATAAAATAGAATAAACTTATGAAGACTCAACTAAATAACAATGGAATATTCAAAACCGAGTCAGAGTAGAGCCCTATGAATCCCTCACCCATGTATGTGCATTGAACACTCTGGAGTAGATGTGCCTCATTTTTCCCCTTATGTGTTAAAACGAGGTCCATGACTGAAATATGCTCCATTTGATAATATGGTTTTATTCATAAATAGACCCATAGCAAATAAAGTAATGGGTTACTGCAACAAGCTCCTCAAGGATATTCACCTTTTAGACTAGGGAAAAAACACTCCCATAAATTGGATGAAAATCTCTAAGATTCCATCTAACAGTGACTATCTGTTTCATATTTACAATCCAATCTGTTACAAGTAGATTAGTGGTATGGATGAGTAAGATCAAATTAATAATTAAAAATGAGGCTCCTCCCTATACAGTTATTCAATGTCAGCAAAAGCATAAACAAAAAAAACAAAAAAAAATTCAGCACTAATAAGTCTCTATAACAAAGAGCCAAAGAAGCAAAAATGGACCTCAAAAGCTCATTTAGTATGTAGTTAACAAGTCACCATGATTTTTGTTAGAGCCAACATAAACTTAGAAATAAAACTCCAACTCTGGTATGAAGAAATTGACAAAATAGTAAGGATTCACCCTCTTTAAATAAAATATGTCCAAAATACAGCAGTTGTATAATTGTTATCAGTGAACCCAGGGGAAGCATCACGGAAAGCTAGACCAAATTAGTTTACAAAGATATAACATCAAGATGACTGTAAAATCAATGGTATTAGACACTTGTCTGTCAAAAAATCCAGGATGCCTTACAAGTGAATATGGTTTCCTAAGGTGAGACGACCATGTAAGTGCCAAAAACAATAGTTTATAAAAAAACAAAACAGTGCCATATATTTAGATATATTGTATGATTCCAATAAAATGAAAGTACAACTGAACTGAACTGTTCCTATATCAAAGGACATAATTCATCTACGTTCACTGAAAAAAATTGGTGGCACAGCTTAAAAAATTCACCAAAAAAAAGTGGTCCCAAAAGGGACCATTTACCAGGTATTATCCTCTCCTAAGAAGTGTTATTTAAACATGAAATAGTACTTTTCAGCAAGAGATAAACATGACACTAGAATCTGTGTTTAAAAATACTGATCTCTGGGCCTGGAGAGATTGCTCAGTGGTTAAGAGCACAGGCTGCTCTTCCATCCAGGGGAACTCATTGCCCTCTTCTGGCCTCTGCAGGCATTGCACCACATGGGTGCACTTAAAATACATGCAGGCAAAACACACATGGACATAAAATAAAAAATAAATTTAAAAATTAAAAAATACTTGTTTCTGGACAAGACACACTTGCTTGACTCACATGTAAAATACCAATCGTAGCAAACCATTGTTTTCCTTTTGTCCCACTTGAATGAATATTCTCTCCATGTTGTCTGTTTTAACCACAGGGTTGGCACAATACTTCTCCCTGTTCAGATTGGAGGCAGCAATTTTGGGGCAGGTTTCATCGATGTGATGTCTGTAGGGAAGAGAGAACAATTTATAGATACAGGGGTATTAGGGCTCTCCTGGGCATATCTAGTACTCCCAGCCATTCAGTGCGTGTGGGAAATATTTTAGAATTATTAAATTTGCTTAGAATTTTATCTCCATTTCTTGAGTAGATAACTGAAGCCTACTAAATTGTTTAGTCTGGCAACAAGGGAATTCAATTCTCCACAACTATTGTAGCCTCAGAATGGAACCAATAGCCTGCATAGTTATACCAAGACAATCCCCCAACCCCAACAACCAGTTTCTCAGACTAGAGAATGCCTACCATCTAATGTTTGTGGAAGCATTAATTTTCCCTCCTTCCTTCAGAATCCTTTACCTTTCCTGTAACAACACCATAATAGAAATCATCATCCCTTGTATTATCATTATACAGGTCTTATTTAGCCAACCTTAGTGTTGAGATTTCATGGGTGCAGTTTCCTTCTCATGACTAGAAGACACTATTTCACACCAAACATCCTGGTACTCTGGTACTTATAGTCCTTTTGCTGCCTATTCTGTAGTGTTCTCTGAGCCTTAGATATAGCAGTTATGTTGTAGATGTATCATTTGGGGTTGGTAACACCATGGTTGCTTATTCTATGCATTTGGATCAGTAAGTTTGTGTGTGTATGTGTGTGTGTGTAAATATGTATGCATATGTGTGTGTGTTTGTATGTGTAACAATAAAAATAAAGAGATCAGAAAATATAATAAATTTTAAATGGTATGGGTGACCTGCGAACAGTTAGCGAGAGGGAAGTGAAAATTCTGTAAATACCGTACTCATGCATGACATTATCAAAAACTATAAAAGGTTAAATTTTAAAAAGTTAGCATATTTATGATAAGAAAAGGCACAAACAGTAACAGCTTTCTCATGCAAACTGAAGTTTCCCTTAAGCCATTTAAAACCACATACAAAGTCACATCATTCATAATGTAGTAATGCTTCAGAAGACTTCAGGCAATAGCTTCAGAATACTTGCTTCCCCAGGGCTGGTAACCTTAGCTTCCTTTTGTAAATTTAGGTCTGGAATAAGATGAATTATCACAAATGTATTTGTCACCTCTCTGTTGCTGACAGCTTCATTAATTGTCTGACTAACATACTGACCAGATGCTATAAGACTCCATTGCAATAAAGAAAGACTTAAAAATGTTCTTGTGTCACCTAACCATATAAAAATAGACTATGCTTACATTTGAGGTGGTTCTTTGGACATGGAAGTACGTCAACATATTTTTCTTTCTCTCACTAACCCATTTGGCAAAACAGGTTGTGACAAAATATATTTGGACAAGCCAGTAAGATCAGAGCAAATTCCTGATGTGTGTCATCTACACTCCTCTGGCTCATTTTTTCATCTGTAGTAGTCAATGGACAACAAATTCTAAATCCTTGAAAGAAGAATCATAATTCTTTTGAGCCCCGTACCCCACAGTCCATGATAACAATCACAAAAAAATGGTGAGAGTAAGGGGAATCTCTGTCAATTCATCACAAGATGACTTAAAATATACTCCTGGGAGTTAAAAATCTGTAGCTGGTTTCTCTCTCCATTTTGTACTCTAAAACTAGAAATTGGCATTAAAGTAATAGAAAAAACAGTCTGAAGCTTGTCATTCATCAAGGTAGAAACAGCTAATGATTCTAACCTAGACCATCCAAGACCATGCAGACATACTACACTCCCTAGGAAAAATTGTGATGGGCAATTGCATAATCTTCAAATGTTCAGGATGATGGTCATCAGTTGTATACTCTTTTGACCTGTGTGGTAGATTCATTTTTTTTGTTAAATTTTATATTGGGTTGATACAGAAACTATAGAGGGGAGTCATCATTCTCATGGGCCTGGGTTTCCTAGTAATGTGGATTAAATACTGTCATACAGGAAGAGAGATTCTTCAAGTCAATTTCATCTATGAAACCTCTTATGAAGCCTAAAAATATAAAACTTTTCCTCAAAATATAAGGGCAAGGGCATAAAATACAGCTTTGTTATATTTTATTTGCTATTTCAGCAACTGAGTGTGGGTCAGATGTGGACAATGAAAGTCACATACAGCATGCTGGCCCCTGTACTGCTGGTAAGGGTGCACCTCCTCAGACCTAGTGGCACAGTTCCCTCACCTAGAGCAAAGAAGACCCCACTGCCTGCACTGGGCACACCACAACTTAAGAATATCGTATTTTCATTCTATAAGCTATGCCTGCATTTTGTTTTGCTTAAATGTGCTCATTATTTGGGACATGAATAACCCCACTGCTTTATTTTTGTCTTGTAGGAAATGAACACATCATTTACTTACAGCACAAGGTTACTATGCCTAAGACCCACAGACTCTGAGGGTAAATGCTGAATAACGAAGTGGAGCTTCCTCTGTCATTTATAGGTGTTTATCATCCTAGCCAAATACCTGAGTAATTTCTTTGTTTCTCGGCAACCATGCTCCACAGAAATGATTTGGATGGAGGGAATGTATGTGACAGCAGAAAATAGGTATGTTAGATCTTTTTGTGTGTATTTTGTAGGTCTTGTATGTAAGGATATGCCTTGTTCAGAAGTGTATAGCAAACAGAAATTAATTTTAATCTCTCTCTGATCATCTTCTAATTTACATTTTAAATTATTCAGGTAACAATTTGGAACGTAGAATAAAGGAGGCAAGATACAAACTTAGGGACAAGTTCATAAACCAATAAAAATGCAAGAGTTTTAAGAAAGAGATTATGATGGTTAAAACAAAATGATTGATAATGAGAAGTTAAGTACTATTATATAAATCAGAGAGAGACAGAGAGAGACAGAGAGAGAGAGAGAGAGAGAGAGAGAGAGAGAGAGAGAGCCCTGAAAATGGATGCCTGGTATGAAAATAAATAGATGAGACTGTAGCAGATTTGTGAGTTAAGAATAAAGAGAAGTCCACACAAAGCTCAAGCTTGGGCCAGTTCATCAGAAGTTTGGTTTGGAGCATATTCAGCCTGAAATAACCTAAGTATTTTGGTGGCCATTCCATGCTGTCATCTGATTATGTTACTCAGGAATTCATAGAAAAGTCAGTAGGGACAGGTGCTATATCATAAAATATATGTTTATCTATATCTAAAGAGAGACCACATAGTCCCAGAACAGATATAAGAATATACTAGTTATAGATACAGATTAGCTGAAGAAGAAATAGATTAGGATAAAGAAATCTTTGGGTCATTGATATACAAACATTTATAAAGCTATGTGATTAGGTGAGAACATCAAATAGACCAGGAGTACCTAATGTGCATTTAGTGCTAAGCTGAAGTAGTAAGGAATGAATTCTTCAAGAATATGATTGAGAGAATGAGTGAATTCTAATGAAAATAGTATATTTCTGAAATGATTTGAAAGATCATGGTAAAGAGTATGAATTCAATCATAGCTTTATAAAACTTAATGTTTTATGTGTGCGTGTGTGTATCTGTGTGTAATAAGGCCTAATAATGTTTTAAGTTCAGTGGTATTTAACCTAATTTTTAAAAGACAAGCATAGAGATAAAAGAAATCAGAGATATAGACTGTAGGAACTATTTATATTTGTTCTGTGCTAAGGATTAATCCCATATTATTTTTCTGCACTTAAGAGCAAAATTTAATTTTGGATATTTTCTCAATCATTCAATTTTTGTTATTAAATACAGTATTTCTAGATGCAGGTGTAATAATAAAAGTATGTACAACTTTCATTGACAACCCTTCAATTTTTGCTGTGTGAATTTTACTCCCAGTTAATGAACAGATTCACTTTATTAATATGAATTTTATTTAATCAAGTTTAATTTAGTATCCTTCTTTGTATTATAAAACCAACAGAGTAATAAATGATTATGTAGATGCATGATATATTTTAAATGAATGCATTATTAATTTTAACATTAGTTTTCTGGGGTATAGTATAATCTACATCATAAAACACTCAACTGATTTTAACTATGTAGCTTGACTTTCTATATCATAAAGGAAAAATGAAACAGATTATTAAAAAGTATTGGCCACCAATTTTTAAAGGTATGCTTTATTATCCATGATAAAAGCAGAAAAGCTGTATCTATTTCTATAGATATAGGTAGCTGTATTAGGTAGTTGACTACCATGACTAATTTCTCAGACTCTGAATAAATTTTGAAACATGAAGACCAACCCCGGGGCATTTAGTGGCTGTGTGCTGTGCTTAATTGTGCATAAGATTAAGTGTCGTT
This sequence comes from Nannospalax galili, assembly GCF_000622305.1. Taxonomy (NCBI): domain Eukaryota; kingdom Metazoa; phylum Chordata; class Mammalia; order Rodentia; family Spalacidae; genus Nannospalax; species Nannospalax galili. Next base: position 11,155,702 of record NW_008352267.1, read on the forward strand.
CTTCCACGACCATCGGTTTCCTTGCTAAAGCAGCGCCCCTGCAGTGATCATTATGCTTTCAAATCCCATTCAGTGACTAGTTATTCTATGCTTGAGACGATGAAATAAAGACCAATGGGGAAGAACGGGGCAAAATGAATTCACTGTCATCAGGGGACAAGAAACTGTGCAGAGGAACAGTTCTTAGTATGATTTAGCTAATTTCCTTAATATTTCAACTTGTAGAATTATGTACATTATGTTGCTACAACCATATGCTCTCAGCGTATGCTGAAGCACCAACAGAAAATGAACAATTGTCTTGATTTTCCCATATGTTATTATTGCTTTATTTCTTGATGGTTAGGATTTTGTTAGTATTGTTACTATGGATATTTACTCAGAAATCACCATTTCCTCAAATTTTCTTCTGTGAAGAAAGCTTTAGTGAAAATAAATATTTTTTAATTTTGAGATTTGAATAATGACATTCATGAACCTGGATTTCAATTTTTTTAAAATATGAAATGGAATAATGAAAATAAACACATGCATTATTAATATTTTGTTTTTGTCAATCTTTTTGGTAATTATTTGAGAATTTCATACATGTGTTTTGAATACATTCATCCCCAACTCCTGCCCTTAATTCCTTGAGGATCCATCTAAACCTCCCTACCCCCCAACATCCTGTCTTATTTTTTCTATGTAATAACTCACCATTTTGGGCTATACATATACCTCTAGGTGGGTGGTCATCCACTGGAGAGTGGTTGACTTACTAGCAACCACACCCTTAAAGAAAACAGACCCTTGATCCCCACAAAGTCATCAACGCTCCATAGCTCCCAACTTTGAGGTCGGGACTCATGGACACCTTCTCCTCCATGATGGAATGCTGACTGGTGTGATCTTCTGAAGTGGTTATGCAGGCAATCACAGTTGCTGTGAGTCCATGAGTGCAGTTGTTCTATCATGTAATAGCTGGCACTTTTGTTTTTGTTTTAAAACACTTTATTATTTTTAATGAATTTCTGTGATTCTCATACAATATGATTTGATGCTATTTAGATTTTTGATCCCCTCTCCTATCCCTTCCTCCTGTTATTTCACCCTGTGCAATTTATTGTAATCTATTTTAGAGTTTATAGGGTCTCACTTATGTCTCCAAATGTCCTTCAGTGTGGGTCCATCCACTGGAGCCTGGTTAACCTACTAAGAGCCCCATGCTTGAAAGAGACTCTGTCTGCCCCTTCCAGATGCCATCTGTTGCCTCAAGTTCCTTACGTTGGGTTGGAGACTCATACCAACTTCCTCATGTCTATGCTGAGAGTTTTTCTGGTTTGAGCTTCCATGGGAGTTGTGCATGCTGTCAAGGTTTCTGTGAGTTCAGATGTGCATATCAGCAACTGTATAACTATCTGGAAAACTCTGTTTTCTTGTGGTTATCCACCACCTCTGCCTCTTACAAAATTTCCACCTCCTCTTCCACAATCATCCCTGAGCCTCGTGGAGCAGAAGATTGACATAGGTGTCCTATTCAAGGATAAGTAATATATAGTCTTTTGTTTGCTGAACGTTGGCCAATCATGAGTTTCTGTGTTAATTACTGTCTATTGCATGAGAAAACATTTCTGGTGAGATTTGAGACATGTATTAATCTATGTGTACAAAAATAAGTCATTAATGGTCAGCTTAAAATGATACCTGCTTAGTGGAAAACTTGTATTAAGCTCTCCCCTATGTCCTGTGACCTGTTTAGCTTCAGGTTCCTAAGACTGATATAAGTGTCAGGTATGGGCTCCATGCTAGGAAGTGGACCTTAAATTCAGTTCAAGAGTGGTTGATTACTCCAATATTTATGCCATTATTACACTGCTGGGCATATCTTGCTAGGTCAGTTGTCATTGTATTTCAAGGGACTCACAGCTGGGTAAGGATTATGATTACATTTTTCTTTCTGGTAGCTTGCATAGCACCTTCCAGCACTGTGAACACTAACCAATAGAGATGATGATCTGAAGTCAGCACAAGCATGATTTCTCCTTGTTTGTTCTAGAGCTCAGTCTTACCAACCAGTTCTCATGAGTAACCAAGAGCAAGGGCAGTGATCAGTTTGGGGGCATCAATGGGACCCCTGGTCAATAACTTCTAGAGAGGGAGTGCATTCCTAGCATTGTTGTTGTTGTTGTTTTTCCATTAGCCTATGATATCTTGAAAAGGCAATGTCCCCTTGTTATAGGATAACTCATTTTAATTTCTTTTTATGATAAATGTGAACATACTTAAAGAAACTTCTATAGTGGTAGATTTCCATATGAACTTATCTAAAGGCCTTTAGTTATAACCATTCCTTCTAATACTCCCTTTTCTGCCCTGCCTCCTACTCCCCACCCCATTTAACTCTTCTGAATCTAATGTTCCATTTTCCATTCATATCTCTGCATTCTACCACTTGTTTCAGGAAGTCTCTCCATCCCCCACACACATTATTATTTATTAGTTCCTTCACAGCTCTGAATTTTTAAATTGAAACCTGCAAAACTAAGATTTCAAAGCTAGCATCCAGCTTTGAGAGAGAAAATGTGACATTTATCTTTCTGAACCTGGATTACCTCACTCAAGATAATTATTTCCAGTTCCAATCATTTACCTATGAATTGCATAATTCTTTTTTAAATAGCTGAATAATATTCTATTATGTACATGTATCACACCTTCATTATTACTTATCTTTTGATGTACATGTAGGTGCTTACAATTGCCAGCTCCTAAGGGCAATAATGAACATGGATGAATATGTATTACTATAGTGGATTATAGAGTCTTTGGGGTATATACAGTAGAGTCATGTGGCTGGATTATATGGTATACCAATTTCAAGCTTTTTGAGGAACCTCCACACTGTTCTAATAGTGCCTGCACCTGCTTGCAGTCCTGCCAGCAGTGAATAAGAGTTCACCTTTCTCCAAATCATTGTCAGAATTTATTTGCTTTTTGGATTTTTGCCATTCTGGAAGGGGTAAGATGAAATCTCAAAATGGTTTTATTCTGCTTTTCCCTGATGACTAAAAATGTTGAACTTTTAAAATGCATTCCTCACTCACTTGTGTTTCATCTTTAGAGAGCTTCCTGTTCAGCTCCTTGTCCCACTTTTTATTGGTATGTTTGTTTTTTTGATGTTTAGTTGAATACTTTGTATATTCTACATAATAACTCTCCTTCAGAGGTATATCTGGTAAAGATTTTTTTTCCCATTTTGTAAGTTGCCCCTTCACTTGAGTGGTGTCCTTTGATGTACAGAGGCTTTTTAGTTTCTTGTGGTCACAGTTGTCAAATTCTATACCTAATGCTTATGATATAGAGTCTTATTCAGAAAGTTCATTTCCATGCCTTTAAGTTCCAAGGTATTTCCTCCTTTCTTCTCTATCAGATTCAGGATGTTGGCCTTATAATTGTGGCCCTTAATCCATTTGAAGTTAGGTGTGCATGGTGAAAGATGAGGACCTAGTTTTATTCTTTTACATGCCATCATCCAGTTTGACCAGCATCATTTGTTGAACAAAGGCATTTTCTCCAGTGTGTATTTTTGGCTCCTTTCTCAACAAGTAGGTGGTGTAAATGTGTGGTATTGAATATGGTCCTCAAGCCTAGCCACTGAGCAATCTCCTTTTATGCCAGTACCATGCTATCCTTATTACTATAGCTGTGTAGTGTACTTTGAGATCATGGGTGATAATGCCTCCAGAATCTCTTTTATTGTTCAGGATTATACATGTTATCCTAGGTTTTTCATATTTCCATATGAAATTTCAAAATAGTTTTTTTTCCAATTTTGTGAGGAACTGTGTTGGAATTTTAATGGGTATTGCTTAAAGTTCTAGAATGTTTTTGGAAGGTTGGGCATTTTCACAATAGTAATCCTGATCCATGAACATGGGAGGTCTTTCCTTCTTCACGTATCCTCTTCAATTTCTTTCTTCAATGTCTTAAATTTTTATTATACAGGTCTTTTACTTTCTTTGTTACATTTATTCCAAAGTAATTTATGGATTTGGAGGGGGGCATGGTGAATGGGATCATTTCCAGAAATCTTTCTCAATATGTTTGCTCTCCATGTATAGGAAGGCTTATTATTTGGAGATGGAATTTCATATTCTCCTACTCTGCTGAATGTATTTATCATCTCTAGATGCTTTCTGGTAGTGGAGTCTTTAGGATCTTTTATGTGTAGAATTATATATATGGTGCATCCAACTTCATAAAATCAGTACTACAGGACTTTAAGACCCAGACTAATCACAACTCATTAATAGTGAGAGACTTCAATATCCCATTTTCTCCATTAGATCGGTCAACAGGACAGAGAATTAACAAAGACATCTGAGTTAAACAATACCATACATCAAATGGGCCTAACAGACATCTACCTAATATTCCACCCAAGCACAAAAGAATATATTTTCTATTCAGCATTCCATAGAATTTTCTCCGAAATCGATCATATACTGGGGCACAAAACCAACCCTGACAAATACAGAAAGATTGAAATAATTCCAAGTATTCTATCAGACCACAATGCAATAAAGTTTAAAATCAACACTGGAAGAAACCCTAGTAACCACATGAACACATGGACAGTCCAGTCCTGAATGATGAATGGGTCAAAGGAGAAGTTAAGAAAGAAATAAAAGTATTCCTGAAACTAAGTGAAAAGGACAATACAACACAACAGAACCTCTGGAACACATTGAAAGCAGTCCTTAAAGGGAAGTTTATAGCTCTAAGCGCCTACACTACAAAATCGGAATGAACACAAATAAATGACATAGCATTGAAACTCAAGACACTTGAAAAGCAACAGCAAATGAAACCCACCCAGCAGACAATAATAAATAACAAAAATCAGAGTAGAAATTAATGAAATAGAAACAAAGAAAACAATACAAAGAATCAATGAATCCAAGCGCTAGTTCTTTCAAAAGATAAACAAGATTGACAGACTGCTAGCCCAGTTAACCAAAAGAAAGAAAGAACAACTCCAAATCAACAAAATTAGAGATGAAAGGGGAAACATCACAACAGACACAAAAAAGATCCAGAATATTATAAGGGAATACTTTAAAAACCTATACGCTATTAAATTTGAAAACCTTAAAGAACTGAATGGGCAACTAAAAGCATGGGAACTAAACCAAGAAGAGATCAACAGTTTAAACAGACCCATAACACATAAAGAAATTGAAACAGTAATACAAAACCTCCGAGCTAAAACAAGCCTGGAACCAGATGGATTCTACCAGACATTTAAAGAAGATCTACATTGAATACTACTTAATTTATTCAAAAAGACAGAAATGGAGGGAGAACTTCCAAATTCCTTCTATGAATCCAGTACCACTCTGATACCAAAGCCAGGTAAAGATACAACCAAAAAAGAAAACTATAGACCCATATCCTTAATGAGCATAGATGAAAAAATTCTCAACAAAATACTTGCAAACTGTATACAGACACACATCAAAAAGAGCATCCACCATGATCAAGTCGGCTATATTCCAGAGATGTAGGAATGTTTCAATATAAGTAAGTCAATAAACATCATAATCATATAAAGGGACCCAAAGACAAGAACCACATGGTTACCTCAATAGATGCAGAGAAGGCCTTTGACAAAATTCAACATGCATTTATGTCCAAAGTTCTAGAGGGTATTGGACTGGAGGGAACATACCTCAACATAATTAAAGCCATATACAACAAACCCACAGCCAACATCATTCTAAATGGAGAAAAACTGGAAGCATTCCCATTAAAATCAGGAACCAGAAAAGGCTGTCCACTATCTCCATTCCTTTTTAACATAGTGCTTGAAACTCTTGCAAGAACAATGATACAAGAGAAGGAAATTAAAGGAGTGATAATTGGAAGAGATCAAATTATCCCTTTTTGCAGATGATGATATTTTACCTAAGAGACACAAAAAATTCCACTAGAAATCTCCTAGAAATTATTAACACATTCAATAAAGTGGCAGGTTACAAGATTAATCTACAAAATTCTGTAGCCTTTCTATATACCAATAACAACCAATCAGAGAAAGAGAACGTAGAAACACTCCCTTTCACAATAGCTGCAAAAAAATAAAAATAAAATAAAATGTCTACAGAGTGGAGGGTCAACACGGAGGAAACATTTCCTCCATCCTTTCAAGTGAAGCCAGCCATGGTCGAGTAGAACCTTTGACTTATCTTCACATAGATGGAAGTGGCAAAAGAAAGGAGATAGGGGCTCCCCCCAAGCCCATGTGACACCTGAGGAACAGATCCTCAAACAGTCTTAAGAGTGAAAATAAATTGGTTTATCTGGGACAGCTGTATAGTCTTAAACACCCAAAAGGAAAGTATAACCAAAGATTAAAGAGGTAAATATAATTTTTAAAGAGTCCGTGTGCATAGCTAAAGGCTACATAACAAGAAACAATGCCAGACAGGAAATACCTTCCTCTAATATGTTGGCCAAGGTGGCCCAAGAGACTTCCAGACAGTAACCCTGCATAGAACTGAGAAATGAACAGCAGATGCCAATCTTATCTAAAGGAACGTTGCCAACTGATTCCCACTAGATAAGGAAGAGCTGATCTCTAGATAGGCTGACTGGATTCAGTGGTTGGACAAGCACTGGAGAACAGCAGGGGGTGCCTACAACACAGTGGACATTAACGGGGATTACAGAGTATATGGGCTCCATTGGGTAGGGGGAGACTATGACCAGATGCCATTTAGGATGTGGGTATACAGACGAATAAGATTGTTTGGGATATTCTGTATGAAACACACACAAAATATCAACAAATAAAAAATTGAGTTACATTTTAAGAAGAAACATAAAAATTTGTTCCATGTTAATTAGTAGAGGTGAAACACATTACCATTGAAATCTACCCGATGATTTTTTATCCATGCTCAGGTGGATCTCAGAAAATAATTGACTGTGATTAGTAATAATCAGATACATAGAAACTGGAGACATGTGCAAACATGTAAGCTTTAGTAGCATTAAAATGATTTTTTTCTGTATGAAACAGTATTAGTTTTATGTCTTATAGGGTTTATACTGAGTTCAATATTGTATAACTGTATTAATTCAACTGTGAACCTAAAAATTTAGAGCCAATTTTGAAACAGATACATCTTTGCTCCGGAAATTGTTATTGAATATGTTAATGCTGTAATGAAATGCTTCTTCTAATCATGTGGTTATTAAATGAATATTTTTTAAAAAAAGGCTGAAAGGGGGGCAGAGAAATAGGTGGCAGGCCTGCACGAGACTGAGAACTATTTGAGACTGGTAGCTGTTGGGTGATTGAGAGTATGCCTTATATACAATACTAGATGGGCTGACTAGACTCCAGTGGACAAATTTACACTGAAGTACATTTGGGTACAAATGCTTGAATGAATAGGACTTAATAAGTATGGCAGAATACATGAAGTCTGGTGGGACGAATGGGGAAGCATGGATGGGGGAGTTGGTCTAAATTTGATTAAGAACTGTTGCATGAAATTACAAAAGGTCAATAAAAATATATTTCAAAATAATTTGACTTTAATTATTCCACAGTCTACTTTCTGAATTCTGTTAATTTAATCTGTCTAAAAGTTTACATTATTATTATATGCTATTTGAAATCAATTTTAGTAAGATTTTTCATCATAAATATCCAAATACAGATATACATTTCTGATGCAATCATTCAGTCCTAGTGTCCCATTCAGCATCCACCTACATCAAGTTTGTATCCATCTCACCTTGCATTGTGTAATTGCTCAAGTGCTCACCTCCTATCAAAATTGCGTGTTAGAGCAGGATACATTTCACTATAAAACTCAGTAAACTATTAGCCTGAAATGAATTAGAAATGGGAACACTCTGGATACAAAGGAATCCTTTATGACAGCAACAGAGACTGGTAGAGATCACCTTCTTTCAAATGATTTTCTGGTCATCAGAGTTTCCAGGAAGCCCCCGAATTAGATGAGTACTAGCATAGCTCGAGTTTGAAGTGGGCTTAGCACTTGAGCCAGAATTCTGTCACTGAATTTGATTATCTGCCAGCTCCAAAGTAAAATATATCCTTCATTTTTAAACAACTTCACTCTTAAAGACTAGTGATGAAAGAAAGAGAAAAGCAGACTATGAAGTAGCAGCTAAATTCTCAACATCCTTTTATTATTTAAAAATTCTCATTAAGAATCCCCGTTACAGACTGACTTTTTGAAATCTTTACATCTTTTTTTCTTTAACTCTTACAATAACTTTATTGAGAATGTCATACATGCATATAAGGTGTTTTGATCAAATCCATGCCCACTCCTTCTCCTCCAACACCTCCCATATCTCCCCATCACTTTTTTCTTTTACTTTTTTTTCTTTTTTCATTTATTCATTCTTATGGGGCTTTTGGCTACTTTACCATTCCCTCCTCTAAAGAGGTAACCCTAAAATCTTTTAAGGATTGGATACAAGCTCCAAAATTCTTTTGACAGTTTTGGTCTTTGGAAGAGAGTATGTTGCTAAGAGGGGCACCCAAGGACATTTTGACTTTTAGCCAAGAAACTGGCTACTTTTCTTTGGGGTCTTTTTTACCCTAACTGCCTAGCCAATTCCTGCCTCCTATTCTTATCATGCCATCCTCTGAAGGGGTTACCCAAATTGTCAAGAGGGAATAAGGATGCAGACTGCTCTGGCTACTTCCATGCTGAACAGGGATGCAGGGTGAGGCAACTAGAGTACCCCTTCAGTGGGTCTATCTAAAAGACCCCCAAATTACATAACTCTTATCTCTAGGGGGAAAAGAAAGTCCTTGACTGGTGAATAGGGATGTGAAGGAGAAGTAAAGTCAAGAGTAATTAGCATTATAAGTTCTAGACAGGGAACTAGAAAAAAAGTCAGAACAGGGCAATTTTCAAATGTTCATAAGAGAGTCCACTGGAATTTCTTGATTTGTAACACATGTCCTCATTTCAAACAGTTATTTCCTTAAAAAAGAAATTAGTAAGTCTACAACATTTCCCAGTGACATCAAAACAGAAATTATACTGGAGGTAAATGAGATTTCAAATAGGAAGTGCAACAGTCTGAATTCTATATTCAGTAAGAGGAACTTCAGATAACTGAGTAGCTATAGAAATAAATGTTCTGTAAATTTCAAATGCTTAAGCAAGGCAAGATACAATATGTCTGATGAGCCTAATATTACCACTACTGCTAACAATCACTAAATTTATTTCCTTGTATATACCATCATATTCCAATTATATATGGTCTTTTCTGTTAACTTAATAACCACAAAGTAACCCACTGCACTTTGTTTCCTTTTTTTAATGCTTCAAAATTCTTTATTTCCTAGCCATACTTTAAAATAGTTTTATTAACATGCATTAGTTTTATGTATTAATGGGGTTCAGTATGACATTTGAACACTATATATATTTCTCCTATCATTGTTTAAGTCTTTAAACTCTTTTTTTTTGTTGTTGTTTTTTGAGACAAGGTCTCCCTGTAGCTCCCAATGGCCTGGAACTCCTATGTAGACAGGGCTTTCGATTTCACAGAGATCTACCTGCCTCTCCTTTCTTTTTTCTTTCTTTTTTTTTTTTTAAAAAGAACTACAAGTATGTATCTGATAAACCAGAAAAAAAGATATTATAACTTCTTATATAGATTAAGCTGCCTTAAATATTTTCTTGGAGGAGTCTCCTTATTTTTAAAATAATAGGAACCATTCCATATTACATCTAACTTTTGATCTGGTAGTAAAGTGAAAACAATCCAGTAATGATTTAGAAGAGCAAAATATGTTCCCTTAATCCATCTGTAAATACATCATTTTTCTCTGTTTAGACTTAATTTTCTTTGCTAGAGAAAATTAGAGCTAGTTTACATTCCATTAGATTTCAATATTTTAGACTCTAGCAATAGCATACTAATATAAATGCAAAATATTTCCAGCTCAACAGACTGTGAGTCAAATGACAAGCTCCTTTACACAGTCATATTGAACTCTAGCACATTTGATTTTTAAAGGTTAAAATTATCTACTGAATGAGTTTTTCCTTTCCTTTTGACAAAGACTTACAATAAAAGAACTGTTTGCATCTGTCGAGAGCAGGATCCTATGGGAAATAAAGAGCTCATTGAACGGCCTCACACCATTGTCATCTGAAGAGAAATATAAATCAGTGCTTTTCAAGACATGATATATGGGGTTGAAGCAGCTATTCCCTTTTGGATAAGATGAGCCTACATTCTAGAATCAGTTGTAGCTTGACACTAATAACCAAAATTATGCCCAAAGTTACTCTAAAAGGCACACATTCTAAAACAAGAGGGAGAATAGCTCTACTTGTCACTTTCACTGAGACGGAATCTGGGGAAAACCTACTCCCTGGAACGATGGGATTATAAGACATTATTTCGAAGCTTATTGACATATCTTCTTCAGCAACTGCCAGGTCTCTAAAACTGGACAGTAAGAAATAATTGGTTGCCTTTCTCTTTAACATTGAATAAATCACCAAGGCAAAAGCATGGGAAATGGTTCAGAAATCTTCATGTGGATTTATTAAATATAAATCAATCTGAATGAAGAAAGTAAATTAAAAATAAATACTTCCTCAATGGTAACTTTCCTGTTTGATTTGCACATGTAAACGTTTTTAATGAAAAGCAACATTTTATATATAGACATTTATCTATAAATATATGACCTCAGAACTAAATCCAATTTTTTAACTTTGAAATAAGAACAAAATGTCTTTCACGTCTCCCAGGTAGAAAATACAAGATAAATTATAATAATTAAATGGGTACAAACTGTGAACATTCATATACTTGACTAGTAGTGATCAATACTATTTCACTTGTATCCTGTTAATCTCATCATTGGAAGTACCTACTTTTTCTCATGAAAATATATACTTAATTATTCAATAATTTCCAAATAGCTTATCAGCTGCTTTTAATGTATTATGCTTCCTTATACTTTTTAAAAAGTTGACTATTTTTAAAGTTGATCATCTCTAGGTTCAATTTATAATACTCTTAAATTTAATTTAATTGGTTTCATGTTCTTGAGGTATAAAGATGTTCATTGTGTTTATTTTATTGAAACACATAGTAGGAATTCAAACTTAAAAAAAAACTGTTACTAGTTTTCTTTCAGGCTTCATACTTGATACTGACATTGTAAATAGCAAGCAGTGAAAATTTTAATCATTAGTAAAAATAGAAATAACAGAATTTTGGTTGTGAAATTATAGTAGAAGAGCAATAAAGAAATTATTATTGTATTTCATTTCTTTTAGGACAGCATTCCAATTTTTCCAATAGAAGTAAGCATTTCCTATTGATTAAAAAGTGCTTCAAAATCACTAGGATATTTCTACCTCTATCCATTTTTTAAAGTAACATGTATTTGTTGTGAATCTCTGGATCAGTAATTTTGTGCGTTTCCTACTTGTTCTCATCAGGATAATTTAGAATATCATCCCTAACATCAGTAATGGAGTGTGATATCCCTAGAGTTGTTTTGCAAATAGAAAGTTAATTTGGAGACAGCTTTATATTTGGAGAGCACTTTTCATCTTATAGAATATAAAATAGAAGCCAAACGTCATACTTTTCTGTTTATATATTCTTAATAAGGATCACAATTATTGTGGGCAATCTGAATAGCTATAAAGTAGTATAGTCTATTATGCATTTTTCAGAAAGAATAGCTTAACCTAAAGTAGAGCTTAATTATATTGCTGCCTTTATTCAAAATTCTATCCCTTGGGCATTTAAATGAGAGTTGGCTCTACATAAATTTATATATAAAAGCTTTGAAAATGTACTTTAAAATTAGATGCAATTATAAGAAGGTGTTCTTCTTTAGGTTAAAATTTCAATTAGTACAATAAGTATGAATGTGGAGGCAATAACCATACCTCCAGATAGTCTGTGTATATAAGATCATTTAATGAAGTGACCTCAAATTACTAATTTAAAACATTACCTGACTAAAAACAGCAGAAACAATATTTACAATATAAGTGAAAAATACTTTATATATACCTCCATATCAAGTCAATTAAAATGCAACTAACTAAATTACATAACACAGTTAGGGAAATGAAATGCATTATGATAACATGTATACTCTACATCTTCTACTACTGATCTTTCAAGACAGACGATGATGACAGGCCTTTGCTGATAAGATTTGTAGTCAGTCATTCACAGGATTTGGAGCAATAGAGCATTAACTGACCTGGAAGCCACCTCCTCTGAAGTCTAGCTCTTATAGCTTTGGAGGACATTACACAGACTGCTAAGGGAGAACATCAAAGATAGTCCAATTACAGATTCCAGGCCTAATAACCACATCTTTGACTGGCAGAGTAAAAGACATTGGTACAGTAGTGGCACTTTTATCTTGGGGGTAATCAACAACTATGTAATTGGACTTAAAGCCTACTCAATAGGAGGAAATTCATGTGTGGTACTATAAACATAGTCAATTACATATGGCTGAAGAGGTTTTAGATCTTAGAGAAAACCCCAAGACTGTCACATCCCTAAGCAAATGTAATTTCTTGCTATGTGTTAAATATGGATTCTTATATTTACAGACAAGTAACCCAGTCACCACTTATCAAAGGAGCTTCTTTTGCAATGGGCGAATTCTATACCATTGCAAAGTTCTATAACTGGTCACACACAGACATTGTCTGTGAATTGCCCAAGCCCAAGTGACACACCTGCAAAGCAACCTCTATACTTAAGACTCATGGAACATAGAACAGGGATAAAGAGGACACTAATGCATCCATCTCTCATGTAACAGAAAGCCATAAACATAAGGCTTACAAAAGGTCAAGGCATAGAGAGTAAGAGTCTTCAGAGTATGGGTCCTTGGACAGGGTTCTTATATTAAGCTGTAAGAGTGAGGTGCACTACCATATGGAAATAGAGTCGTACAAGCTCCTGGGACCCTATTCATGTGAAACTACATCAATGATGTCAGCATGAGCAAGATCTATGCAAACTGAAGGAGATAAAACCCCAGCACAAACCTAGAAATGGGAAACAAGCCCCAATCTTAATAGAAGAATTATTAGCAGCTGATTATTGTTATGTGAGGAAGAGCTGATCTTCCTAAAGTGAGGGACTCTAGAAAGGCTGCCTAGACTTCAATGGATGTACTTGCTCTGAGGGATGGCTAGAGACACTAACTAGACACACTAGGCCTTAACACAAATGACACGATATATTAATTCCAGTGGAATGGGATTATGGGAGAGTGGCAATGAAGAAGGGGTATAAAGATGATTAAGATGGATTAAGGATTAAGATGTTCTGGATAAAATACAGAAAATTTCAATAAAAACTTACAAATTAAAAAGATTTGTAGTCATTAAATACCATTAGACAATACAAATACATGTTAAAATTTGATGACATTAGGAGTGAGCAAAAGATGCATTAAAGTCAAGTATTCAATAAACGAATGAATTAGAAAAGAACATGATAAATTCTCAATATTTTTGAAAATATTCATAAGTATGATGGATAACTTTTATAAACTATTTAAATAAAATTATGCTTTCTGGGGCTGGGGAAATAGCTCAGTAGTTGAGAGTACTGGCTGCTCTTACAGGTGTCCTGGGTTAATTTCCAGCGCCCACATTGCAACTAACGACCATCCATAACTCCAGCTCCAGGTGAATTCAATGACACTTCTCACCTCTGTGGACATTGCATGACACAGGGGCACTTGCATACATGCAGACAATACATTCGTAGACAAAAAATAAAAACACTAAATTATTAAAAAATTATGCTTTCTACATATATGTGCATAACTTCAAGCAACTAACATATTTCATTTACTATAGAGCTTAACTACAGAAATGTTGAAAACAAAACTTTTACATGTAAGTCAAGATGGAGAGCACTATTTCATTAATTACAATAACATCTAATAATATATACATTTATTCACTGATTATTAAATATAGGAAACAACATTTTGATTTGCTAATTATCAGTTATTAATATTCTGTTTTGAAACTATCTATAATGTTAATTCATCCTGAACGATTCAATTTTTAAAATCAGAAGAAATTTGTAACAAATTAATAAAGATAAAATGAGTTATTTGATCTGCATAATTATGCTACTTTTTAAAACAAATTGAGATAACATGAAAAATTTTATGTGTATTCTAAAATAATATAAAAGTTATTGATTATATCAAAGTAAAAGGGTGGGAATAGGAGAATGGCTATTTACCATTAATTTTATTTTTAATTTTGAACGCTTTTTTGTTTGTTTGTTTGTTTTTTTGTCTTTTTGAGACAGGGTCTCCTTGTAGCCCCAGCTGTCCTGGAACTCACTATGTAGACCAGGCTGGCCTTGAACTCACAGAGATCCACTTGCCTCTACCTCCCAAGTGCTGGGACTACAGGCATGCGCCACCACACCCAGCTTTTTTACATGCATGAATGTATTGCCTGCGTGTATGTAAGTGCATCTGAGTCATATAATGCCTGCGGAGGTCAGAAGAAGGCATCAGAACCTCTGGAACTGGATTTTCAGATGGTTGTTAGCTACCGTGTGTGTGCTGGAAATTGAACATATGTCTTCTGCAAGAGCATCTAGGGCTCTTAACCAGAGAGCTATCTCTCCAACCCCCATTAATAGTATTCTAAATATATATTAAATTATCCAGGAAATCTGTTTTTAAATTGGTCAGGATTGATGACATAGTCTTTATACCATTGTACATTACACTGCTATTAGTTCATGGCATAGTTGGTCCTGAAAAATGCCGCTGTTGAAGCAGGATTAAAACAACAACAACAATAAAAAAAAATTATTTATTTATTTATGGGGGAGGGCCATAAGAAAATCTTTCAGGAATTTGTCCTCTTTTCCACGACTTGGATCGTAGTGATCAAAGCGAAGTTCTCTTGTTGCCAGGTCTTCAGTCTTAATACAAGCACCAGGATCTGCAGAGACATCTCATTGTGCTCATGGTACATAATTATATGAATAGGAAAAGATTATTTTGTCCCTTGACAATAGTAAGTGCTGCTTTCAAGGTGACAGTGAAAACTTTACATTTCATTTTACTGTATGCTTAATTAGACTTGAGCAAATTCAAAGGAAATATCTATAAAATTCCTATGTTTATGACTGCATTATTCCACAGTCACCAACAGACAGTCATCAAAAAAACAAATATTAAATTGATAAACCATAGAGATAAATGGCATTAAAAATGAAATAGACCTAACAGACATCTAGAGGAAAGTCTTCTCAAACACCAAAGAATATACTTTCTTCACAGTAGCCCATCAATCCTTCTCCAAAATTAACCACATATTAGGACACAACACAAGTATCTGCAAATTTAGGAAAACAGAAACATCAACCTTAATTCTATCTGAATACAAAGGAATAACATTATATATCAACGACAAGAAAAATGGGGAAAATACACAGATTCATGGAAGCTATACAACACAGCAGTGAAGGAAATTGCATCAAAGGAGGAATCAAATTTTAAAAATCCTAGAATTAAGTGAGAATGAAACAAAACATACCAAAATCAATGGGACACAATAAAAGCAATCAAAAAGGAAAATTACAGCAGTAAGTGCCCATATGAGAAAATTAAAGGTATCTCATATTGATGATAGAGCTGAGGACCTTAAAAAACCAAGGATAGGGGCTGAAGAGATAGCTCAGTGGTTAAGAGCACTGACTGCTCTTGCAGAGGACCCAGGTTCAATTCTCAGTACCCATATAGTGGCTACAACCGTCCTTAACTCTAGTTCCAGGGGAATCTGAAGCCTTCTTCTGACCTCCACAGCATTCTATGACATGGGTGCAGTCACATACATGCAGAAAGTACACTCATACACATAAAATAAAAATAATACATAAAAATATTTTTTAAAAAATATTTTTTAAAAGTCCAGGGACAAACAACACCTAAAAAGAGTAGATGGGAAGGTGCAAATAAAATCAAGGCTGAAATTAATAAAATCGAAACAAAGAAAACAACCAATGAAACAAATAGTTCTTTCTAAAGGTTAACAAATCTGACAAATCTTTAGCCAAAAAAGAGAGAACTGAAATTAATAAATTCAGAGATGAAAAGGGAAACTTTAGAAGAATTGAAGAGGAAATTCAGAAAAGTATAAGACAATACTTTAGCAATCTATATCCTACTAAACTATAAAAATCTAAGACATAGATAACTTTTTAGACCTACATGGCCTAAAAACTTAAACAAAAATGACATAAATAATTAAAACAGACTCATATAAACCAATGAGATAGATTCAGTATTAAAAATCTTCCAAGTAAAAAGTGCCCAGAACTAGATGAATACATTTCAGAATTCTACCAAAGCTTCAAAGAAGAACTAATAACAATACTCCTCAAACTATTCCATAAAAAAATAATACTCCAAACTTTTTTCAGTTAAGCCAGTATCACTCTAATACCAAAACAAGAGAAAATCTCAAAAAACAAAAAATATAATTATAGTTCAATGTCTCTGATAAAAATAGACACAAATTTTTAATAATTTGTAAATCAAATGTAAGAGCACATCAAAAAGAATTTCCACCCACTGTGATCAAGTTGGCTTAATCTGAGAGATAAAGAAATGATTTAACACACATAAATATATAAACGTAATCCACCATATAAACAGGCTCAAGGACAAAACCACATGATCATCTCATTATCTGTAGAAAAGGCCTTTGACAGAATACAACATCCTTTAATGTTGATAATCATGGAGAATCTAGGGATATAGGGGCTATATTTCAACCAAATAAAGGCAATATACAATGAGCCCATGGTCAATAGTATGCTAAATGGAGAAAAAAAATCTAATCATTCTCATTAAAATAGGGAACTAGTGCCTCACCTCTCTCTGTTTCCATGGGATTCACAACCCACGAGCCTCTTTCCTGGACACCAGGGCTGACCTCTCAGCCCTGAACCACCACAGCTTCCTGATCCCTTGCACCCAGATGAACCCAGTTCCTTCTCTCTGTCCCCAGGAGCCCTATGGACCTGGTTCCCCCCTCACTTCCCTCTGCTTCCCTGGGCCTGCACAACCTACCAGCCTCTCTCCTAGACCAACCCAGTTCCTCCCTGAAGTCCCCAGGAGCCCTTGGGGCCTCTTCCTACTCCCATCTCCCTTTGAATCTCTTGGTGGCATGGACACTAATTGCCCAAGACCAGCATCATTCCTGGGCCCTGTTCCCAGGCCATCCCAACCCCAAAATTCCTGGGGACAACATCTTTCTCGGAGGTATCCAGACTTTAGGAGAAAGCCTGAGAATATCTGATCCTCATATGCCTTGGGCCTCTGTGGGAACTCCTGAAGACAAAAGCAATCTGGCCACTCCAATACAAAATCAAAAGAGAGAACCAGAAGCTGAGATGAACCAGATTTTCATGCCCAAACAGTAAATCATAAAGGCACATAACATTTAAAAATAGAAGCAGACCTAACCTTGAAGACTTGAGTCTCACATCAGAATCAGAAATTTCAAACGAAATTCACATGTCAAAATCACAGAGAAAAAATAACATGAAAAACAAAAATAGCATATCCCCTCCAAATTCCAATAGTCCTCTAGAGGAGTACAATGAGAACCCCCTAGAGATAAACACAGAACACAGAACTTAAAAGAAGAATCATAAACATGAGCAAGGAATTCAATGAATTTAAAGAACACACAAATTAAAGAACTAAAAGAAGATAGGGATAAACTTCTGACTGAATTCACAAGAGATAGAAACACTGAAGAAAACTCAGGCTGAAATGAAGAAGGAAGTAAAACAATCAGTAAATCAATTAGAAACAACAGGAGAAAGCCTCACCAATAGGATGAATGAAATGGAAAACAGAATATCAAGACTGGAAGATAAAAGGGACAAACTAGACCACTCTAGCAAAGATTATGAAAAATTTAAGAAAGCACAAGAATGGAGTATGCAGGAATTTTCTGACACCATAAAAAGACCAACCTTACAAATCATAGGCATACAGGAAGGAGAAGAATTCAAAGATAATGACATGGACCAGATCCTGAACAGAATCGTAGAAGAAAATTTCCAAAAATTAAAGAAAGATATGCCCATACAATGCAAGAAGCATATAGAATACCAAACAGACAGGACCAGAAAGGAACTCTCCATGGTACATCAAAGTAAAACACTAGACACACAGAACAAAGAGACAATACTAGAGCCACAAAAGAAAAACAACAAGTCATATAAAAAGGAAAACTCATTAGGATTATAGCTGACTTTTCACTGCAAACTATGAAAGTGAGAAGAGCCTGGACCAAAGTATTCCCAGTTTTAAATGACCACAGAGGCCAAACCAGATTACTATACCCAGCCAAAATGCTATTATAGTCGAAAGGGAAAGAAAAATCTTCCATGACATAATTAGGCTGAAGGAATTCATGTCCACAAAACCAGCCCTTCAGAGAGATCTGGAAGCAATACAAAGCCCCGAAGAAAGGAATGGCTACAATGAAGGGGTTGAGGAAAGAAATTTAATGAAGGTATAACTGTGAAAAGTACAGTTATATCAAGAATGTGAACAGAAATAAAAACAACAGGACTCAATACACATCTTTCATTAATAACTTTAAACATTAGTGGAAAGATCTACCAAGTCAAAAGACACAGACTAGATGAATGGATTAAGCAACAAAACCCATCTTCTTGTTGTCTGCAAGAAACTCATCTCACTTTCAAGGACAGGCACCTATCTTAAGGTGAAAGGATGGAAAAAAATATACCAAGCAAATGGTACTAAGAAAAAAAGCAGGTGTAGCAAGTCTAATATCTGACAAAATAGACTTTAAACTAAAACTAATCAGAAGAGATAAAGAGGGACATTTCATTATGATCAAAGGAACAATAAGCCAAGAAGATACTCAATCATGAACATATATTCACCAAACTCTGGTACCACCAACTTCATAAAAACAATATTAAAGGACTTTAAAGACCCAGATTAATGCCAACTCATTATTAGTAGGGTGCTTCAATACCCCACTGTCTCCACTAGATAGGTCAACAGGGAAGAGAGTTAACAGAGAGACATCTGAATTAATACCATATATCAAATGGACCTAACAGATATCTGCCAAGCATTCCACCCAAGCACCAAAGGACATACTTTCTATTCAGTGCCCCATGGAACTTTCTCCAAAATCGACTATATACTGGGCACAAAATAAAACTCAATAAATACAAAAAGAATGAAATAATTCCATGCATTCTATGAGACCACAATGTGATAAAGCTTACAATCAACACTGGAAGAAGCCTTAGCCTCCACATGAACCCATGGAGATTAAACAACACACGCCTGAATGATAAATGTGTCAAAAGAGAAATTAAGAAAGAAAGAAAACTATTCCTGGAACTAAATGAAAAGGACCATGAAACACAACAAAACCTCTGGGACACGCTGAAAGCTGTCCTTAGAGGGAAATTTATAGCTCTAAGTGCCTACATCAAAAATCAGAAAGAATACAAATAAATGACTTAACATTGCAACTCAACACACTTGAAAAGCAACAGCAAATGAAATCCAAACCCAGCAGACAAGAAGAAATAACAAAAATCAAGGCAGAAATTAGTGAAAGTGAAACAAACAAACAAACAAAAAATACAAAGAATTAATGAATTCACAAGCTGGTTCTTTGGAAAGATGAACAAGATTGACAGATCACTAGCCCAGTTAACCAAAAGAAAGAAAGAGCACCTCCAAATCAACAAAATCAGAGATGAAAGGGGAAGCATCAGAACAGACACCAGAAAGATACATAACATTATAAGGGAATACTTTAAAAACCTATATGTTACTAAATTTGAAAATCTAAAAGAAATTGATGGGTATCTAAAGTCATGGGAACCACCAAATGTAAGCCAAGAAGAGATTAACAGCTTAAACAGACTCAAAGCATGGAAAGAAACAGTAATACAAAACGTCCCGACTGAAAAAGGCCCAGGACCAGATGGATTTTCAGCAGAATTCTATCAGACATTTAAAGAAGATCTACATCTAATACTGCTTAATTTATACAAAATTAAGAAATGGAGGGAGAACTTCCAAATTCCTTCTATGAAGCCAGCATCATTCTAATACCAAAGCAGGGTAACAATACAACCAATAAAAGAAAACTATAGAACCATATCCTTAATGAAAATAGGTGCAAAAATTCTCAGCAAGATACTTGCAAACTGCATACAGACACAAATCAAAAAGATCATCCACCATGATGAAGTCTGCTTTATCCCAGAGATGCAGGGATGGTTTAATATATGTAATTCAATAAATGTCATAAATCATATAAATGGGCTCAAAGGCAAGAACCACATTGTCATCTAATTAGATGAAGAGAAAGCCTTTGACAAAATTCAACATGCATTTATGTTCAAAGTCCTAGAGGGAATTGTACTGGAGGGAATATACTTCAACATAATTAAACCTGTATCATATATAACAAACCCACACCCAACATTATTTTAAAAGGAGAAACACTGGAAGCATGCCCATTGATATCAGAAACCAGACAAGGCTGTCCACTATCTCCACTTCTTTTTTACTTAGTGCTTGAAACTCTTGCAAGAGCAATAAGAGCAGGGAATTAAAGGAGTAATAATTGGAAAAGAAGAGATCAAATTATCCCTTTTTGAAGATGATATGATATTATAATTAAGAGATGCTAAAAATTCCACCACAAAACTCCTAGAAATTATTAACATGTTCAGTAAATTGACAGGTTACAAAATTAACCTATAAAAGTCTGTAGCCTCTCTATATATCAATAACAAGCAATTAGAGAAAGAGTACATGGAAACACTCCCCTTCACAATAGCTGCAATAAAATAAAATAAAATATCTCAGAATAAACCTCACCAGACATTAAAGACCACTACAATGAAAATTTTAAATCATTAAAGAAAGAGATTGAGGAAGACATCAGAAGATGGAAGGAACTACCATGCTCATGGATTGGAAGAATTAATATTGTGAAAATAACCATCCTTCCAAAAGCCATTTATAGATCCAATGCAATGCCAATCAAAATCCCCATGATATTTTTCACAGAATTGGAAAAACCATCCTAAGATTCATATGGAAGCACAAAAGACCTCAGATACCAAAAGCCACCCTGAGCACTAAGAGCAATGCTGGGGGGATTACTATATCACATTTTAAGCTGTATTACAGAGCTATAGTCATAAAAACAACCTGGTACTGGCACAAAAATAGATCCATAGATCAATGAAACTAAACTGAAGACCCAAGTATGAGTACATGCAGTTTCAGCCACCTGATATTTGACAAAGGGGCCAAGAACATTTGCTGGAGGAAAGACAGCATGTTCAGTAAATGGTGCTGGGAAAACTGGATCTCCACTTGTAGAAGAATGAAACTAAACCCCTGTCTTTCACCCTGCACAAAAGTCAATTCCAAATGGATCAACAACCTCAATGTGAAGCATGAGACACTGAAACTATTAGAAGAAAACTTTCAGAAAAACCTACAAGATATAGGCGTAGGAAAGGATTTTCTAAACCTAAAATCAATTGCTCAGGAAACAAGGTCAAGAATCAACAAATGGGACCTCATTTAACTAAAACGCTTCTGTACATCAAAGGAGGCAATTAAGGAAGTGAACAGAAATCCCACTGAATGGGAGAAAATCTTCAGCAGCAACACATCTGACAGAGGTTAACATCCAGAATATATAACAAACTCAAAAAACAGAGAATCAAGACAGGAAGTAACCCAATTAAAAGAAGGGCTAAGGAGCTGAACAGAAAGTTTTCTAAAGAAGAAGATGGCTATGAAACATCTTAAAAGATGTTCAACATCATTAATAATTAGGGAAATGCAAATTAAAACCACTTTAAGATTTCATCTTACCCCAATCAGACTGGCTAAGATCAAGTGAACAAATGATACCAAATATTGGAGAGGATGTGGGGAAAGGGGATCACTCATCTACTGCTGGTGGGGCAGCAAACTTGTTCAACACCTATGGAAAGCAGTGTGGATAACTCTTAAAAATCTCCAAATGAACCTACGATTTGACCTGGTTATACCACTCCTTGGCGTATATCCAAAGAACTCATCCTATTGCAGAGACACTTGTACATTCATGTTTGTTCCTGCTCTTTTCACAATAGCTAAGAGATGGAAGCAACCTAAGTGTCCCTCAACTGACGAGCAGATAATGAAAATGTGGTTCATTTATACAATGGAATTTTACTCAGAAGTAAAGAAAGATGAAATTCTGAAATTTTCAGCTAAATGGATACAACTAGAAACTGTTATGCTAAGTGAAGTAACACAGACTCAAAGGAAAAAAAAAAAAAAACAGCATATGTTCTCCCTCATATGTGGATCCTAGCACCAAATTTTTATAAGTGAATATGTATCCAGACATAACTACAGGAACCAGGATAATGAAAAGGAAACAGGGAGGTAAAGGAAAAGAAATAACCTGAAAGAGAAGAACAGTAGGAAACAGCCCTTAATAAGAGAAATATGGATAAAAATTAGGTTAGTTGAAGGGTGCGGGGATGGAAGGGTATACAAGGAACTTAGGGGGTAAAGGGAAAGAAGGAGCTCAAAAGAGAACCGTAGGAGAAGTGTATTAGTAAGGGAGGAAATGGGGGAGCCTTAAGTGGGAAAACCATGATGGGGGATAAGACAAGGCGAGAGATAAACAATGCCTAGCTAGTTTTAGAAAACCAGAGGGAACCACATTAGGCCAACAACCTACTGTGAAATTATACATACGACCAGATCAAAGAATGTAATATATGCCTATGCAAAGTTTAACTGAGAGTGTTTGATCTTTGCCCAAGTGCAGGGACATGGCGTCCTGACCTCCACCTCCCCCTTGTAAGAGCTTGGGTATCTGTGGTATTTCCTGGAATTGTTTATCACAAAGACTTTCTCCTGATTCTGAGAAAAGGTGCACCTGACCCAAAAACTAACCTTACAGTCAGGTGATCCCAGTTATCATGTGTCCTGACTCCACCTCCTCTACTGAAAAGTATTTAAACCCTTGTCTCAAACAATAAAGTCGCAGTCGAAGTCCTTCCTCCCACTCCATGATGGTGTGATAGTTTGTTCAATCCTGACACCCTCTGCCCAGAATACTCAGAGCTTGACATGCTGGCACGGCACCCAAGCTCTATCTAAATGGCATATGGTCATTAAAAGTACCAGACTGGTGGTACAAAGCTTCTTGGATGTTTAACAGCCACACATTGAGGCCTATACTAATTCGGTCAGGGGATCATAAAGGACAATTTTTGCTCCTTGCCCTCCTAGGTTGACTAAGTTCCAGGGGTCTATGAGCATCTCTCAAAATGTCCTGTAACTGTGGTGAGTCACCTCTCCTCTTGAGCAAGGAGGCTGTGGAGACCCACAAGATGGACTTGAACCACTGTCCATTCTACATTGAGGAGAGTCAACACTGAGGAATCATTTCCTCCAAGCTTCCAAGCAAAGCCAACCATGGTTGAGCAGGACCTTTGACTTATCTTCACATAGACAGAACTGGTAAAAGAAAGGAGCCAGGGGCTCCTCCCAAGCCCATGTGACCCCTGAGGAACAGATCCTCAAATGACCTTAAGAGTAAAAATAAATTGGTTTATCTGGGCCAAGTGTAGGGTCTTAAACACCCAAAAGGAAAGTATAACCAAAGATTAATGGGGTCAATATAATTTTTAAGAGTCCATATGTATAGCTAAAGACTATATAACAAGAAACAATGCCAGACAAGTGATACCTTCCTTTGAGTCATTGGCCAAGGTGGCACAAGAGATTCCCAAACTCAGCATAGACCTGGGAAAATGAACAGCAGATACCAATCTTATCTAAAGGAATATTGACAACTGATTGCTGCTACATGAGGACAGCTGACCTTCCTAAAGCAAAGATCTCTAGACAGGCTGATTAGATTCAGCGGATGGACAAGTACTGGAGAATAGCTGGGGGTTTCAACAACATAGAGAACAGAAACAGGGATGACAGAGTATGTGGGCTCCAGTGTGTGGGAGGGAGAGGGGGGAGGCAATGGGATGGTGCCATTTAGGAAGTTGGTATATAGAGAGTTAATAAGACTGTGTGGGATGTTCTGTATGATGTACACACAGAAAAATCAACAAATTAACAAAAGACATATTTGAGGAGGAAGCATAATAATTTACTTCATGTTAAATAGTAGAGGTGATAAACATTACCAGTGAAATCTACCTGATGACTTTACATCCATACTCAGGTACTAAGGATCTGAGTGTAACTGACTGTGACTAGTAATCATCAGATACATAGGACACATGTGCAAACGTCTAAATGTTAGTAGCACTAAAAATGTAGGAAACAGCATATTTTAAAATGAAATGGAGATCTTCTTCAAAGGGTTAAAATTAATTCAATTTTATATCTTACAGGGTTTATACTGAGTTTAATATTGTATAATGGTATTAATTCGACTGTGAACCTGCCAGTGCCAGCCGGCTGAGAAGGACAGTACCTGAAAGAGGGAGTGAGGATTGAAAGAAAGAAAAGGAGACAGAAAAGGTGCTTGGGAGGACTGACAGTGAATACTACAGCCCCAGTTCATTTCAGCTCCACCTTTTTATACAGAAGAACTCAATTAGTTTCCACAGCTGTTTTTCCCCACCTGTATCTGAGGGTCAAGGAGCGGTCAGATCAAAGGCTTCTTTGATCTTTTTGTTTACCACTATTGCCTCAAGGTCAGGTGTTGTGAGGCTCTCCATATAAACATATTCCTCCTGACTAGGCAGATTAGATACTGGTGTGCATAACACAAACAGTAAACAAGGCTGCCACAGCTCAATGCACATAATAGATTAGCAGCTCCCAACATGAACCTAAACATTTACAGCCACTTTTGAAAGAAATGTATCCTTTCTCTGGAGTGTGTTACTGAATACGTTAAAGCTTTAATGAAATGCTTCTTCTAATCATGTGGTTACTAAATTTAAAAAAAAATTAAAAAGATAACTCTTCAAAGCATAAAAATTTGCTCCTTAATAATTAGTAGATGTGAAAAACATTACCATTGAAATCTACCTGATGACTTTATATTCATGCTCAGATGCCAAGGAGCTCTGAAAGTAACCAACTATGACTAGTAATAATCAGATATATAGAAATAGAAATGCATGTGCAAACATCTTAGTGTTAATTGCATTAAAAATGAAGTTTTCTGTATGAAACTCCATATTTTAATAATGAAATAGAGATCTTTTTTAAAGGTTAAAACCTCATTTAATTTTATGTCTTATAGGGTTTATACTGAGTATAATGTTGTATAACTATTAATTCAACAGTAAACTTAAAATTTTACAGCCAATTTTGAAAGACATGCATCTTAGCTCTGGAAATTGTTATTGAATATGTCAATGCTGTTGTAATGAAATGCTTCTTCTAAGTATGCGGTTATTAGGCTCCACAGTGAATGAGATGTATCTTTGGTCTGGAAACTGTAATTGAGTATGTTAAAGCTGTAATGAAATGCTTCTTCTAAAAAAATTTAAAAATTAAAATATATAGAGAACTAGCAAGGTTGCCCACTCTGTCTATTCTTGTTCAATACCATGACTAAAGTCTTTGCTAAAGCAACAAGAAAAATGAAAATGATAAAGGAAACACAAATTAGAAAAGAATTTATATTATCCTTATTTGCAGATATGATTCTATACACACAAAAGATACTAAAAATTCCACCAGAAAACTCCTGGAGCTAATAAACACACTCAACAAAGTTGTGGGGTGTAAAATTAACAGAAAAAAAAATTATTAGACTTCTATGCACAAAAATATTGGAAAAAATTAGGGAAATAATCCCATTCATGATAGCCTCAGTATGGTAAAATGCTGAGTAAATTAATTTTTAAGTCTTCATTATAAAGGTCAGAAACAAGTACTAATGTTTGTTTTGAAATATCCGGAAAATGAAGTTTAACATAGTTAAGGAACCTACATGACCACTTAAATAATATATAATTTTTTCAGAATTTTGTACATGAATATTGTATGTATGTCTATACCACTTTGCTAATATATCCAAGGGACTGTATATCCTACCAAAAAAATATTTGCACATCTATGATTATTACTGATTTTTTTTTCATAATAGCAAGGAAAGGAGTCCAACTGGATATGGGAGGATATGTGTGTTTGGGGAGCACAGGGAGGTTAAACCTATGTGTCTGGGAAGTGTTCAGTCATTCTGTATAATATTTCTACTTTTCCAGTAGGAATAAGTGTCTATGAGATGCCTAGCCCTAAGTGATGCATCTACAATCGAACCTCTATACCCAAGGCTCATGAAACATAATAGAACAGGGATAGAGAGAATACTAATGCATCTCCTGAACCCTGCTGGGTGAGAGAGAGTTGTTCTTTTTGAAGGCAGTGATGCTAGCTTGACTGGCTGTCAAGGCTCCAGTAAATGATCTCACACTGAGGGACAACTAGGAACACAAACTTGACTTGTTAGGCCTTAGTATATTTGACAGTGCTCAGGAGCCAAGAGTTCCTCAGTTAAGGCTGGGGCTTCATACCCTTTTTCCCAGTTCTGTGCTGGGTTTTTGTCTGGTTTGAGTTTGGACAACTTTTCTGTATACTCCCACCATTGTTTTAAGCTCTTATGAACAAGTTCCCAGGCACCTGGAAAACTCTGTTTATTTGTGGTCACCCACAACCCCTTGCTCTTGTAGTCTTTCATTTCCCTCTTCTGTAATGGTCCCTCAGCCCAGGGTGGCAGAGGTTTAGTATAAGGGTTTTATCCAGGGATATCCACTCTGAAGTCTCTACATTGACTAGTTGTGGATTTCTCTGTCAATTGCACTCTGTTACAGAGGAAGCTTCATTGGAGAGAGGTGAGAAATGACTGTGCACTTCTCAGTTCACATTTTTAAATTTTATTTTATTTTGTTTTGCTTGCATGTACACATGCATACAATGCCCGAAGAGGTCAGAAGTGGGTGTAGAATCCCCTGGAACTGGAGCTAAGAATGGTTGTGAGCCATGATTTTGGTGGTGGGATTCAAACCTGGTCTTCTGCAAGAGTAGCCAATGCTCTTAAGCACTGAGTCATCCCTCTAGTTCTTTGATTCATATTTTGATCCATACATTCTACACACTCTACCTTTAGTTTCCTGATAAGTAAGGAAAAAGCAAACAGAATAAGAATTACAAAGTCCCTCTCTTCCTTTCCCAATATGGTACCATGTCTAAAGTAACAGTAACACAAAGAGGGATCATGATTAAAAAAGAATATATGTTTTTTATTTTTTTATTTTTACTTCAGACATCCAAGATTGTTCTTATCTTCTTTTTGTGTTTGAAAAAAAATCATAATTTGAATGGACAGCGTGAGTTTCCAGGTCCAGTCAATGTCGGTCATATTTAGTCATGGATGTAACACAGTGTGCTAGTCAGCTTTCCATCCCCATAATGAAAGACAAGAGAGTTTTAACAAATGAAGAGATAGCTATTTTGGCTTGTGGATTAGGCTTTTCAGCCCAAGATTGGACAAAGAAATCACTTTAATGTTTTGTTGTGTGACTTTCTGGGAAAACTTAAATGTCTTTTCACTCCAGACAGAGCACTGGCAACAGGCCAAAGAAGTATTCCACCCAAGCCTAGCTTGAAGCACCAATGAGTATATCGGGACTACTTAGAGGCGTATGAATGAGAGGTTTCTGACAGGCAAGCACGAGCGATTCAAATAGCAGCTGAAGCTCTGAAAATCTCACTCAGAATGAACAATTCAAGAAAGCTACTTTCCTGGAGTTCTCTTCAACAAGTTGAAGAAATCACCAGATTTTTGTCTCCAGTTACTTCTTTTAAAAGGCTTGAGAAGGGCTTTATGCATGTGGTTAAGTTTAAGGATTTTCCTGAGCCTTGAGAGTTTCCTTAGTTTCTTAAATCTTATATTGAAATATCAATGAACAACTGTTACATAATTATTAGAATGGCCAAAATCAAAATACAAACACGACCAAATGCTTGTGGTGATGTGAAGCAACAAACTCTCATATATACAGGTGAAAATGCAAAATTGTAAAGCTACTTTGAAAGACAATTTGGCATGTTTTTATAAAGCTGAGTATAGTCTTACTATATAATTCAGAAATCATTTTCCTTCACAAAGGGGTTTAAGATTGTCTACACAAAAACCTTATCTAAGATCCTTTATAGAAGCTTTACTCATATTTTCTAAACCTGACAGATGACCAAGATGTCTTCCATTAGATTGAGTAAATCAGCTGTAGCATATCCAAACAATCAAATAAGATTTTATTGGTAAAGGCAATGAGTTATGAATGTTCAGTAAGCTTAAGAGGTGGCAATGTGAAAGGCTACATGTACTGTGTCATTCTAGTTATCCTAAGTATATGACATTCTATAAAATGTAAAACTGGAAATGGTGAACAAGATCAGAAGATATATTTTTAGGTGAGTTTTCTGGTAAATGGCCCTTCACCATACATAGGCACCACCAGCTGGACTTAGTAATTAATAAAATAGAGAGTGATAATGTATTTGTATATAGAAAGACATTGAATTCATAATTTTGACTTAGGATATACTTTCTAAAAACTATTGTCATATTACATTTCCTTATATGAAAACAGAACCAAATAACACGGGAAGCTTGTATTAGTTACTGTTCTATTGCTATGACAAAACACCATGACCAAGGTAACTTACAAAAGGAAGAGTTTGTTGAGCTTAATGTTCCAGAAGGAGAAGAGCCCACCAGGGTGGGGAGGCAAGGCAGTAGGAGGCAACCAGAACATCTTCATGCAGGCATAGGATGCAGAGAGAAACACTGGAATTGGGGCTTAGCTATGAATTCTCAAAGCCCAAAGCCAGTGAGGGGATCCCTCCATCAAGGCAGCACCTCCTGGACCTCCACAGAGTCAACAACCAAACAAGGTTCAAACATTTGAGCCTATGCCTTGAGGACACCTCATTTAAAGTACCACAAAGATGTACTTGTAAACTGAAAATTCAATGTTTACTATACTATGGATAATTTAAAATGTATACATATATATAATTTATAGCTGGTATACAGAAAGAAACAGGGAGAAATGAATTAGTTCAAAAGCCTACTGAAAAATACACATACAATATATAACTGAGCACATGTGTATAGCCGAAAGCTGCATAACAAAAACAGTGCTAGGCTGGGGCAAACCTCCCTTTGAGTTGTTAGGATAGTCCAAGTGAGTACCAGGTTGACTCCCGAGACTCACCCTTGATTGCCTCCCAGAACTCAAAGGTAAGACTCTATTGCTGAAGACAGGACATAGTTCTGACAGGAGTTGGAGCAACTGTGCTGGAACTGACCTGGAAGCCTCCTCCTTGAAGACTCGTTCTGATGGTACCAGAAGATACTATGTAAACTATTAAGGGAGAAAACCAGTCAATGATTCCATTCAGCTAGAAGTCTGTGAACCACAGCAATGACTGTCCCCCAAAATCTCTACTGATGCAGTACTGGCACTCTTATCTGGGGAGTAGTAAATAGCTGTCTAATTGGACTTAAGGTCTGTTCAATGGGAGGGAACTCATGTGTGCTACTGTAAAAACAGTGAAATATACATAGCTGGTCATGGCATAGTCTCTACAGAAAGGCCTATATTTCTCACATCCATAGACCAACAAAATTACTTATTATATTCTAAATCTGTATCCTTAGATTTACAAACAAGAGTGTACCTCTCACTACTCATCAAAGCAATGTCTCTGACCAACTGCAGAGAATAAGCATCTGTGAGGTGCCCAGACCTAAATCACACATCTACAATGCAACCTCTACACTTAAGGCTCACAGAACACAGTGGAGCAGAAAGAATGTTAATGCATCTCTCAACTCTCACCAGTGAAACTCCTCATGTAACAGATGGTGATTAACCTAGAAAACCACAACTGGTCAAAGTGAAGAACATAAGAGACCACAGAGTGTCTATCCCAAGACAGGAAAACTTTATCAAAAGTCTTGACTCCCAAGTCTTGAGGATTATTGTGGAAGGGAAGATTAAAAGATTGTAAGAGCCAGAAGTGATGGATGACCACAAGGAAACAGAATTTTCTAGACAGCTAAGAAGTTACTCATATGAACTTACAGCAATGGTAACAGCTTGCATAAGACCCACTCAAGCTCAAACCAGATAAAATCCCAGCAGAGAAGTGGGGAAGTGGGAAAGAAGCCCCACCTTAGCTGAGGAATACCGGCAGCTGCTGTGAGCTAACTGGGGATAAGTACTAAAAGAAGAAATTGGTTTTCTTTAAGGTGTGACAAAAGGTTAAGAGACTCCAGTTGATGAACTCAATCCTAAGGACATTTGGTGGTACAAACTTGACTCAATAGGCCTTAATATATGACAGAGAACATGAATTCAGCATGGGGGTAAGAGGGTGCAGATAAGAGAGGGGTCTAATTATGATCAAAAGGTGTTGCATGAAATTCACAAAAATTCAATTAAAAAATTGTACTCACAGGCATTCCCTTTTTATTTTTATATGTGGTAGGCATTTCCTTACCCTGTGGCTTTTTCTAGCTACTCTTTGATGATAACAATTCTAATTTTTTAAATGTGTATGAATGTTCTGCCTGCATGTATGTAAGTGCACCCATGTAGTGCAATGCCCACGGAGGTAAGAGGGCATTAGATCCCCTGGAACTGGAGTTACTGATGGTTGTTAGCTGCCATGAGGGTGATGAGACTCAAACATGGATTTTTTCAAGAGCACATAGTGCTCTAAATGACTGAGCAATCTCTCCAGCCTCAACATTTCTAACTTTTTGATTACCTCCCTGTACCTAAATCATAACTTCATATCTATCTTTCTTTGAACCTATGACAATATCAAAGGTAAACTGATCTGTTCCTTCTCCAAATTACTTTTAGGTTATTTAATACAATGATTAGATTATTACAATTCCTATGTTCATTCTTTGTACTCTCTTCTCTTACATTACTACTGAACTTTGAGGTTCTCAGATACTTGTCCATGACTATTACCTGCACTTGGCAAACATGATTACAAAATTTGATGCTTGAAATATGAGTTTTGATTGGCAAGATTATTTATACAGTTTTTGGATATGTGCTGAACATTTAGAGATTTGTTTTAGTACTGAAATTAATTTAAAATGCACTCTTTTAAAACTACAGTTTAAAATGTTGAATATTCCAATTACAATGTGAGCCAAAGAGAATCAGCCTACCAAGAACTACACATTTACTTTGTCGAATTCCCAGTGCTTGGCACTTGAAATCTCTCCAGGGAATTTTACCAAGCATGACTTTTCAGGGTGATGTTTTAAATGAAACACATGAAGTCAAGCCTCTACATTTGTAGTGTGATTTGAAAAAAAAGTAATATGATAATAAATTTATTTTGGTAACGTGATATACAAACTCAAAATACTGCCCTTTCCCTTCTCCAATCAAGCAGATGGTTTGTTGCTCAACTAAAGAATCTCACAGTAAAAGTGGTACACTGTAGTACCTACTGTCAAATAAGACCTTAGGAAGAAAAAAATGACTTTTATTTCATACAGTGTTTCTGATGTCTGACAAATGGTAGATCCATCAATGTCATAATTGGTTCTGCATCATTACCAGTAACATTAAAGAAATGGTTCATAATGACCACATTGAAAAAAGCAGTCCATTAAGTATGATGTGCATCTGTGTTTACCTGACAGGA
Source organism: Nannospalax galili (assembly GCF_000622305.1). Lineage (NCBI taxonomy): Eukaryota > Metazoa > Chordata > Mammalia > Rodentia > Spalacidae > Nannospalax > Nannospalax galili. The sequence continues at coordinate 11,187,575 of NW_008352267.1, forward strand.
TTATCCACATGCAGTATTTACAAAACATTTACAGTAAGAGTAAACCAATGTTCACATTCAAAACTGCCATTGTGTATATAATGCATGCACATATATCATATACCCATACATACATATCATACATACATACAGATATAGCATACACACATATATTTCATTCACTAGATAAAATTCTATTTAAATGTTTGAAAAATCTTTCTTTTCCTTAATTCCTAATGACAATGAAGTGCTCTCTTGTTTACACAGGAGACTGTAAATTGAATGTATAAGCATTTTATGTGTTATTTATGTTCATTCTAGTAATAGCTTTTATGTGGCTTTATTTTGCCAAAAATCTAATATACAATGACAAAATATAATAAATAAGCTCTAATTTTTCATTATCTACAGTTTTGGAAGAATGAAATATACATCTTAAACTATTATAATTACCTTTTCAGTAATTGGCCAAAATTCTCTTTCTTGTTCCATCTTCTGTTATGTTCTTGGGCCTTCCACTGAGAAGATTATAAAGAAAAAGCCTGCTTTTATAAATGAATTTGTTGTGAAGTGTGATGGCTAATCCTGGGTGTCAACTTGACTGGATCTGGGATTAACTGAAATGAGAGAGATCTTCTTAACTGGATGACCTGAAGCTGGAAGACACACCCTAAATGTGGGTGTTACCTTCTGATGGCAGCCCGTATAAAAGACCAAGGCAGAGGAGAACACCAGGCTTCTTACTGCTTGCCTTCTCTCTCACTGGTGAGTTCATCTTGCTGCTGTAGACTGAAGACTAGCTGATCTTTTGGAATTTGTCAGACCTTCAGTGCCAGATTGGGACTACTGAGACATCCAGCCTTGTGGACAGAGCTACTACGGATCCTCAGCCTCTCCAGTGTGCTGCAGCCATTATTGAACTACTTGGACTCTATTCCTGTGAACTAAACTAATAAATCTCCATACATATAAATTCATTCTACCAGTTCTGCTTCTTTGGAGAACACTGACTAATACAGATACATACCCTTTAACCAATACAGGAATATGAGTGGATCATCTTGTCTGGGAAATCTGGAGGCAAAACTTTTTCCATTCTTTGTCTAGATTCTAAGATGCTAATGTAACTCAGGATTCTGCCTTTAGATTTGCATTTATAATATCCATTGCATTAAATTGATTTCCTTTAGTCTAGTTTTCACTGACACCTATATACTGAAGACTCCTAGAAATGAAATTCCAGCTGAGAACTTACAACAGAGTTCATGAAATAAGTGGTTATTGGGCTCTACAAACCTGTGTTTGGATTATCCATAGCACCTGAAACTCATTATCTCCAAAAGTGAATTCATGTGTCTTGCTGCAAAGCTGTTTGTGTTTCTACAAAGTCTCCTTCAATGGAAATCGCATTTACTTTCTAATCTGTTTTACAATAGAAAAAAAAATCTTTGGCATTTTTTATCTCTCCTTTAGGTCCCAAATCTAATAATTAACCAAAAGTTTATATTTTAAAGCTTTATTTTATTTTGTTCTTTTATGTGTGATCATATATATATGTGCATGTACATGTGGGTGCCTGTGGCAGTCACAAGAGGCTACTGGATCTCCTGGAGCTACAGTTACAGGCAGCTGTGAGCTGCCAAATGGGGGTGTTGGCAACTAAACTCTGAATCTCTGCAAGAGCAGCAAGTGCTCTTAACCACTGAGCCATGTCTCCAGGCCCAGAAAGGTCATATTGAAGCAGCCATGAATCACAATGTAAATGTTAAATACTATAAAAATCGATAAAATTAAATTTATAGCAGGAGATTCTTGTAAACGGCATCATGTTTCCACGCTATGGTTTAGGGTTTTATCTCCCAAACTCTGTGTTAGGCCTGGCTGTTTGTATGGTTTCCAGGGATATGTGTGCTATACAGCAATGATTTCTGCATATCTTTTTGCTCTTATTTCCACAGTGTGTTTACTCTTCCACCATGGACAGTAGTCTCCCATTTACTGGTAACAATCCACCTAAATGTCTTTGTACTCTTTTATACTATGGAATGCTCACTTCCAAAATATTTCAAAGTGTAACTTACCATATATAAGCCTCAAAAATCACACTGCTATGGAAACTTCTCCTAAAATTCATGAAAATTGCAACCCCATCTGACAGCATTCTTTTCTATTACTTTTTCAGAATTTTTTGACTTTTTTCAGAATTTCATACATTATTACTATGTTCACTTCATTTCATCTTATTTTGCCTCTCCTAGTCCTCTCACATCCCCTGAATGCCCTCTCAATATCCTGACCTCTTCATTAATTATTATTGTGACATAGATACATTTTGGTTTATACATGTTAACAGCTTATTGGGTCTATTTAGTGGTGTTAATATGTGCATGTGTTTAGACTTGACCACTCGAGACTGGATAACTTATCAGGGAACCTGTCCTGGGCATAAACAGATTCTTCCTCTCCAACCAAAAAGTGATTGCCTATAACTCTTCCTCTAGAGATGCATCTTTGTAAAATCTTCCCAGTCTCATTTGCATGTAGACTTGAGCTGTCATTATGCAGTTCTTGATTAGGCAACCATATTGTTGAGATTTCATGGACACAAATTTCCTGATATATCTGGAAGACATATCTAGCAGCAGGCATCCTAGTACTCTGGCTTTTACAATCATTCTGCCTCCTCTTCTGTGATGTTCCCTTAACCTTAGAGTAAGGAATGCGTGATAGACATATCAAGTCTCTTTGATACATTTGGAGACGATTACTGAGAGGCATAACTGTTCTGTTCAAAATGCAGAGAACGCTAAGAGCATTCTTTATTCTCCTTTGCTTAAGCACTGATAATAACTATAGACATTACATATTTTTATGCATATATAAGATGATGTTTGTATATTATTTTTTGTCTGATCACTTCCAAAAGGATTCAAATTTCCTAAGAATCATTATTTGATCTGTTTATACCTTATTCTGCCCTAATATAACTTTATTATTCAAAGAATCCTTGTTAAATTGTGGTTTGCATATGAAATCTTCTCATAGGGTCATGTGTTTGAAAACTGATCCTCAGAGACTGGCACTGTTTAAAGGTTTTAGGAGGTGAAATCTTATTGAAGAAAGTGGTTGAGTAGACCTGCCTTACATTTTTTTATAGCTGTTCCCACTAACTCTTCTCAATGTGCTTCCTGAATGCTAATGCAGCCTTCCACTCCTGCTGCCATGCTTCCCCATCCTCATACATTATAGCCCCTTGAAATGTGCGTCCAAAGAAATCTTACTGCTCTTAAATTGTTCCTTTATAAAAAAGATATTAAAAGCTATTTGTATATGTGTCTGCACATATATTGGTTTGTACACATGAGTGAAGTGTCAATGGAAGTCAGAAGAAGGTTTCAGATCCCCTGGAGCTGAAGTTACACGTGGTTGTTAGCTGCCCAATATGGATTCTAGGAACAGAATGTGCATCCTCTGTAAGAGCAGTATGGATTCTTAACCTCTGATCTATCTCTCTAGGCATTTCTATTGCTTATTGTCAGGTATTTTTGTAACAATGAGAAAATTAGCTAATGCAGATAGTATACTCACTGACTTAGCAATTTTATTGTCTGTGGATAACAATTCCTTATGTAGTTAATCTGATTTCTGTGTTTGGTTATTATATTTCTAGTTATTGTGTTTGTAGAAATAATAAAAACACAAGAACTTCTAAGAGTCTTAATGAGACAAGTCTTTGTAGATTCATATTAATGAAAATAACCCTCAAAACAAGAATGTCACAGTAATACAATATCAAAGGATTTCATTTTAAGATTCACCTGAGTTTTAGCAATTTATCTTAAAGTTTTGTTAAATGCTATATGTGACTGCTCCCTATCTTTGATTTCAGTACCTTGACTCCTGAGTTTATACCTGTGTCTGAATGAAACCACTGCATGAGTTGTGTTTTCCATGATATGTCAATTTCACGAAAATAAAAGTCTTTTGTGTTTCTTTTTTTTATTTAAAATTTCAGAGTCATTCTGGTTACCACTTGAGTTTACAGATTATTTTCAAATAACTTAGAGATTTTCTGCACTGGGTCTTATGAAAGGCACTGTATTCTTGTAATGAGCTGACAGAAATATCATCAAAATTTGAGTTACTCCCTTTCTAGCATGCTCCAACCCTGGCAGATGAATCTACGTATTGTGTAAAGGAGATGTCACAGCCTCTCCTTCCTTGACATTCTTTCAGTTGTCATCACCCGACAATCTCAACTGAAATCCCTTCCTGACTTCTGGTTATATGACTTTAGTAATTCTCTAGAGGCAATTACTTGTTAGGGACCTTCTAAAATTCTGACCCAAATCATTGATCAACCTGGCTACAAACAGACTAATGTGAAACACTAGGAAAGGATACACGAAAACTGGCAAGCTGTCGCTGGACAGGTGACTGCTACATTGTCAAATAATGTCCAGAGCAAATCAGAGAATTTCTGAATCCTTAAGATGGTAAAGATGTGAAACAGCTATTCTTTTCTTTCCAAGTATATGCTATGGCTATCTGAGATAGCAATACCCAAATTATAGTATGTTTTATTTGTTGCATTCAGGGGCTGTGTATCTTTAGTAAGCTGTTAATACACTAATAACACATTTGTAATTTGACTGTTAGAATAGCTTTTTAAAAATATGTAATGATCATATTTTAGCTATTTTACTTTGTAAGAATCATCTTAGGTAGATTTCAAGCCATCAGGTGAAATCTACCTGAAGACTTTATATCCATGCTCAGATGCCAAGGAGCTCAGATAGTAACCGACTGTGACTAGTAATAATCAGATATATAGAGATTAGAAACTCAAGTGCAAAAATCTTAGTGTCAATTGCATTAAAAATAAATTTTTCTGTATGAAACTGTGTATTTTAATAATGAAATGGAGATCTTTTTTAAAGGTTAAAACCTCATTTAATTTTATGTCTTACAGAGTTTATATTGAGTGCAATACTGTATAACTGTATTAATTCAACTATAAACCTAAAAATTTACAGCCAATTTCGAAACAGATGCATCTTAGCTCTGGAAATTATTACTGAATATATCAATGCTGTTGTAATGAATGCTTCTAATTATGTGGTTATTAAATAAATAATTAAAAAAGAAAAGAATCATCTTGTCATTTTTGTGACTCATCTTTAAGAAAATCCATGTTTATTTTACTTAAGGTATTTTACTAGTAAAAATCATATCTGTTCCAGCATGTCATATGAATCATCTTCGTACACGTGAAGATGAAGTCACATAAAGAGACAACTTTTTATCTTTTTATTTTGTTTGTTTGTTTGAGAAAGGGTCTTCCTGTAGCCCCAGCTGGCCTGGAACTTGCTATGTAGACCAAACTGGCATGGATCTCACAGAGTTCTGCCCACCTCTGGCCTCTGAGTGCTGGGATTAAAGGTGTGCACCACTACACCTGGCAAAAGACGACTTAAATATTAGTAAGTTACTACTAGTCCTATTGTCCTTGTTAGTTGCAAAGTATTTTATGTAGTCTGATTCATAAGCTGAAACCATTTCTCAGAATTAATTATTAATATTTGGGGAGAATAGATATAAATTGATCCTTTACAATTTGGCACTTTAAAAAGTATTACATTTACTTATTTATTTGTGTGTGTGTGTTTGCCCATGTGCATAACAAAGAATTCATGTGCTAGTCAGAAGACAACTTGAGATATTTTACTTATAAAAATCCTTCCACCATACAGGTCCCACTGTTCAAAAACAGGTTGACAGGCTTAGGAGCAAGCACCTTTGCTCACAGAACTATTTCATTGGCCGTAAAATTTTGCATTTTAAAGGGATTAAATTTCCAAAAAATTCAAAAGAAGTTTTGAGTCTAATTCAAAGAACCATGTGACCGTTATATAAGCATATAAACTGAAAAAGTAGTATTCACCAGGAAAGGTGTATAATCCATAAGGCATCAACAATAGAGATTGAGTACAATGGCTTTTTACTTAGTTTTATTGAAACTATGACATATGAATCAATTAGATTGTAAGGATATATCCAGCCTAATAATCAATGAAATCAAAATAGATGTTAATAATCTCTTCTCATACTGTCAGAAATGAGACCTGTAAATTTACATTAATTCATTCAGGAATAATTTTATCTGATACACATTTATTTTCTTTAGACTTCACTATATTTCAGAATGATTAATCTGAATTATTTTAACCTTACTCAATGTAACCTTAATGAGAAATGAAGTAATTATTTGCTCTCATCTTAAAGCTTGAGTCATTGATTTCAGATATTTAGAAAATTTGAATATTTACTTTTAGTTGTATAGTCTTTGTCAAAATGGATTTGTATTATTGTTGTGTATGTAGCATATAAAGGTTGAGAGGACCCAGCCCTCCACTCACAACAGAAGACATGGCTACCAGAAGCTCATAAGCCATGGGAAGCCTGTTGGTGTTTAGAATATTTAGTAAAATCAGATGCTATTCCTGGAGAGATTTATGCAGAATTGTCTGATTCTAAGGAAGCATAACTTTCTAAAATTTGATAATACTTCTGCTTTTAGTAGTAACGTTCCAGTATGACAAGAAATGCCCTAATCAACTTGTAGCCAGGAAATCATGCAGACAATAAATCATTAGAGATTATTAGAGAAGGAAGCTAAACAATGTTTAACTTTGTAACTGCTACTCACCAAATCAGGAAAATACTGAATTTTATGTTTGATTTTTCAGGAAGCAATACCTCATGAGCATCCTTAAAAGACATTAAAAGTCTACTATGATTTAATGGTATTTCTAGCTAATAATAGCTATCTAAGTGCTACATATTATTTCAGAAAGCACAAGTCATTTATTCTAATCTTTTATAAAGAATGAAGATATGCTGTTGAGGCAGTTCAATGATAGAATGGCAAAGAGCCTGCCTAGTGTGTGCAAGGCCTGGGTTCAATCCCTAACATCACCAAAAATTGTAGTGAATTTTATGTCATTAAATGTCAACAATATGCAAAAAGTACTTCATTGCAGGGATTGAATAATATGGTTACTTTAGATATGAGGAAGTTGAGGGGTGAAATGAATGAATTAATAGGAAACAAAGATCAATAACTTATACCCAATCCAGTTAATAATTCTCAAGTCCTCCATGAAGCCAACTGAGGGATGCAAAATTGCATCTCTTAAATTTTACCTCTGAAAGTGATTAATCTAGAACTACTTATTTCATGAAAATATTCTTTTTAAATGATAACAACAGTATTTGTTGAGACATTCATGGTAAATACTTGTTATTGTCTTTCTGTTTTATAGAAGTGCTTTAAAATAAATTTATTATGACAAATAGGAACATTCTAACATAATTTTTTTCAGTTTGGGACATTCTAATATAATTATTTTTCAGTTTTATTCAAATGACCATACTTACAACAGAAGCTGAGGCTTTAATAGCCAGGGTAGGCAATCTGGAGTTTAAATCCAAAGAACTATTTCATGACTCTTTTATTGAAGACAGCCTTCTTGATCCTCTAACACAGAAAGAAAATATGAGAATTGAAAGGGCAAAGAACAAAAGCTGAACTTGGAGTGTAATGATTTCCTTGTTTACATCTGCAAGCTATGAAAAGTAAAGATGGGAAATTACCTGTGCCTGAGACCATGTTTGCTCCCTGGGAAAATGAAATAATAATGTTTAGATGTAGGCTACAAAGAGTAAGCAAATGATAAAGTGAAGAAAGGCAAATGATTTCCTTCATTATTATGACTACAGAGAACCAAGATTTCACTATAAGAAGATAACAGTAAATCCCGAAAATACGATTTTTGATAAAATTACTTCCTTTTTCTTTCTTATAAAAATTCTCACCAAATTAAGCAGCCACTGTGGTAATAAATTGTGGCCAAAATTATTCCCTGAACTATGCAGTTTTCAGAAGCCAAAGACTGCATTTTGGTCACAGTTCTGGAATTGCTATGAATAATATATATGCTGAGCAAAATCAGAAAGAGCTAGAACAATAGATTACAATTGTTTTTTTTCTCAAGTTTATGAGAAAAAATTCTTGAAAACAGCTCAAAGATATAAAAACAACCAGGAGAAGCAAAACATTGGGTATGAAAGGGCCTGCTTATGTTTTATCCAAGTTATGAATGAGAAAATTTCACCTTCTTTTGAAATCAATGCTAGTTAGCATAGAATCTGAAGCTCTCAGCTTCTACACCACGCTTTATTTTACCTGCAGAAATTGTGTGTTTGGTGTGCTGTGGAGTGGGGGTAATTTTTCCAATACCACTTTAAAACCAAGACATTTAGACTCTGTACTGAAATATTTAAACATATATTTGTGGTGGTAAACATGTGAGTGTATACACACATATAAATGGATTAGTAACTGGTAAAAGCATTTGCATTCATAAATATTTGGTTATCTGAAATATATATTTCATAAAAATTCTTTTAGATATAGTAAAAATGATATTAATAGTGAGATGTCTAACAAGTCTAAATAAAGGAGGCTAGAGATTGCTTGGTAGTTAGGAAAGCTCGCTGCTCTTGCAAAGGACTCAAGTTTTGTTCCCAGCTTCGACATCGTATTTCACAAGCATCTGTACCTTCAATTTCAGGGGATACAGTTTCTTCCTCTGGCCTTTGCAGTCACCAGCCAAAGCGACCAGTGCACATACCTACCTGCAAATAGACAAAACATGCATACGCGTTGTGATCATTTGAATGAAAATGTCCCCCATAGGAGCCAAGGATTTGGACATTTTGTCCCCAGACGATGGTGCTGTTTTGGGAGGTTTTAGAAGGTGTGGCTATCCTGGAGGAAGCATGGCACTGGGGGTGGGCTTAGAGAGTTCTTAAGCCTTGCCAGATCTCCAGTTGCTCTCTTGATTCCTATGCCTGTAAGATGATCTGAGAGCTTAGCTTCTGCTGCTCCTGCTCCAGGCACCTCCAGCCACTGCCATAACAGACTGTAATTCCCCTGGAACCTTAAGTTCGAATAAACTCTTCCTTCTATAAATTGCTTGGCTCAGTGTTTCTATCACAGTAACAGAAAAATGACTAATACACACATAAAATACACATTAATAAATCGTTTTGTAAAATAAAATATATGGGGCTGTAGAAGAACAGTGGTTGTTCTCGCAGGAGGCGCGAGTCAAATCCCAGCATCCACATGTAGCTAACAACTGTCTGTAACTCCAGTTCTAGGGGATCCGATCGCCTCTTCTCTTCTCAGGCATTGCAGGACATGGGTGCACTTACAAGCAGGCAATACATGCATACACATAAAATAAGAATAATAAATAAAAAAATACAAAAATATAAGCATATATTAATATTACACTAAGAAAATATACATTAAGAAGCAAAGGATGGTCTCAAGAATCATCAATCATTTAAAAATATGAATCAATACTTTAAATTTCCATTATTAATCACAGGTGTGATAGCATCTACCTTTAATCCCAACACTCAGGAGACAGAGGTGGGTGGATCTCTGTGAGATCAGGGACATCTGGGGCTACAGGAAGACCCTGTCTCAAAAAGACCAAAAAAATTTCAATTATCAATATGTGTTAGAAAGAAAATAGACCTGTATGGCATGTGTTCCTTTCTGAAAATCCATCTTTGTCTTTTCATAGATTATGGTTTTGCATTTATTTATGTATAGGTGTGCATGCACACATGTGCACATGCCATAGGGTGCATGTGAAGGTCACAAGACAACTAGTGGGAGCCAGTTCTCTCCTTCCACCATATGGAACCCAGAGATTTAACTCAGGCCTTCAGGCTTGATGGTAAGTGTTGTTACTTTCTGAGCCATCACATGGACCCAATCCTATTTTTAAGCATTACTTTTGTTTCTTCAGATATAAGAATCTCCAGAGCTTATTCTCCAGTGTCAAAAAACTTGCAAAAATGTGAAAACTCTAGCTATTAGAAACCTCTAACTATTAGAGAAAAAGGTGAAACATAGAAAAGGAGAAGGCTGTTAAGAACTTTGTGATGTAAAGCTGGAACAGGAAATATTAGTTTGAAAATCATATTATCTATACAGTTATTTAAATGTACTTGTTACGTGCACATATACTCCTTCTATACCACATTGTTCACATCCCCTTCCGAACTTTCTCCCTCTGTGCAACTATTTTTCCATTTCATTAATGTATGTTTTACACTTCTTATGTCTGTTTTATCTATACTTAAAGGCATTCTGTTGGATCGTTTAGAAGTCTTAAAGCAATGAATTTCATCTATTGTCTGATTTGTTCTGAATATTATTCTTCTCTGAGGAATGAAAGTTATCTAGACAAATGGCTGGAGTCAAAACATAGATTACCTAGGAAAATCTTGCTGAGCAAAAGAGAGAAGATAATCAGTAAATCACAGGGAACAGCATCTCGCTTGAAATGACTCTCACAAATAAAACTTCTAAATGAGGTAAAATAATGGATGAAGGTGCATAGAACAAAATAAGAATCTACAAGTCCAAAATGATTCAAATAAAATGTGAAGAAGTAATGTATGGGTACGAGTAACATTCTTACAGTACAAATAATAAACATTAAGTAAATCACAGAAGTAGAAAAATTCCCATGTTATGATCACAAGTGTAATAACTTTTCATACAAATATCATCAAGGATGTTAAATATCATAGGCAAAATTGCAGTAAGTAAAAAGCAATGGTAATACAGTCTGAAAATATCTACTCAAATATACTCATTGATTTTTTTTGTTTTTGTTTTTGTTTTTGTTTTTTTGTAATTTAATAACCACATGATTAGAAGAAGCATTTGATTACAGCTTTAACATATTCGGTAACACATTCCAGAGCAACAATACATCTCTTTTAAAAGTCGCTGTAAATTTTTAGGTTCACAGTTGAATTAATACAGTTATACAATATTGAACTCAGTATAAACCCTGTAAGACATGAAATTTTTTAACCTTCAAAAAAGATTTCCATTTCATTTTAAAATATACTGTTTCCTTACAGAAATACTTTTTGATGCTACTAACACTTTTAGATGTTTGCACATGCATCTCTAATCTCTATGTATCTGATTATTAATAGTCACAGTTGGTTACACTCAGATCCTTAGTACCTGAGTATGGATATAAAGCCATCAGGTAGATTTCACTGGTAATGTTTATCACCTATACTATTTAACAAGAAGTAAAATTTTATGCTTCCTCCTCAAATATGTCTTTTTCTTTATTTGTTGTTTTTTCTGTGTGTATATCATACAGAACATCCCACACATCTTATTCATCTATATGTCCAGCTCCCAAATGGCACCCTCCCATAGCCTCCCCCCTCCAACATACTGAAGCCCACATACTCTGTCATCCCTGTTACTGTCCTCTGTGTTGTTGACACCCCCAGCCATTCTCCAGCGCTTGTCCATCTGCTGAATCTAATGAACCTATCTAGAGATCCTTGTTTTAGAAAGATCAATTGTTTCTTATTTAGCAACAATCAGTTGTCAATATTCCTTTAGATAAGATGGGGGTCTGCTGTTCATTTTCCCAGTTCTATGCTGGATTACAGTCTGGCAGTCTTTGTGTCACCTTGGCCAATATTTCAAAGGAAGGTATCGCCTGTCTGGCATTGTTTCTTGTTATGTAGCATTTAGCTATACATATGGACTCTTAAAAATTATATTGGCCCCTTTAATCTTTGGTTATACTTTCCTTTTGGGTGTTTAAGGCCATACAGTTAGTCCAGATAAACCAGTTTAATTTTACTCTTAAGGTCGTTTGAGGTTTTCTTCCTCAGGGGACACATGGGCTTGGGAGGAGCCCCTGGTTCCTTTCTTTTACCAGTTCCACCTATGTGAAGATAAGTCAAAGGTCCTGCTCAACCATGGCTGGCTTCGCTTAGAAGCATGAGGAAATGTTTCCTCTGTGTTGACCATCCTCTTTGTAGACTGGACACAGGTTCAGGTCAATCTGGTGGGGTCTGCACAGCCTCCTTGCTCAAGAGGACAGGTGACTCACCACAGTTACAGGACATTTTGAGAGATGCTCATCGTCCCCTGGAACTTAGTTGGTCACCCTGACCAAATTAGTATAGGCCTCAAAGTATGGATGTTAAACATCCAAAAAGGTTAGTTCCATCAGTCTGGTACTTCTTTTTTTTTTTTTTTTTTTTTTTAATAACCACATACTTAGAAGAAGCATTTCATTACATCAGCATTGACATATTCAATAACAATTTCTGAGCTAGGCTGCACCTCTTATAAAATTGGCTGTACATATTTAGGTTTACAGTTGAATTATTACGGTTATACAATATTGTACTCAGTATAAAACCTATAAGACATAAAATTAAATGAGGTTTTAACCTTTAAACAAGATCCCCGTTTCATTATTAAAATACAGAGTTTCATGCAGAAAACTTCATTTTTAATGCAATTGACATTAAGATGTTTGCACATGCATTTCTAATCTCTATATATCAGATTATTACTAGTCAAAGTTGGTTACTTTCTGAGCTCCTTGGCATCTGAGCATGGATATAAAGTCATCAGGTAGATTTCAATGGTAATGTTTTTTCACATCTACTAATTACTATTTTTATCATTGTTAGAATTTTTAAAAACTACATGATTCGAAGAAGCATTTC
>NW_008352267.1:11201480-11214280 GCF_000622305.1 Nannospalax galili
TCCTTGATCTGTTATGTATAATTTGTCAGTAGATTGTAGGAATAATATGATTTTAAAGGCAAAATATTAACCTTGGATTATAGTAGCTGGAAGACATTTTTTCAGCCAACTTATAAATGAAATTATTGTATCTAGGAAAAAATTGTTACCATATATTCTGGTAATAGTCATTTCAGTGATTTGCCAATAATCCGTAGCCTGAAAAAAGAGACATTGGTAATTGACGGTGACTGGAAGAACAGGAGTCAGATTCATGTATTTGGTCCCTAGTAAGTTGACTGCTCAGTGGATGGCCCCATATCTAAGTTTACCATCAGCACAGATTGAACTTCAGTAGTTTAATCCTTGAGTTTCATTTCCAGAGTCTAAAAGCTCTACCCGTCTATGAGCTGCAGGTTGCTTTACTGTAGAGTTTTTGTTTTTTAAAAGATGATTGGAACGTTCTTGAATTGGGTATCCTGTGTAAAATGAGCCTCCTCATTATGTACTCCATCAGCCAATAGTGATTAACGCAGTCACGTTATATATTTTTAACCCTATCTTGTCTTAGATCTGCATTCTTTGAAATTCATGTCCTAGTCTTCACCAGTCATTGTGCTGTAAAAGTGTGCATGGAAATTCTGTGCTTTTTATTTGCATGTTATGATTGTTATTTTTCCAGGCTTCTTCTAATCATGTAGTTCTTAAAAAATTTAAAAAAAAATGATTAAAAAAATAATAATTCTTCAAAGAATAAAAATTTGCTCCTTAATAATTAGTAGATGTGAAAAACATTACCATTAAAATCTACCTGACAACTTTATATCCATGCTCAGATGCCAAGGAGATCAGCAAGTAACCGAATGTGACTAGTAATAATCTGATATATAGAGACTAGAAATGCATGTGCAAAGATCTTAATGTCAATTGCATTAAAAATGAATTTTTCTGTATGAAACTGTGTATTTTAATAATGAAATGGAGATTTTTTTTTAAAGGTTAAAACCTCGCTTAATTTTATGTCTTGTAGGGTTCATAATGAGTACAATATTGTATAAATGTAATAATTCAACAGTAAACCTACAAATTTACAGCCAATTTTGAAAGAGATGCATCTTAGCTCAGGAAATTGTTATTGAATATGTCAATGCTGTTGTAATGAAATGCTTATTCTAAGTATGTGGTTATTAAATAAATATTTTATTTTAAAAAAAAGGGAAAAAATGAAAGGACACAATACAAATTTAGGTGGGAAGGGAAATAGGGAGTGGATCTAGTGGATCTGGAATGAGTTGAGCATGGGGTAAATATGTTCAAACTGTACATTTATGAAATTCTCAAGAAATTAAAAGTATTTTTAAATTATTTCACTTGTATGTTTATCATAGTACTATATAAAAGTAAAGGTAAAGAATCAACTCTATATTTCATCACTAGGTGAAGGGATAAACAAATGAAATAATAATCATGAAAACTATGAAATCCTGTCCTTTACAATTACATGGATGAACCTGAAGGACATTATGTTAATTACAATTAAACAGATACTGAAAGACAAATGAATTCCCTCATATAGTAGATCTAAAATAATTTTATTTCAGGGAAGTCAGATGTGCAATGAATTTGTCTTTTCTCAATTATACACACACACACACACACACACACACACACACACACACACTCTGCTCTGACAAAAACAATTTTTGTTTTTCCTTTTGTTTTATGAAATATTTATTTTGAAAATGATTGGTAATTATTTCTTACTCATTTCAAGTCAATTGATACCCTTTTCAACCCATGGCCAGTTCAAATGTTAAAAGTAGACTTATCCCTAGTCTGTTCTTCTGTAGGTGGTTTACATGTAGATATTAATGCTGAACTAATTTGATGATTATTCTCAGTCTTCCCAAATTATTTACTTAGCCTTACTTTGTTTATTTTTTATGATTGTCTTTTTTTGACATATATTTCATTGATTCTTTGAGAATTTCACACATGTATAAAAAGTATTTGAATGAATCCACTCCTCCACAGAGTTCCACCCTCCATTTTCACATTCCAATCCTCCAAACATGTCTACCTCCCAACTCACATCTTCTTTTGTTTTTATATTCCACTGTGTTCAATTACCTCTGTCAATAAGTGCATGGACACCATCCACTGGAGCATGGGAAAATTACAAAGAGGCAGAACCTGAAAAAAAAATTACTACCCATCCCCCGACAAGTGAAAGCCAGTAGCTCCTCAGCTAGAGGTAGAGGCTGGTGTGCTTGTCCCTTACCCTTGCTGGAATTTTGACTAACTTGGTCTTGTGTCCATCCTATTAAGGTGACAATAGCTGCTGTGAGTTCATGAGTGCAATAGCCATGCCATGTCTCCAAATCAGGATTTCATAGCAATCCTCCTCATTCTTCTGTTCTTATAGCCTTTCTGCCCCTCTTCCATGATGTTTCCTGAACCTTGGGGCAGAAGAGTTTATATAATTTTCCATTTAAGGCTGAGCACTCACAGTCACTTATTCTCATTGTTTGAAGAGTTATGTGTCTCTGCATTAATTGGTACACACTGACAAAGCTTCTCAAAGTTGGAGGTTCAGAGCAGCATAGATCCAGGGGTAGAAATATCAACATTTAGAAGACAGCCAGCTTGACAGCATGAGCATTTGGCTAAATAAAAATCATAAGTTCCCTCTTGAGCCATGGGTTGTTTTATCAGATTTATAGGACCAGGCATTAAATCCCCTCCTGTGGAACAAGCCTCAAATCCAATAAGAAACAGGTTGGTTATTCCCATAACACTGATGCCAATTTTGCACCAGTGGGCACATCTAGCCTGGCAGATCATTGTAGGAGACAGATTCTGGAACTGGGTGAGACTATTGGTATCTTTTTCACCCGTCAGCCTTCATAGCATCTTCCAGCACTGGGAAAGCTAGCCAGCAGGGAGTACATTCACATTCACTTCAAGATTGATTTCTCTATGTGCTGCAACCAAAGTGTGCAGTGTCTTCAGCAATAAGGTCTAGCATCTAGTTATAGTGAGCAAATAAGAACAATGACAATAGCTTGTGTCACTTTGGAGACCTCCGAGCCTTCCCAAACAAATGGTTCGTAAGGAGGTATCACATGCCTCCCTTTTATTGTGACTTTTGATTAATAACCTATGTCTTCCAGGTACCTGTTTCAACATCTTTTCTTTTAAATCACACTTGGTAATTAGCTTAAAAATTCCTGGATTTCAATAAGACCTTTTTATATATCTTTAGTTTAGTTAACACATCATTAACTCATCTTCTCCATTCCCACTTAAGCACTTAAGTAAACCTGTATATGCCCTTTCTCTTCTTCCTATTACATGATTTCTACTATCCCCTTTAATTATATATTTTAATTGTGATGCAAACATTGGTGGTTTCCATATAGCTTTTCCATGCACCACTAATTTTGGTTAAGCCAGACACATTCTTCATTTCTCTTATCCTCCCACATCCCTCTCTGCTTAAGCCTTTCACACCCAATATTCCTCGTCTATACTATCATTTTACCTATATTCCTTTCATTATTATTTTGCTTTTTATTTTTATGTATATTTTATTGAGTTTTTATGCATTTGATATAGCTCTTCTATAATAGGTATTATATAATAGATCTTAATCAAATTTAGATTCCCTCCCCATCCATACCTCCCATAGCACCCCCAAAGTATTTACAGAGAGACCTATGTTCTCCCTCATTTGTGGATCTTAGCACCAATCCCTTATGTGTGAGTTTATATCCTGCTGTAACAGCAGGAGCCAGGAAAATGCATGGAGGTAAAGGGAATAAAACCCTAGCAAGGGGGCTAGTAAGAAACAGATGCCACCAAGGGGGAAATGGAGGGAACAGTGGTATTCAATTGGGAAGAGAGGAGGGAAGGACATATAGGGGACCAACTGTGAGGGTACAGGGGAACAAGAAACTCGAGAGGAAAACTAATAGAAGACAGGTATTATAAAGAGGTAAATGAGGGTACTTTAACTGGGAAAGAAGGATGGAGGTTAGAGTGATAGAGTATCAATAAGCCCCATATATTAACTGGTCCAGACTATAAAAATGTCTAGTCTGTTGGAGGACCCATTTTTCCAATCTCACTGGTCAATTACATGGTGATAGAACCACCCCCAGGAAGGCAGGTTATGCTAAATAGATGGGCGGAATACCTGGTGTGTTAATTAAGTAGCAAATATTTCTGCCTGGAACTAGCTCAGGGCCCTGCAGAACTTCCAGACCAGCCACAGCCATGTAGGTCTCCCTAAGTCTGTCCATTTTCCTGACCTCTTCAGGAAAGCATAATTTCTCCTTTTCTTCTTCATAAGTTTCTTACTAAACATGCTTTCTCTAAGGCTTTGGGCTGTCCCTAGCATCTTGTGAATATGCTTTCTCTAAGGCTTTAGGCAGCCCCTAGCATCTTGTAGTTCTTCACTTTTTCTCTAAAGCTTCCTTCTCCCAGCCATGTGACTGCAAGTCACCCAGTGTCTGACCTCCATGCAGGCTCTAAACCTGTGTGGCTTCATGATTTTCTTTACTTCTTCCCACTATTCACCTCCTCAAGGCAGCTGCCAAGATTACCAGCTTGCCCACTCTGAGGATTTTTCTTTAAGATTCTAATAAAATTGTAAAAGCTTCTGTTTGGGTCCATTCTTAAATTTTTTTTTTATGGATGAGACTAAGAACCCTCTAGGGGACCCTCTTTCTCCTTGTTTCAAGATGACATGGAGAGAGGTGAGATAAATAAAGCTTAGGTGGTGTGAAAAGTCAGAGGGAAATGTATGAACTCAAAAAAAACCCCTGAAAAATACACAAACAATATCTGAACACAAGTGGATGTGTGTACCTGAAGACTCGTTATTCTTTCCTGTATATAATACATATAATTCATTACTGTATCTCTTGCCAACATATACAGGATTTTTTCTATCTTAGCGATATACCAAGTTAATATTTAGCTTTAAGGTGATAAGACATTTGGGTGAACACGTTTGCATTTCAATTAAAATATGTAATTGGATAGGGCTAGAGAGATGTCTCAGTGGTTAAGAGCAGTGGTTGCTCTTGCAGAGAACCTGGGATTGATTCCCAGCAACGATATGAAAGCTAATAACCATCTGTAACTCTCCAGGGGATCCAACACTGGCTTCTGATCTCCTCTGGCATTACACAACATGAGTACACTTATATACATGCAGGCACACACATACATTAAATAAAAATAACAAATTATATAATTGAAGGCGATAGCAGAAAGCATGTAATATGATAGAAAAGGGAGGAATATTCGGGCTTAAAGGCTGAAGTGGGGATGGGGAAGATAAAGGGTCAGGAGTGAGCTAACCAAAATAAGGATATATAAAAAGGAGTTATTGGCACCCAGTAGTTTTTAAGCCAATTATCAAATTCAGTTTTTTAAAAAAACAGATGTTAGAACAGAGGTACCTGGAAGACATAGGTTAAGTAAAACTAAAATAGTTTATAATTCCTTAAGTACCTCATAAGGGAAACAAAGCATACACTGACATTTTCCAAGGTAGATGAACAAAATTACATTTTGTTTTTTCTCTATTGATTGTCTCACCACTTCTTAGAATTTGTCAAGATAACACAATTTTTATACTTTCTGATTTTAGACACCTTAAAACTAGTTTTATATTTGAATTATTTAGAAAATATTTTCGTAATTTTAAATGTACATTTCCATGACTAGACTTAAAAGTAATGGAGAACTGGATTGAACTGCTCATGTTCTAAAGCTCTTACCTAGCTCCTCCTCTTGCT
The DNA here is from genome assembly GCF_000622305.1 of Nannospalax galili. NCBI lineage: Eukaryota > Metazoa > Chordata > Mammalia > Rodentia > Spalacidae > Nannospalax > Nannospalax galili. The sequence continues at coordinate 11,207,270 of NW_008352267.1, forward strand.
TGACATTGTGCATCAGACAGGGCACGTGTCTGCAGTCACTCTGTCAGGTACACCAGTCATGGTTCCTGTGTGCGTGCTTGGTTTCTTTTCATGTTATAGGGATATTTGAGCAGAAGAGGTGGATAACCATCCTAATTCTTCAAGGACCATATTAATCGCTATTTTATCTTTCAGGATTTTACATTGGCAAGAGTAAATTAAAGATCACCACAGAGCTTCTTAATTTTCAAAAACAATGTTTTATTTCCTTAACTTGATCCTTCATTAATTTTCTTTGCCATGCAAAGATGAAAACAGAGGAAAAACCTGGTAATATTAGTTTTTATATTGCTTGATACATAGTAAGTTTGTAGCTCACAGACTACATTTGTTCATGTTTTCATCTGGTTATTATTCCTTTTGACACCTCTGATTCATGTGCTATATAATTTCTAAGTGTGGTTGTATGACCTTATGCAATTTTTTTTTGATAAAGGGTCTCCCTAGAGCCTCAGTGGCCTGAAACTTGCTATGTAGACCAAGATGGTCCTGATCTCACAGAGATAATGCCTACCTCTGCCTCCTGAGTGCTGGGATTAAAGGTATGTGCAGCTACCCCGCTCAGTTATTCTCCATTATTTTTGTTTCTTTATTATTTTCTTCAGAGTAAATTAAAATGTGTTCCCCTACTTATCTCTCTGATACTTTCCCTAATCCCACCTGAAACTTAACACTTCTAACAAAATTTCAGTATTTGCATTTCTTAATTTTATTGGCTCTTAATGAACTATTTTATCATAGTTTTATATGTCATTGATTTAGTTTCAGAGTCCAAATTTATTTAAAATTTTAAAATCGTAAATAGATACTTAAAGTTATATTCCCTGTCCCCCACTTCTTTTTCTTCAAAAACTCTATATGTGATATCTGTCTATCATCTATCTATCTATCTATCTATCTATCTATCTATCATCTTTTCTGATGCTAAGTTCCCCTTTCTCTCTGGCTTTTCTCTTTTATGTACTCCAGTATGTATCTGGATAATAAAAAACAGAGGTTAGCTTAGTTTTGGTGTTTTTGTAACCAGCAGGTCTTTTCTACTTAGGTCTTTCTTCCTAGAGTGAAGTGAGCTATTAGACTCCTCTGTTCAGGTATTAGGAAAAAATAATTTGAAGAAATAACTTTTATCTCAGAGGTTGAGTAGTCAAGCTGATAATAGGATAATTCAAGATTGATGGAGACTTTGTCATTAAAAACATATTTTATGATTATTTTCTCTACTAGGATAATCTTTTACTCACATTGTAATTTTTTGCATCAGGACTTTAGCTTCTTTTGTTACAACACATCACATGCACAGTTACAGGGATTTGAATGTCTTTCAAGTTATTTTCTATAAATTTAATGAGAAACAGTGAAAATGTCACTGATTTTCATTGAATCTGGAGTTCTCTCAAATTGTCTAAAATTTTTCCTGGTCTATTGTTCTGAATTCATATAATATTTAGGAATTGATGTTTTGCCAGATATGTGGGAAGCACCATGGCTTTAGAAGCTTTTAAATTGTAACTATGCTGACAACATAACAAATACTAGGTAATTGGAGGGTAAATTGAGCAATTTTTCTTTCTTACAAAGGAAAACACTGCTCAGGCCTTTTGCAACCAAAGTAAGAAGGAATGCCTAACAATTTTCATTATGTTGAACTTGAGATTCCATTGACATGACAATCAATGTTTTATCTAGATTCTAAGCATATTTATTACTCATAATTTAAACTTACATTTATTTGTTTCATTTTTTGGCAGAAATGGACAAAAATAAAACCTCAATGTATCCTCAATGTATCAAACAGAAAGTCATAGAATAAGCAAGTGATATATCAGGAAAGTAGTTGGTAGATAGATAGATGATGATAGATAGATAGATGATAGATAGATGATAGATAGATAGATGATAGATAGATAGATAGATAGATAGACGATAGATGAAAGATAGATGATGATAGATGATTGATAGATGATAGATATAGATAGGTAGAGAGATAGATGATAGAAGATAAGTGAAAAGTAGGAGATAGATCATTTTATTTATTATTTGAAAAATGATTTGATGACTTTGGTATTATTTCTTACAATACATTTAGACATGCAAAATATAAGTGCTTTTTAATTTTTTTATATTTTAAAATATAAAGAGTAAGTTTTGAGAATTTTGCTATAAAGCTTAACTAATGTTTCTTTTTTAAAAATATTTTATTATTTTTATTTTATCTGTATGAGTGTATTGCCTGCATGTAGACAAGTGCACCCATGTCATGCAATGCCTGCGGAGGACAGAAGAGACTGTCAGAGTCCCTGGAACTGGAGTTACAGACAGTTGTTAGCTGCCATGTGGGTGCTGGGATTCAAACACAGGTCTTCTGCAAGAACAGTCAGTGTTCTTAACCACTGAGCCATCTCTCCAGCCCCAGCTTGATGTATATTTGAGGCATGTATGTGTGTATGTTTAATGTAATCACCAAATTGGTCAATGCATAAAATTGTTATTAATATTTCATAAGTTTCTCTCATGCAACCATTATGCAGCACTAATGATTACTCAATCTTCAATCAGTGTAAACAAATTGTTTCCAATTTTTAACTTTATAGAAAGTAAATCAAAAAACTTTCTAGTTGTTTTGGCTCATTTGTTTATAAAACTTTATAATTGCATAGCAAATCCAAAATATTTTAACTTTGCCAAACTTACTTTATTACGTTAATATACTACCATTTCTCTAGTCAATCATAGTGAATATTTTTCAGCTGAATAGTATTATAATTAAGCAGATATCATCATTCTTTTATTTCTCTTGAGGAATATCCATAAGCATTTCTTTTAGGATTGAAATATCTGGGTCATCATAAATGTTGGAGTTCTAATTTGGTAAACACTGTAAAACAGTTTTCCATTGTTTTTCTAACATTCATTCTCACAAGTAGGCATGCAATTTCATGTTATTCCATATAACCTCTCATGCTTTTTTATTTCATTTTTTAATGTATTATAAATATTGTGGAGGTATACAGGGATCTCTTTGTAATTCCTGATAAAGGAGAACTTCTCATATGTATAGGAGACACTGGGGAGATAGTTACATAAATCCTTACTCAGCCCTTTCACACAGTTTTCACTGAACTGTGTCCTTTACATGTTGTCTATTTTGTACTAGTGTGAGAGAAGTCATACATTCTAGGAAAAAGTAAATATAAAATATTACACTGCCTATATATAATATTAAGCCTTGACTCAATGCCTTTTACTGTGCTTTATAAAGGCTGAATATAGTATAACTTCCAATTTACTAGGAATTTTCCTGTGCTAAGAACGTTTTTTTTTTTTTCTTTTTGAAAAAAAAAATCCCTCTGGCAAAATGCTAATGATATCTTCCTTATGTTATTTTTTGAAAGTTGTATTGATTTATACTTCACATATCTATGTAAGATACATCTAGAAATGACTTTTTAACTAGGGGATAAGTTGCTTCCCATAAGGGTAGGCAATTGAACCAGTGTACTTAATAATCAAAATTCTAACGGCACTGATAATGTCATTTGTATCAGAGGGAAAATTTGCAGTATTTAACAACTGAAACTATTTTTATATTATCATCTTATAGTTATACTTTACCAGATTTCTGAAAGTTAATTTTATTCTTAACTTTTTGGAAAATTTAACCATGATTAAATTATATTTCTGATTTAATATATCATGTTTTGTCAGATTTCACTTTTGCAACTTAATGATATTTATAACTTATTAATTAATTAAATATATTGATTTTTAATATTAAAACAAAATATGAATCCCTGGATCCCTGAAATAAATCCAATTTATTATGACATGGAATCCCTTCATTAAGTCCTCCTACTTCATTTAATTATTGTCGGCATGCTGTAACAGTTGTTCATCTAAGTTCAAGTGAAAAGCTGAGATACAATCTTTTTTCTTCTGTTCATCTTTAGTAGTGGTTGTTTTTCTCAAAATAGAATGGAAGTTACCCAATTACTACAAATCTGTTCCTTATGGAATGTGTAAACTGGCTTTTCTTTCTTAAAATATGTAAATGTAATTAAATGTACTTATAATTTATGGAAATATTTTACTATTGTCTCCAACACTGGAATAAATCTGGGCATACCCATATATTTTATTTTATTTTTTTACATCTGTGAACTTCAGAAGGTTAGCCTGTAGGTCAGGACTTTGCTGATAATTTTAGTGTCCTTGGGACTCTAAAATACCATATCTTAGTTATTTTTCCTGCTGATGTGATAAAATACTCTGAAAAAGAGCACCTTAAGGGAGAAAGGGTTTATTTTAGCTCCATCGTGGTGGAGAAGTCAAGGCTACAGTAGAAGATTAAAGTAGTTAGTCACATCACATCCACAACCTGGAAGAGTGAAGAATACGCTCATGTGTCTCAGCTCCCATTCTCCACTAATACAATCCATGATTGCAGTCAGGGAATGGTGGCACACACAGTGGGCAGGTCTTGCCACCTCATTTGAGGTAACCAATATAGCCTCCTGGAAGTGAATTGGGGGGTGGGTAATCTCACAGGTGATTCTAGATTCTTTCAAGATGACAGCATGAACTATCGTAAACACTACCGATCCCCTAGTCTCAATAAAATTTTCATATGCCCAATCTACTCTGTGTTATTGGCAAGTAAAAATTGTAATTTCCCTACTTTATGGGGTAATCTTTAAGAAAATTTCCTTAAAGGAAGGTCAAGTAGAAGAACACAGCTAGGCTGAAACAGCGAATGGCAACTCTTGTTCAACAAAGTCCATTTTGTCTGGAGTGCATCATGACAAAGTCTAGAAGTTGTTTGATGGTTTACATTCAACCATTATAGTTGCTAACAGTAGGAGGTTAGCAAGGTAAAAAGTATTCAAACAGGGCTGGAACTTGATTTCCAAACTGCTTTTCATGTATTGTTATTCTGATGAAAGCCTCTATTCCCATTATCTTATTTTTCTATTCTTATAACTCATTAATATTTATGGCTATCAACATGAAAGATTTTCTTTGCAAAAGCAATTAAATGCAGTGCTTGTTTTTAAGGCCTTTATCCAAGATCTCCTTTTTTCAAAGCCCATGGAAGTAGAAACAATAAATTAAACTTTTATTCTGCTCTTACTTTAGTCTATTCACAACATTAACAAATAGTTTTAGAACTGGTTATCTCAATACATATGCACCCCATTAAAATTCTCTTTTCCTAAGTTCTTCAGTGTGTCTGAGAACTCTATGAATTTTTATGAACAAGGAAAACAGCATTATTTATTAAGGGTTGGTTGAAAAAAGAGAGGGAGAGGAAGTGTTGCCCACAATTGCTATCTCCAGGATGTCATATCATTTTTCATTGGCTTGTTCTTTCCTGACACATGAATTATTCCCCAGAATGTATATGTATCCTAATATCTGGGTTTTAATTAATATTTTCACTGCTGACTTTTCATCATTGGTTCTCTCATTTTTTTGTCACTATCTGAATGATATTTTTAAATGAAACCTAATTTTAAGGTCAATTTGGACAGAAAGTATCACTAAAGCATATGCAATACAAACTGAAATGACCTTCTCGCTCCACTCCTCCTCATTCATGTCCTTATAAAAGGCTCTAACCATTGCTTCTCTAACTTCTGACCATGAGGATTCAATGCAGTCATGACTAGACAGTTACGTCTGTTGCTATACTCTTAGTTGTAATGCATTGTGCATTAATATTATGGATGGAAACATTTCTCTGGGCAGAAGTTATGAACAAGTACGAAGTTATATCTTTTCTATGAAATATTTGAAAACAGATGGTTCATATCCTTATCCTTGAACCCAGAGATTAAAAAGTCTTTACACCATCTCTCTGAGGACTTTTCCCACATTACCCTGGACCAAGTATCCATTAATCTCTCAACTGCAATGTACCAAAACAGAACGTATTTTACTGTACACAACTACCTCCATTATTATTTTCATTCTGTAAATTTCCTATTCATCTTTATGTCTACAGGGATCTCAAGCAAACCAGCAGGAATCAATGATTATAAGTTCTGACACAAAGTTGTTAATTTACTCAAAATGCCTATTTTATTTTCTTAAAAGTGTTTACTTGCTCAAAATAACATATCCAAATATCTGAATTAAATTCCTTGTGTGAACATAGTTCAGCCTGCCAATATTAGTGCGATAAATTTCTGTAGTGCTTGAACTTCTTAATATAAGATTTATACTACCAGCAATAAGCCTATTCAGTGTGGGACGTATGTATAAATTCAATTAAAATGTTACTGGACAGTTGAACACAAAGAAATAGAATCAGCCCAGCTGGATAATGTAATTCAAATCACAAAACACTGAACATGTCAAAGAAACCTAAAATTACTTCATTAGAGATGCAGAAGTGCATTATTATGAGGAGATGATCATTGGCTGCTTAAAATCCTTACAGCGAAAACATTTAGAAACCAGATGTGTTTGTTTTGTAACAAGTGAAATTGAGCAGAATCAGGCATGAAGTACTCTCTCATTTGCTGAATCAAGACTTTAATAGAATAGAAAGTATTATTTTCAGCTATCCAATTTTAGTCACTAATTATTAATATATAAGAAAAAAGCTGCCATTGGAATACTAACGAAGAAACAGCACATTCAAAATGAATGCAGATGTAAATAGAATGAACATAAGCTTCAAAGTTAATTCCAAATATTTATGTAAGCATCACATACATACACATAAAATAAAAATAATAAATAATTTTTTAAAATGAGTCTTTCTGTTGGAAACAGTATATTGTAAAATGAAATGGAGATCTTTTTAAAGGTTAAAAACTCATTGAATTTTATGTCTTACAGGGCTTATACTGAGTTCAATATTGTATAACTGTATTAATTCAACTGTGAACCTAGAAATTTGCACCCACTTATAAAAGAGATGTACTCTTGCTCTGGGGTGTGTTACTGAATATGTTAAAGCTGTAGTGA
>NW_008352267.1:11214449-11238112 GCF_000622305.1 Nannospalax galili
AAATAAATTTTTAAAAAATAAACAGGTCTTTGCTATTAAAATGTCTTGATATAAATACTTCAATTAAATAGTCTGCTCATAAAATAGACACTAGTGATCTCTGTAAGAACAGTTATGTGAATCAAAATGTTAGAATCTGAATCCTTGTTTGTTTATTAAATACAGCTTTATGTATTTCTAATTTTAGTCAATCTTTCCTTGAATTTTTTCCAAAATAAGACGACATGGACATTGCATAAATATATCATTTTTTTTCTTCAGAATATTACAAACTTGATAAAACAATTTATAATTTTTTTATTCTAAATTGCTCTATCATGTTCTGCATAGAATTGTTTTCTTTGTAAACACTGTGACATGAAAATACTGGACATTATGATGATTTCTAGGAAGTGAATAAATCCATTGCAGACTGATTTGTTGCTTTCATTCTGTTGTTTATATTTGGAAATTATTTTAAATACACATTTTGGTTTTAATTGCAAAACATGTTTGTTTCATTGACCAATTCTATCTTCACAGAGGAAAGATTGCCCATTATGAACATTCTGCTTTATTAAAATAATATCTACTTGGTACTTCCATCAATGAGTATAATTTTCTAGTGAAATATACCACATTCTGCCTTAATATGTAAAGTCGTGGACTGCCTGATTGTGTAAACCATTTCTGATTTTTAAAGGATGATTTCTACCTCTCCAAGCAAAATTGTACAATGAGCAGCCTATGGGAGAGGACACTTAAAGACTCATGTAAATTTTCCATCAAATGCTCTTTCAAATTAAATTTTTCTAAAAGACATAGACCCTTGTGCTCCACAAATACACGGAATTCATTTATTTCTCAAAAAATTTAATTAGAACAATCACATTATGAAATTCTTTCTTCAGCAAATATCATGTAAAATTAACTACCAGTTAGTCGATTTTCTCATTTTCCTGGAAATTACAAAATAACCATTTGTGTCTGAAATACTTGCCACTACAGCAGACCCTCAAATTAACAAAACATCTCGTTCTACGTTTACTTTTGCTCCCAAAATAATAAAGTGCTGTTCACACTTTGTAATCACACTATGTAATCTAAGCATATTTGGTAAGGTACAATGAAAGCCAAGAACAGGGAGCATTTTTTCTACAGAAACAAATGAAAATTTTGATAATGAGAGCTCATAGGTTAAGGAACAAAGGCCGAACAATACCAGACAAAGAGGAGCAGCGGCTTAACAGCACTGGCGCTTAAAGGCAGTGGGCGGATCCCTGCAACAGAAGAAATGCCGCCAGTTCATGCCAGTTGTAATACAAAGTGAAATCAATCATTTACAGTGAGATGGAAAGTTTTAAATTAGGTGAAATGTTCATTTTATTTCGGTAATGACACTAGATGTAGAGAAATAAAAAAGCATTTGCCTCTAAAGCAATTCTAAGCTGTTTTGTCAATAATGTGGTTAATAATGTCTCAAAATGAGCAGTAAATTTCTATTTGAGGCCACATACTTCACATCTAATACATAATTACCCTTCCTTTGACCTTGATACAACCCATTAACAGCTTCTCTTATCTGTTGTATTTTAATTGCATCTTAGGGAAAACTAAACTTTTCTTACTTTTCACTTCTTGAAGCCACAATATAAAATAAAATGGAGCAGAGTAAAGGCATATGTGAGCATCAGAAATTTCTTAAATAGTAGAAGCAAATTTGGAGTATTAGCTATTATTTTTAGCAATAGAGAAATCTGTTCAGCATTTGGGTCCTCTGAAAAACATATATGTTGGTGCCTTAATTCCCAATGTGGTGATTCAGAGATAAGGTCTTTCCAGCTGATGAATTTTAGATGATCTTATGAAGCCAAGGTTCTCTCTCTCTCTCTCTCTCTCTCTCTCTCCCCTTTCATCCTCCTCTGTCTCTCCCCATCTGTTTTCCCAACCTGTCTTATAGTTTTGGACCCCAATAATTGAATAAAGAATTTTTTATTTCATTTACCCAGACTATAGCAGTTGTTACACTGGTTTGAAACCAAAATTAATACATGGATCTTATATATTTAGAAAAAGAATTATATTTAAAAATTTTTAAATTAAATTAAAACATAAACCAAACAAAAACGGGGGGGGGGGGGTTGGGAGATGGTTCAGCTGTTAAGAGTACTTGTTGCTCTTGTATAGGACCAGAGTTCAGTTCCCAGCATACATGTGGTGGTTCACAACCATGTATTTCTAATATCAGTTTTAGGGGATCCGATGCCCTCTTCTTTCCTCCACAGACATTGCATGCATGCAGTGCACTTACATACATGCAAGCAAAACAGTCACACATAAAATAACAGAAAATACGTCTTTTACTAAAACCTTAAACATGTTATACTTGGTCAATTGCAAAATACTGTTATCTTTAAAATCATCTTCTATGAACTACTATAAGCCAGCTACTCATCAATACAATCAGAATATAATCAATAAATTCAATTCATCCAATTTACCAATTTCCCTCAATAATCTGCTCTTCTACATATTCACTAATGTCAACAGTAATGTGCATGAAAACCTTCCATTTATATGAAGTAGGTTTTCCAGGTGAGTTGGCACATGCCTGTAATCTTAGCACCAGAGAGTAAGATAAGAAGATAGTGATTCTGAATTCTGCCTAAGCTACCTAGTAATCTTCTTTTATAAGAAAGAGAATCACTGCAGAGTGTGTGTCCCTGCCTAGGACTCGTATCAAACCTCACCACCACCACCACCATCGCCACCACCACCATTACCACTACCCCCCATGGCTCAAGAACCACTGCAGAACAGGGGCAGAAAGATTGTAAGAGCTGGGGTTGGTGCATAAATATAAGGGAAGAGAGGCTTTCAGGCCTCTGGGAACTTGCTCATATGAACTTGCAACAATGGTGACAACAGGCAGAAGACCTATGCCGACTCAATCAGACAAAAATTCTGCATAGAATTGGGGAAATGGGTGGCAGGCAGGCCCCAGTCTTAGCCGAGGAATTATTGGCAACTGATTAGTGCTGGGTGAGGGTGAGTAGTTATTCTTTAAGGGAGTGGCTCTAGATAGGCTGAGTAGACTCCAGTAAATGAACTTGCACCAAGGGATATCTGGATAAAAATACTTGACCAGATAGGATTTAATATATATGACAAAATGCAAGAAATCTGGCTAGGTAGGGTGGGGAGAGTGGGCATGGGGATACAGATAGTGGTGTGAGATCTATATTTGATTATAATGATTAAAATCTATTATATGAAATGCAAAAACACTCAATAAAATATTTTTTAAAAAAAGGAAATGAGAGAAAATGAAAGAGAAGAGAGATGGGAGAGAGAGAGGGAGATTCCAGAAATCACCAGATCATGAGCACACTGTGTCTTTTCCATTGTCCAATCTGTACAAACAATAGGAAGTTTAGACATATACAACAGAGGTTACTCACATCATGATGGACCAGGAAGCAGGGCCAAACCTAGAACCAGAGGCAGGGCAACGTCCAAAGGCCTGTTTCTATTGACCAGGTTCCATGTACTCAGTCCCATCTCTTCAAAGTGACTTTACCTGCCAAAACAAACAAGCCTGTGAGAAACAATTATCTAAAACATGAGTCTGTAGAAGATATTTCAGATTCAAACAAAAATGAAAATTTGATTTTCTTCCCTATTTACCAATTTATTTTTAGAACCTATCCTGTGGTTATAAGAGAGTTTTTTTTTTTTTTTTTTTCACTTTAATAAGCGACACTTCCCCAAGCTGTGGAGCCCTGACTTTGTTCCTTTTCCAAATTCATGAGGTGAGATCATCCCTGCTTTGCTCACTATTGTGCAGATGGAGCCAATCATCATTCATACAGTTTAAGTACTTCATAGAAAATACTTCCTTTTAGAACCCTACAGTTACAATTAGCATTTTTAAATCACAGTCCACTTCTTGCTAGACAGTATTTTTCAATGCCAACACCACATTTTCCTGATTGCTGTATCTTTATAAGGGTTCATGAAGTTAAGTGCTCCTTCTAAAAATTTATTGTTTTTTTTTTTCAATTTTTAAATGTACTTTAACTCCTTTGAACTTCCATATCATTTTTGCATTAAATTTGTTAATTTATAATGATAGGTAAGTTTCTGTTGAGTTTGTGATTGGGACTGCATCTATAGCTACATTAGATAAAGATAATCTTAAAAAATGAGTTTTCTCATTACTCATTATCAAGGTTTAGTTTTCCATTCATTTATATTTCCTTTATATCCTTGAAGTTGTGTTTACATTTTTAAATTTCCAGGACTTTCATCTTGCTTGCAGTATTTTTTATGAAGTATTTCAATTTTATAATATTGGTTAAATTTAATTCCAATTGTCTAATTCTGTCCATTAAACATACAACTGAATTTATGTATTAATATCTTTTATTCTGAATGCTTGCTGGTTACTTCCAATAGATTTACTGTACAGATTACTGAATTTCCTACTTGGACAATAGGTTGTGTTGAAATAAAGAAATAGAGGGGCTGGAGGGATGGCTCAGCGGTTAAGAGCACTGATTACTCTTGCAGAGGACCCAGGTTTGATTCACAGAACCCACATGGCAGCTACTTAACTCCAGTTCCAGGGGAATCTGAAGCCCTCTTCTGATCTCTGTGGCATTGCACAACATGCTTGCACTCACATACGTGCAGACAATACACTCATACACATAAAATAAAAATAATAAATAAAAATATTTAAAGAAATAAAATATTGGCTCATATATTGTAATTTTCTTCACTAAAACAATAATTTATCCTTTATTCTTTCTTTGTCATTACTTGATTTTTAAACATATAGAACATGATGACTAATGTTAATTTTTTCTCTATTGTGACATCATTCCTGTCTTTACAATGAGTAATTTCCTCCTTCGATATGGGTTCTGTTTCTCTATTTTTCTCACGCTTGATAATGCCTTACAGATTGCCTGATTTTGTGAATTTTATGTTAAAGAGCCTTGGTGTATTTAAATTCTAATGAACAATCCTTGGCATTGAGCAGAGCTAAAATGAAGTTATGTGAGTGAATATGACCTTGCTGGAGATTACCTGTAAGGTTTGTTTAGTGACAATACTCATCCTAGGGCACGCTCTTCTCTCTTGGTACATTAAATTACTGATACTCACCAGTGCTCCTGTTGTGCCCAGAGAACGGACCCCCAAGTATAACCACAGAATCGAGAGGGCATGCAAGAACAAAGAGTCTTTATTCAGGCTTAAGTTCGGGCTCTCAGACCTCACCAACGCAATGGATCTGTGCTGAGAGCCCCAATTGCAGGGGGAGGAAGCCTTTTATAGGTTTTAGACCAAGGGAGGAGGGGAATAACAGAGTTACATCTTGATTGGTCTGAGGAGCCCGTGCTGCGTGCCAACACACTTTTGAATTGATTGGTTTCAAGGGATGCAGTTCTGGGAGTTTCTCATTGGCAGGTGCTACCCTCAGAGCTATGGAATGTGCTGACTGTTATCTGTGAGGCCAGAAGTCTCTGTTCTTACCTTATAAGGCTGCTATATGCCTGGGCATGCTTGATCTATAGCCTCCTGGGGTGGGGGTAGTAGGTGGAGATTAAGACATGCCTGGACAGGTCCAGACTTGCCTGAAGCAACTAGTCAAAATGGGGTCACTGCAGTTTGTCCTCTCAGCCTAGCAATCAAGCGGTTTATAGCAGCGAGAAAGAGCCATTATTCTTAAAGAGGGGCAGGGGTCTCAGGAGTCCAGGGCAGGAGGCCACAGAGGAGGGTTTCACACTCCATGCATCCTGTGTTTCTCAGTCCCCATGAAGCAGTATCTCCTGATCTCAAGAGAGGAATAGGCACTGTAAACACCAGTTCTTCCAGAAGGCTCTTTCCCTGGTTTCAGTTTCTTCATGTACAAACACTATTTACTCAATAATTGAAAAGAAGGTTAACATGGCTCTGAATTTTTTTCTATGCATATCTTGCTCAGTATCCTCTGGAGTGAATTTCAGCTGCCTTTATTAGACAGTTCTGTGCTACACTTTACCCGAGTTACCATCCCCAAGACATGGACTGAAAACTGGGTACACTACATTCAGGAGTGGAGACTGAGGGCCATCCTTCCTCCCAGGAATCACTTCCTTTCCTCATTTGTGAGCCAATGTTGTGAAAACTATTCCCAGCACCAATTTCTAGAGGCTTGCAAACACCTGTAACTCCAGCTCCAAGGTATCAAATGCCCTTTTCTGTCCTCTATGAGCACTAGCCCACACACAGACATGACAGGCACATAGACACACAGAAACACAGAAATAGAGAGAGAGAAATAGAATAAAATAAAATAATTAACTGTTGATTGGTCATTTATTGCTCATGCTCTTTCTTTCATATGGTGTTGTCAGCCAGTCTGTCAGTCCTCCAGTTAAAGCTATATACTCAAATTCTAATATATTCTTAATTTTTTTCAAATTACTTGGAAAAAGGTACTTTTCAATATTAGGAGCTTAATGTAGGAAACTTACATTTATAGAAGCAGGTTGTTTCATGTCTTAATAAATTAATCAAATGATATTCATGTTTATGGTTTCTTAAAATGTCTTTTGTATATTAAAAGCATTAGCAGTTGTCAAATATAATCCTAATATTTTGTGATTTGTGTCAGCATCTCATATTTAAATGTTCACAAGTTTTCATTTCTCAAAATTTATAACTAATTGTTCTTTGCTTACTTCCTGTGTTAGGCTTACAAGTGTTTAAAACTTGAAAATAATTAATCTATAGTATTGTAATCTAATTAGTTTTTGCCAGTAGTAATTACCATAAAAATTGAGCGCATTTGAAATAATTAATTGCCCCCAGAATATTTCATTTAGTAATACAAGATATATAAGTAAACATGATGTTAAATACAGATCTGTCATAAGGACCTGGCCTCAGGTAATTATGGGAACTGGCTATGCAGATGACCCTTAACTTAAGATAGCTTGGTTTCTGACATTCTCGCTTTCTGATGATGAAATAGCAACACACATTCAATAGAAGTCATACTATAAACTTCTGAATTTTGACCTTTTCCCAGGCTAGTGATATTTTTTTGGCACAATGTAGTGGTGTCTCTTAAAATGCCGGGCAACAGTAACCAACAAGAATTCCCACCCATCCAGGTCCTCATGAGGATGATCAACAGTGGAGTCTCTGTTGTTAAGTCAGTTAGGATGTTTGGAAAGTTAGATATATTAAGTGCCCTAATTAAAATTTATTTTACTTAGTATTATTGAAGGTTTTTTTTGACATGTGCAGGTGCATGTATGCCATGGCATAGAGGACAAGTTTGTGAAGTCCTTTACATGGACTCTGCAGATCAAACTCAGGTCGTAAGGCTTAAGAAGCTGCTACTTTTACCCACTGACCTATCTCACCAATCCTAAATGTATTTCTATATATATTCTTTATTGAGCTTTCGTGATTTCATACAACAGTTCTTAATCAAATTTAGATCCCCTCCCCCAAAAGGCCTCCCCTTTCCCCCCACTGGACCTCATGTATTCTGCCATGTTAAGTCTTATTCATTCAGGCATTTGTACCCAAATGTCCTTCAGTGTAAACGCACCCACTGGAGTCTAGTCAGCTCATCTAGTGATCATATGGAAGTTATACTCTCCCTTACCCAGCAGCAATCAGCCTCCAATCAGTCTAGTGCTGGCCCACCACCTGGTTCTCTCCTCCCGTTCTGGGCCCTTGTTTAATTGAGTTGACATGGGTCCTTTGTGCTTCAGTGCCACCATTGCCACAATTTCGCAAGTGTAACCTTCCAGTGACCTAAAGCCTCTGCTCCCTGTGTTCTTGTAAGAGCCCTGGCTCTTCCAATCTTTCCATCCCCACTTCACAATTGTCCCTGAGCCGTGGGTAGATGAGGTTTCATATAGGAGTTCTATCCTATACTCTACAGTCTCTTATTCCTTAAACCTTGGGCAGTTGTGGCCTTCTGTGTGCATCACACTCTGTTGTTGTAAGCTGAATTTACAGCTGGGGGCATGTGCATGGCTTCCTCCTCTTATCATCCTTATGACAAACCAGGAAAATATTCCTCCAAACTACAGTTTAAGAAATAAAATATTTATTGCACTTACTAACAGAGCATATGGCTGTGAGGGGTTGTTTGCAAAGGTATGGCCACCCTTTGGCTGTTTTTTCTTTTCTGTCACATTTCTGCTGCACCCTACAGATCAGTGGCCACTGGCCCAAGATGGCAAAACACCCTCTTCCTCTCTTGCCTCACTTGTGTCTATCTTTAGTCCATCCCCACCACGTAGTTAAGGCTGACCGATTGGGTGGGAGGGGTGACTGTCTCCCTCTGCCCCTCCCTTCCTACAGAGAGCCTTAGGGTCCAACCAGTTTGAAGTATGTAGGGGAGAAGCTAGAGAAGAAGATATCCATCTGTTGCTAGGCATTTGAAGGACAAGCCTATCCAATTGTATAAGGAAGCGTCACTGGTGAGAGTTGAGGGATGCATTACTTTTCTTTCTACCCCTCCTTATTCTGCCGTGCTCCATGTGCTTTAGTTGTAAAGGTTCAACTGTAGATGCGTCACCCAGTATTGGGCATCTCTCAGACGTATGTTCTCTATGTCTGAGAACAGACAGACCAGATATGCAATTCTTCAGTAGCCTCCATCTGTTACAAAAAGAAGCACCTTTGATGAATGGTGTATGATATGCTTGTCTATAATATATAAAGATTGATACTCAGCATATGGAAAGAAGTTTCATTTGTCTTGAGATATGAAAGAAATGTATTTTTTACTTATGCTTTCATTTTGCTGTGTGTATACAGTACTTCCATAGAAACTTTCAAAATGCCATTATACACACATGCATACATATGTAAAATTGAGCCACAAAGCTTCTAAATGATCTAATCTGAGATAATCAATATTAAAATGTATAACTCGCAAACATATAATGATTACTTATTAAATTATTTTATTATTTTTTGTGTGTGTATGAATGCTTGGCTTGCATGTATATAAGTGGAATGTGTGTATATGGTGTGAAGGCCAATAAAGGACTTTGGGAATTGGAGGTACAGAGGGTTTGTGGATGATGGGAAATGAACCTGGGTCTTCTGTCTGAGAAGCAACTGCTCTTAACTGCTGAGCCCTCTCTGTGGCCTCTCTAATTAGTGCTTATTCTAAAGACAACACTTGTAAGTTTAGATGATCATTCTCTAATTGTACTTAAGATTTAATGATTTTGTGCCATGTCTTATGTCACACTCTGCACTTTACTCAAAAGCATTTTTCTGTCATCTTTCTTGCTAGTATTGTGCCTAATCAAGAATTTTGCTGTTTTCTTTCAATAAAGGAAATAATGGAATATGGGTTAGAAAAATAGCCTTTAGTGCAACATAGGCATAATGACCTTGAAAAATATCCTCTCAGAACATTTGTTCTTGTTTACTTTTTTGTTTTGTGACATAGGGTCTCACGTAGATTAGGACAATATATAGCTGAGGATGACCTTGAACTCCTGATCCTCCTGCTTTTATTCCTATTGCCCAGAATACTGGGATTACAAAATATGCCACCACATCTGGTTTGTGTTATGCTGGGGATCAAACCATTTGTTTGTTAGACAAATATTTTTCCAACAGAGCTATATCCCAGTACAATCTTCAGAATTTTGAAAAGACATCTTTGAAACCTTCCTACCAGTTTCTTCTCACAGTTTATAAATTTCCAAACTCCTTTAAATATCTTTTGCTTTTTTGTTTTCTTTTACTGCTATTCTTGTATTAAATTCACATAATTTTGGTATAATGTATGCTGGTTAGGTTTTGTCAACTTAACAAACTTAGACATATCTGGGAAGAGGGAATCTCAATTAAGAAATGTTCTCTATTACATTGGCTGTGGGCATGTCTGTGAGGCAATTTCTTGATTGCAAACTGATGTGGGAGAGCCCAGTCCACTGTGGACAGTCCCAACTTTTTTACAGTGGGCTTGGGCTATAGAGGAAGCTAGCTGATTAAGCCAGAGGGAGCAAGTCAGTAACAGAGTTCCTTCATGGTCTCAGCTTTGGTTCTGCCTCTAGGTACCTGCCTTGTCTTTCTTCAAGCATGAACTGTAATCTTTAAACCAAATAAACTCTCCCCTACCCCAAAGTTGCATTTGGTCAATGTTTTATCAGAGCAAAAGAAAACAGAACTGTTTCTATGCTAGTTCCCCTCACACAATTACCCTCCCAATTGGATGCTTTACAGTTCTTATACTTTGTCTTCTAATCTTTCCTACACATTTACAATAAACCAGTTTGCCTAAATCTTTTTCTCTGAACAAATATATAATAATACTGAATTTCTAATCTGAAGAAGTTTTCAGTTACTGAGTTAAAATTCAAAACTCTCTATGTTATTTGTGCTGGTTCATAATGCCTTACATTCCAAGGTCAATTTCTTCTATGTAGAGTATGCCTTGTAGTCGAGGATCTAGTTCATTGAAGCAAAGAAGAATGTAGCCAGTAGAGACATATCTCAGATGCACAAATTTAGACAAGGGAACTACTGAGAAAAAATACAGGACACTGGCATGTGTATTAGAAAAGGAGAGTTATACAAAAATATAATTTGTAATAAATATTTGAGCATGTGTGTTTTCTACTTTTCTCATAATAAACTGAGTCACCTGAAAATTTAGGTAGAATGAATAATAGTAAAATAGTATAATTTAACTCATTATCTTTGGCCTAGGAATACTATGCTCATTTGAGGTTGCAAAATTCTAGTTATGTTAGTAAACTAACTAAGACAATACATTTAAAAATCAAAAGAATTTAGTGCAAAATATGTTTCCATTAATACATACTTTACCACATTTTGTATTTTAAATCCCCAGAAGCCAAAATGCAAGAAAACAAGTTTTTTGAAAAAAATCTCAGTTGCCTGACTTATGTTCTTTTTTTTTTTAATTTGTCTTTATTATTTTCTTTGTATTTCATAAAGAATATCTCAAAAAATCTGAATTCTTATAGCCCTGTCCCCACCAGATACCTCCCTTAGCCCCCTCCCCGACTGGAACCCATATACTCTGCCCTGTTGTTAAGGCCCACTGTATCAAGAGAGTGGTCCCAGATGTTGCCCAGTGAAAGTCCATCCACTTGTGGTCTAGTCAGACCCATCCATCTATCATCTATCTATCTATCTATCTATCTATCTATCTATCTATCTATCTATCATCTATCGATGTACCTATCTATCATCTATCTAAACACCTATCATTTTTTTAATAGAGCATAGGGTGAGATGTTATTTACAGAGGAGTGGGCTGCTACACTGGAAAGTCCACACTCAAATATAGATCTTGTGAGTTCCCAACAGCTGCACAAAATGCTGAGAGAGATGCCTCCTAGCATTCTCAGCTTATATATCCTTAGACCCTCCCCTACAAGCAGCTAATGTCCATTGATTGGGTGGCAGGGGTAACTGACTCCCCCATCGAGTCCTTGATGAGTGTGGGAAGGAGGTGTGATTATAGCTTTTTGGCATAGTGGTTGGAGTACATTTCCATTTAACAGTCCACCCCTTCCTCTGGATCTTACATTCTTTCCACCAACTTCTGAAAAAGAGAAGATGGTGGTAGGTGGGGGATGATCTTCTTCCTGTTGTGGCAAGGAACCGAACTGTCAGGTCTCCATAGAAAAATCATCAGTTTTTCATGGGCTTTTGGCCCATTTCAGTGGGATTCCATCTACTACAAAAATTCAAACAGCAAGAAGCAAGAACATCTAAATAGCAGCTACCATAATAACTTAAGCTCTGGGTGTAAACACAAATGCTTGGACAGTACTTTAGCAGGTACATTACATCCATCTAACAAAACAACTTCAGTGGCTTCTGACTGGGGCCTATATTCTCTCCTGCCACAGGTGGTTGATCTTGTCTATAGTGCCAGACATGTGTTTCACCCCTAGGAGTGGGCATTATATTGAATTGAAAACTTTCTGGTTGTACATACACTAGACTCTCAATTATTGTACCAGCTGTAACATCTTGTTTGATATGTTGATAGTGCAACATATGGAGTCCATTGTTGAGAATTATAGGGGATGATTCTCCCACAGTCATCTGCTTGTCCCCTTTTGGCACCATGAAAGTCACCCATCCAATGTCAGGGAGTTTCCAGCTTAGTCAAGGATTGATTTCTCTCTCTCCTGCACTCATATCAAGCAGTATCTTCAGCAATAGGATCCTTCTGTCTACTTCAGGTGTATAACCAACACTGTTGACAATGGCCTTTATTGTTTTGGGGACCTCCAGGGCCCCTCAGGCCAACAGATCATAGGGGGGCAACCTATCTCTGGCACTGGGATTTTCATTTACCAACTGTATTACTTCTGGAGAGGCTTTCTTCCATCCCCATAGGATTCCTTCTGTGCTTAAGGCTTTTTAAATTGTGTAACTGGAGAATTTTTTCCCCTTTATCCCCATAGTTCTTTGTATTGCCCCCTTCCCACCTCCTCTTTAACTACTCCCTTTTTACATATTTTTCCCTAGTAACACATTTCTCCTACTATCTTCTCTCTTGGGTTCCTTCTTTCCCTTTACCTCCCTATTTCCCTTCCATATTATTGGTCCCTCATTTGCATCAGGATATGCACCCACTTATGAGGATTTGATGCTAGGATCCACAAATGAGGGAGAACATATATCTTTTGTTTTTCTGAGTCTGATCTAGAAACTGTTATACTAAGTGAAGTAACACAGACTCTAAACTAATTCTTAAACACTATCCATTTTAGGTCTACATTCCTATCAAAATTAATAAGTACTTTTAGAATAATCTTAAAATTTTATTCAAAGTAGTAAATATAGCAAAATATTTGTGGTGTCAAATCAAAGGTAGATAGCATATCACAAAAAGTTGGGATGCTGAAAAAGACACATATTGCCAAAATAAAATGCAAAACCTGCTTCTCCAGTAACTAGGAAAGAGAAATATAACAGCAGATGGCACTAAACAGGCAGTAACTTCTAATCTTCCTTTTCCTTCAGATATCACCCAAACTGTCAATTCAAATAAGAAAACCCAAACAAGATATATAAGGGCTAAGAAAGCAAAATTTCCGAGCAGAATAAGGAATGTGTGAGCAATTGATCACTTAAACTCTTTGGATATGCTTAAATTTCCTGCCCAGTGATCTTAGGACTAGGATTTATACAATTACCTAAAGTTATTACAGAGCTACCAGCCATCATTTCTTATAAATCACAGAAATGCAGAGAGGAACACTGACGCTGAATATGCCAATGCAGCATTTTCATGATGGATTAGACAAAGTTCCTCTTTTTTTTTCATCATCACTTTGCTTCACATGTCTCTGCTATTCATGAATGTCTACTCTGTATTCTAGGCTCTGAACTAGAAAACAGAGATGAAAGTAATTTATGGAACTGTCCTAAGAAGACAATAGGTTGGTAATGGGTGTAGTTTTGTAAAACAGAGGATATACTGGAAAGAAAGCCTTCACAGGGTGATAAGTGCAAAGCAATCAATTTTCACAGTAGGAGACATAAAAAGAAGGCTAACCCTGGAAACATCAGCCTGAAGGACCAGTGGAAATCCAAAGAGCTGAAGGAACAGCAACGAAGGAAAATGAAGATAGATGAATAATTTGAATAAACACTGCATGGAGTGAGCACATTTTAGGCCATATATGAACTGCAGAAACGTATTGGGAAAGAACAGTTTAAAGTTTATTTGTAACAAGATCCTGTGTGTGATAGCATAAAGTTTAAGTTCTAATCTTAAAAAGCTCAAAGAATACAAGCCCTGGTGGGAGAAAAATTATGTTTTATGGAGATACACATAGCTTATACATAACACTTGAAACTGACATAAACATGGCCATGACATCTTCAAAATCTGATGTTGGGGCAAGATGGTGGGCCTTTTATGTGGGGTCTATTGTGTGTCACAGACAAAACAAAGAAGATAGCTTTGTGTGGTCCATCCATAGTGTGGAGAAAACTGAATAGTAGTTTGACTACTGGTCTAATGAAACCACTATTGGACTCTGTTTCCAGTAATGAAGGGGTTAAGATGGGAGCTGAATGAGGAGCCAAGGCTTCACATTCCACAAGTTAGAGCTTTTATTTAGGCAGTGACAAATTACTGTATTTTTTAAAGCATGTAAGTAACGAGTTTGTGAAAAGTAGTTTTGATAGTGTGGGAGAAACAATTGTGTGAATATAAGGGAAACACAATGAAGAAGTCCAGTTAGATAACATTAGCAATAGGGTAAAACTTGCATTCTGCAATGTGCCTGGAGAGAAGGGAATAAAAGGTGAAGCTAGAGCTTAGTCATTGTCAGAAGCGATGCAGAAGTGAAGAATGGACTTAGGAGGACAGAAAGCAATGCTCTGCATTTTTAATGGGTTTTATATTTGAAAGTGATTTTTTGAGTGTTACCTCATTAATTATTTTCAAATTACACACTTGCAGGCAAAACAGACACTCAGATTGAGGTGATTTTAATCAAACTTAATAAATACAGAAATCAGAATTTGACCTTATTCTGATTTTTGGTTTAGGATTTATTCAGCATTAAACATCAATAACAATCAAATCAAAACAAACAACCCCAGAGAATCTATGAAAAAGGAAATAAAAAACCAAAAAACAAAATAAACATGCACAGTGCTAAGTCATTTTTGAGTATACACCAAGGCTGGGCACTAGTTCATCTAGTAAAGTTTTATTGGGTCTTGTACAAGCCCACTTTACAATTATATAGCTACTTTTAGGTGTAAACTGCAGTGTTCAATTAATGCAGATGTATATGCCCTGCAAAGCCAAAGGTAATCCTGTCTGCATAATTAAAGAGAAATACTGCTGAGTTTTAATTTGATAATGGAATAAATGACCAAACATGTTGACCTTAATATATTCCATCATTAAACATATTAAAAATAGAATGTGACAAAATCAAGGGTTTTAAAAATTAAATAAAAAATAATGCACATTTTTATTATTTACTTAAAGGGAAATATTATCTTGGGATTTGCTCTTGTGAATACATGATTAATGTTTCTTCACTTAAATATTCTAACAGTTTTTGTTCTTAACTGTTATGGAGCCAAATTCTTTATCAGTTCCCCTTTTGTATTTGTATCTAAAAAATATTTGTCCTATCCAAATATATGGAGATTTTTTTACTCTGTTTTTATCCTGAAATCTTTATCACTTTAGCTATTAAATTTTGATCTGTGTTCTACGCTGCTGTTTTAAATTTACAAGTTTGTCTTCTCTTTGTTTGAAATCTTTGTCAATTGACCATACTTGTATATATGTATTTTGCGCTATTTTATGGATTTACCTTTGCAGATCTTTTGTATAAAATAAAAAAAAACTGATCATTGTGAATTTATAGTAAGATTAAAATTAGGTAGTGAGATTTATCCAAAGTTTTTTCATTTATTTTAATACTTTGTACTCTATATTCTTTATCGTTCCATGGAAATTATAAGAACACAAACTTCTACTAATGTCTCTTCTACAGATATAATTATGATTTTGTTATTCTGTAGATCATTTTGTAGGAGTATTTATATCTTAACAGCTTTGAGTGCTGAATCTATGTATAGGGTGCATCTGTTCATTTATTTAGGTCTGCAATGTCTATCATAAATATTTTATAATTGTCAGCACACTTATATTTTAGTAATTTCATACCTATAATTTAATAATTTTGGATTGCTATAAAATACAATGTTTTTAAACTGCAAATTTTTTATATGGTTTCTCAAGACCATGCTTTAAATTAAATATTGATATATAACTTGACAAATTTATTTCTGTGGTTATTTAAATATACAACATATATGAGTCACTGAAGTTTTTTAGGTATAATTTTTTTCTATGATAGCAGCATAAGTACATTAGAAATGTTCTTTTAATAATGCACTATATTGAAAGGCAAAACTTTTTTTATGTTTTGATATTGACTAATTATGCTAACAAATGTGTTGATGATTTGTTCTATACAGCTTATCCCTGAAACATAGAAATATAAAGGTTAGTATGATAACAATTGCCTAAGGAGATATTGTAGCTAAAATTGGATATTTACCCGTTAGAGTGATGGCAGGTATGATGTAATGAAGCTGCCGAGAGGAGTAAAATACATTAATCAGTGCCCTGAAAAATGATGACGTGACAGGTAAAGCATCCAAATCATTGGAAAAGAGAGGTGTGTCTGAGCTCTCCAAATTTTGAATGTTATATTCATGAAATATCAGATTATTCATTATATCCTAAGTGCTTGTATATTTTAAGTAATAGAAAAGGATAACATTGAACCAGTAGACAGAACCTAGTAATGCAAGGTCTTTCTTTCAAGCAGTGGAATTTAAAATATATAAAACTAAAACAAATACACTTTTGTTTCTGGAGTACTAAATTGATATGGTTTGATAGCATAAACATGGAGAGTCAGTCTGGAAGGATCCAGATTAGGCAATGGAGTAATTTTGTTGAAATACTGTCTGAGTATATAAAATATCTGCATGTGCTTAATAATGTACATAAAATTTTGTAATTTCCTTTATTTCTATATACCAGTATATATTTAACAAGTTAGCTTATTTTACTACAATAGTAGTGAATATCCTGTTCCATTATGCAACAATACCTACATTTTATATATTTGTTTAATCTCTTTGTTGCTGAACATTTAGCTTATCATTAGCTATTTCATCATAAATTATGTTAGACATATTTTGGCTTGTAAGTTTCCATAATTTTATTTTTTTTTTAGTCTAGAACTGACTGAAAGTATAAATGGGGAAATGTAATTTTAAAAAGTTTTATGAGTCTTCAATTCCCATTTTATTCTCGTATAGAAATAGGTAAATTTTTCACTTTTTGCAGCAAACTCAAAATTTTTGTTTAAACTCTAATTTTTAAAGGAAATGACGTCTAAAAGTAGTACTTTAAAAAAAAATATTATTGAGCTTATGCATTTCACACATAGTTCTTATTCAAATTAAACCCACTCCTTACTGCCCCCCCACCAGACCTTATGTCTTCTCTCATAGATGTTAAGTCGTACCCAAATGTCCTTTGGCGCAAATTCATCAACTGGAGTCTAGTGAGCCTATCTAGAGATCGTTGGTAATGCCTAGTCTCCCTCCCCCAGTAGTAATCAGTCTCCAATTTTTCCCAGATGAGGGCAGACCAGACACCCATTTCCCTCACTCCATTCTGGGTCCTTGTCTGATTGAGTTGGCATAGATCGTGAGCTAGATGTCACCATTGCTACAACTTCACATGTGCAAGCTTCCAGTGGCCTGAAAGCCTCTGCTTCCCTGTGTTCATGAAACAGTGCTGGCTCTTACAATCTTTCTACCCCCTCTTCTACATGGTCCCTGAGCAATGGGTGGGTGAGGTTCAATATAGGAGTCCTATCCAGAAACATATACTCTGCAGTCTCTTATTTTTTTTTAATTTTTATTTATTTATTTATTTTTTATTTTTATGTGTATGAGTGTTATACCTTCATGTAGGTAAGTGCACCCATGTTCTGTAATGTTATAAACTCTATAAGACATAAAATTAAATGAAGTTCCAACGTTTAAAAAAGATCTCCACTTCGTTGTCAAAGCACACAGTTTCATACAGAAAAATTCATTCCAGGGCTCCAGTCTCTTATTTTTTAAAACTTGGCCATTTGTGGCCTTCTGTGTGCAT
Source organism: Nannospalax galili (assembly GCF_000622305.1). Taxonomy (NCBI): domain Eukaryota; kingdom Metazoa; phylum Chordata; class Mammalia; order Rodentia; family Spalacidae; genus Nannospalax; species Nannospalax galili. The sequence goes on from NW_008352267.1 coordinate 11,232,175, forward strand.
CACACTCTGTTTTATAAGAAGGTTTACTGATGAGAGTTGAGGCATGCAGTGTTTTCTATCTACTCCTTGTTCCTCTATGTTTCATGAGCCTTAGGTGTAGAGGTTCAACAATAGGTGTGTCACCTAGTACTGGGCATCTCTCAGATGTATATTTTCTGTGTCTGACCAGTTGTGTCATTCTGCAGTAGCCTCCATATATTAAAAAAGTAGCTTCTTTGATGAGTAGTGTATAGTATACTTGTCTGGAAATATAAGGATTCATATCTAGCAGATGGTAAGAAATTTCATTTGTCTGGAGTTATGACAGAGATAGGTTTTTTTCCCAAGGATCTATGACGTCTCCAGCCATGTGTATTTGACTGTGTTTATAATGCAAGTGACATATGTTTTCCCTCATTTGCATATTATAGCAATCCCTTATATGTGAATATGTATCCTGATGTTACACAAAGAGCCAGGAAAATGGAAAGGAAACATAGTAGTAAAGAAAAATCCTGAAACAAGTGGATAGTAGGGAACAGGTATTTTCAGGAGGGAGGTGGGGAAAGTGGAGCATTGGGCTGGAAGGGGAGGAGGGAGAGATATGCATGGGGCCAAGGTGCAGGAGGAGGGGTGGATGGGGGAGGCAGGTGTTATTGGGGGAAGGGTGGGGATAATGGGGGCAACTTGGGCTGGGGAGGGTGGAGGGAGGTCGTTGGCAAGGAGAGAAAGTAGAAGTAAATGGATCTTGGGGTGCTAAAGAAGCTTGAGGGAAATGCGCTGCCTCCATACCCCACTGAGATACATATGGTGTCTGAACACTAGTGCATATGTATACCTGGGGGCTGTATGGCAAGGAACTCAGTGCCGGATAATGTCATAGCAAACTACCTCTTTTGGTGCAGTAAGGGCATTTTTAATCAGAAGAGTAATCAATAACTATCTAATGGAATTTAAAGTCCTCTCAATGAGAATAGAAGGATTATTTTTGTTCAGTTTTAGTACAAATAAATTCAGAAATTTTTGATTAAGCATAAATATAATCATGCAAACATTCAATTTACAATTACTTTCAATTGGTATTGGTTTGGTTTGGTTTGGTTATGCACAGGGACCTCAGGTAACCCAGGCATTCAATATGTAGCAGAGGTGGAGGATGACCTTGAACTGATCCCACTGGCTCCCTAGTGCTCTGAATTCAGGCATATGCTAACACACCAAGTTTAATCCGGTGCAGTGGATTGAACCCAGGGAATCGTTAAAACAAGAAAAGTCAAGCAGTAGTACCATCTGCATTTCATCCTCAACTCCTAAAATTCTGCTTTTATGGATTTTAATTAATTAATTTAGTTAGTTGGACTGGTGAGTCCTTAGTATACATGCCTTTTAAAAGTGGAAATTGGATGATCATTACACTAAAGTACTACTAAGTATCACCCTCTCATTCAGGTTCTCCGAGAGTTCAGAAAACCAAAAGCAGCCTAATCACTGTAGGTGTAAATCAGTAAAAAATGTTCTGTATGTTCTAGGAGTGACATTGTCCACCCATGCAGGGTTATTCCATTTGAACTATGTCTTTTCAGTTGTATTTAGGAGTTATCTTACTACGTGGTATCTAGCAGGTTTCCATTAGATGTATTCACACATCCTTAGTTTTAGCCCGCCTACCCATTACTGCTCCTCTTTAATATCGTCCGCCCCTTGCATGCTTAATCGTTCAACACTCAGTGTTCCCGCCTTTATTTCCACACGTTCTATGAAACCTCCAATTACTGTTTTAAAAAAGTGGGTTGTGAGACAGTAGGCTTCCATAATGTTTTCATCCCCCTTCTTTCGAGTTAGTTCCCTCCTTTATCCTTGATTTCCCCTACATTCCCAGCCATTCCCTGCTTAAGCATTTCCACCCCTGGTATTCTACGACTATTTGCTACTTTCATTTTATCTATAATTTATTGTCTGCCTCACTTAACGAGCTCCACCAAAAAAAAAAATGTCTGTTTTGGAACTGGAGAGAGATGGCTCAACAGTTTAAGAGCACTGACTGCCCTTGCAGAGGATTCTGGTAAAGTTCCCAGCACCCACATGGTGACTAACAACAATCTATAACTCCAGTCTAGGGGATCTGATGCCCTCTGCTGACCTCTGCAAGCATTGCACAACATGGGTGCACTTACACATGCAGGCAATAAACTCATACACAAAAAAGAAAAATAAATACTTTATAGAAGGCCAGTTTCCAAGTTAAACAAAGGATTTGTAGGTAGGATAAGCAAATTGGAGAGAAATATGTCATGTGTCTTTCTGGGCCTGAGTTACCTCACTCAGTATAATTTTTTTCAGGTTCCATCTATTTACTGAAAATTTCATGATTATGTTTTTCTTTAGAGCTGAGTAACATTCTATTGTGAACAGGGGCCACATTTTCCTTATTCACTTATCTATTGGTGGATGTCTAGGTTGTTTCTATTTCCTAGCTATTATGAATAGAGTAGCAATGAACATCGATGTGCAAGTGTCTCTGTAGTTGGATATAAAGTCCATTGGTGTAGGCCCAGGACTAGTATAGCTGTGTCACATGGCAGTTTTATTTCTACGTTTTGGAAAAATCTCCAGACAAATTTCCAAAATTGCTGCATTAGTTGAGACAGAGTACAGAAGAGCCAGAGAATGGGGAAAAGTGCTATGAAATGCTGTCTTCTAGACACGGCATGTCTACAGAAATCATGGCATAGCAGCAGCTAAGTTTTTGATAAACCATTGGACGGCCATCCGCATGTTCATATGGGGAACACTAACTAAATTTAATAGGTTATGGGGGGGGCATGTTGGGAGATATGCAGGGAAGTTGAAGGGAGGAATTGGGGGTTGAATATGATTATATTTCATTAAAAATTCATGAAATTACTTTTTAATGTTTACTCTATAAGCATAAAAAGAGAAAGAAATATTCTTTTTTGGGACTAATGGAGATGCGGAACAGCAGAGGGAGTGAATGAGGATAAGAGTTGATAGAGGGGCTATATAGGCCATATTTCATGAATAAAATGCTACAATTAAGATCATTACTCTGTACAATTAATATATGATAATAAAAAAGAAATGCCCTTCATAGACTTTTTCAGAGACATTCTATGATATACTTAAGTGTTATATCTTAGACTTTCAAGAGATTAGATGTTTTCACTTTTTTCTTTGAGCAGATTAAATTTGTAACAAAACATGCAGGCTTTGCTATGACTGTATGTATATTTACCTTTGTTAGCTGTACTGTGCAATTTATCATTGCACAAAAAAGTCTTTTTGATAGAGCATTGTGAACTCCTTGGAGGAATAGAGCAATAAAAATGTAAAATAATAAATACAGATCACTTTACAAAGCTGCTTAACAAAGATGAAATACTTCTTTCTTGCTGCCTCTAGATAAATGAAATACATCATAATGAAATACTGATATATGCCACTTCATGTAGCTCAGTCCCTAAATATCCATAGCAGACAAGTTTGTATATTATGGGAGCTAATATGAGTACATTTATACTATGAAGATTGACTTAATCATATGTTGAAGGATAGAGTTTAAAGAAAAACTTTAAAAATTTAAAATGAGAAATATCCACAAGAAGAGATTCTGAATGATCACCTTCCCATATGAATAAAGAACACTGTAGGATCCACGGCTCATTCAATCAATACTTTCTTCTGAAAGAACTGCTAAATATTAAGTTATTTCTAAATGTGCTAATCTTATCACTGACATACCACTATGAATCATTCATATTTATCTGTTCCTTCTAAGCACTATCAGTAATTTACTACACAGCATGACTTTTTAAGACATATTCTGGTTCTATTCTCAGTGCTAAGACTATCCTCAATATTTTTAATGACTGTTGGTGCATAGGATACTTTAAAGAAATTATTTATTTATGTATGTATTTATTTATGTGTATGAATATATTGTCTGCTTGCGTTTTCTTTTTAAAATTCTGTGTTATTCAAAGTAGCGGCAACAGTGTATGACTGTGACCACAGTCACATCATGTTTTAGAGGAATAACCAAAGGATCATCTCAGGGAGGGCTGTAAATACCCACTTCTCTTAACAGAGACAGTACCAAAATAGTGGCAATCAATTAGGTTGTCCTTCAACTGAAGGATGGAGTGAAAAATCTGTTAAAATCAACAGGAGAAGCCAGATACCACAGTGATTTTTTGACATTTATTTAAGGCAATGATTGTCATATAGGAAAAAAAAACTGTGACATTCAGTTTTCCTACTTTACAAATGAAGTAATTATAGACACTGTCTAAAATTCCTGTTGGGCCTAAAATTACTAATTGTTCTAAAATGCTAAGGGATGATATATTTCTTTAAATCTGCTGAGTTTTTAAATTACCCTCATCTAAATGAAGCTCAAACAAAACTGATCAGGTAACAAAATATGATGAAATGAAAAACAATGTTTAATCATTGATTGGTTTGTTGTTTTCCTTTGTTATTTTGGCTTCTCTAAATTTCTCTTTGGGAGAGAGTGGCTAGAAACAGAAAGATATCTGTATCTCTGTTGAAGTTCCTCATCACCCTCCCATGCACTGAAATAAAGAGCACCTAGAACTTTTACCTACTGCTGTTCTTTACCATTCACAGTTAATGAGCAGGTTACTTTAAGCATTCAACAGAGGGAAGCAAAGGAAGATGGATCATTAGGTAAAAGCACTTTCCCTACAAGCCTATACCTGAAGTCCATACCTCAATCCCAGAAAAAATGCTGAAGGTGGTGGCATGCATCTATAATGTCCTCTCTACTATGGTGAGATGGAAGGTTCAGACAGGAATATCTTCCAGAAATCTGAGGGCCAGCAAGTCTGGAGTATGCAACGTAGAAGAAACTAGAGAGACCCCGCCTGAAAATTAGGCATGAGAGAAGCAGCTCATGAAAGTCACCTTCTACATGCCATGCATGTAACTGCATACATATACCAGCACACACATACACGCACACACACACACACACACACACAAACACACACACACAACACACAGTAATAATAATTATAAGTAAATTTTAACAATACAAAAATAAGAATTCAGTGAGGAGCTAGGGAAATGACTCATGGGGTAAAGCCTTGTGTGAGGACCTGAGTTAGGATTTCCAGAACCCACATAATGCTGAAGATGGCAGTGTGCTTCTGTAATCACAGCACTGTTATGGTCAGATGGGAATTGGAAACAGGAGAATCTCTGGAAACTCACAGGCTAGTCAGCCTAGGAAACATAGTGGCCAAAAACCAAGAGATCCATCTCAAGATGAAAGGCAAGGACCAACATCTGAGTTTGTCTGCTGACTTCCACATGCCATTTAGTGGTGGCATGCATGCATGCACCCTAAAGCACACACAGAGATATACACATACACACATACACCAGACACATTTACCAAAAATATCTGAATTAGAAGAGGATTAAACTGAGTCAACTCATTATCTTTGAAATATGTAAGTTAAAATTCTTCAGTGTTTTCTGAATATTTGAATCAGCAATAAATTAACTTAACTGAATTAAAATTACACCCTCAATTTAATTTATAGGCTAAAGTCTGAAGCTAGAAATCTAGCTAGGTGACTTAAGGGCTGCATAACTGGACATAGACACACAGGTGCAATAACAAAGAAATTCATAGAAGCAGCAAGTTTTCTATTTATCAAAGTGCATCCTTCATAATATTATGATTATACTCAAGAATGATTTGTCCTTTTTATATTTGTTCCACATATCTGTTTAATACTACAAGATAATAAATGAATAACCCCGACCACATGCAAAAAGTGAAAAAATACAGATTTTAAAAAAGCCCCATTTATTAGTGAATGTGACATTAAAATCTTATAATTATTCCATTTTTGGTGTTATTAAAAGAAAAGTCATCCAGAAAATAGAGATGTAGCATGTAACTTGCGAA
>NW_008352267.1:11238144-11252072 GCF_000622305.1 Nannospalax galili
CTTAGTAACGGTTGCAATAAAGTGATTATTTATTTTTTGCTTATTTTATCTTGATGAAAACTTTGTCTTTTTTTAATTTTATATTTCCAATGAGTCTACTTGCTTTAATTCTTTATTAAGTATTGTAATATATTTCAATTATACTTATAAAAGTAAGTAGCAAAGAGATTCACAATGATTTAGCAAAAAAATGTGCAAATTCCCAAGCTTGTTATGCTGCACTCTATAAAAAGCATATCAATGCAGTAATAAGTGCACATTTAGTGAATATTTAAATGAACACAATACTCTATCTAAAGGCTAGAGGTGTGCACTGTGTGTGTGTGTGTTTGTGTGTGTGTGTGTGTGTGTGTGTTTTAGTACTGAGGACCTCCAATAGGGTAGGCTAGTGCTCATATGCATCAATTTATCCCCAAGGAGTGATTCAAGCAATGCAAAGAGCAAGGGGTTCTTTACGTTTTAGGTTCTCCCTAAAGAGAGCTCAGGAGGCAAATGGCAATTAATCTAGTTTGTTCTTAGTAACGGTTGCAATAAAGTGATTATTTATTTTTTGCTTATTTTATCTTGATGAAAACTTTGTCTTTTTTTAATTTTATATTTCCAATGAGTCTACTTGCTTTAATTCTTTATTAAGTATTGTAATATATTTCAATTATACTTATAAAAGTAAGTAGCAAAGAGATTCACAATGATTTAGCAAAAAAATGTGCAAATTCCCAAGCTTGTTATGCTGCACTCTATAAAAAGCATATCAATGCAGTAATAAGTGCACATTTAGTGAATATTTAAATGAACACAATACTCTATCTAAAGGCTAGAGGTGTGCACTGTGTGTGTGTGTGTTTGTGTGTGTGTGTGTGTGTGTGTGTTTTAGTACTGAGGACCTCCAATAGGGTAGGCTAGTGCTCTACAATTGAGCTATATCCCCAAGGAGTGATTCAAGCAATGCAAATAGCAAGGGGTTCTTTACGTCTTAGGTTCTCCTAAGGATATACTGATTGCAAACAAAGGTTTGCTCCTTGACTTTTAACCTAAGACTCAAAAGAATACAAAGGTATTAGAGCACTGCCTGGTATGTACCACATAATCATGAAATTTCACATACTTGTCTATGTGATTACAGTATCAAAAGGTAAAAATTCAATGTGTAAAGCTCAAATTACCTTGAGTTAATATCAGTAGGAGTGTATTTTAGTGATATGAAATGTAAGGATGCTTTTTTGTTAGCAGGATTATAGAAACTCACTTATGCCACTTAAAAAGAACATGGTATTGTCCCAGAAGATTTCATTAAAAAAATGTAAAATACAGTTGCATAATGTCAACAGTCTTGGGGACTTCATGTTGTCTTCTATCTTCAAAACACATTTCCCTCCTCTACATAGGAAAAGGTATTTAGGTATTTGATACTATTCATAGAACTCCTTAAAAAGTCATGTATACATGCTTTTCAACATAAACTATCATGATGACATACCCAAAATTTATTATCAGTAAACTATAATCCAAACCAACCACAAGTTCTCCCTGTAGCTCCATCTGGCCTGGAACTCACTATGTAGACCAGACTGACTTCGAACTTACAGAGATCCACCTGCCTCTGCCTCCCAATTGCTGGGACTAAATGCGTGCACAACCAGTATACTTGGTTTTTTTTAAATTATTATTAAATTGGTATAAGCGATGAACTTAAGCACTTCATTTTTCCATTCTATGCATTGTAATAATGGTCATGCTTTTATTTGCTACATTTTGAGGCAAGGTTATGAGAAAAATGGTCATTTATTTTCAAAGAAACAAAACAGAAGGGAAGGAATGAAGGAGAGAGGAGGGGAAGGAGCAAGCAGAAAAATCAATAAGGAAATAGAGGAAGGGAGAGAGAGAGGGAGGGAAGGCAGGCAGACAAGAAAGCTACTTTATTCAACTGGCAATCCACATTTCAGCAGTTTAAACTATGTAAGTTATCTGCTCTTTCAGGATCTCAGTTTCATCACTGGTAATGAGAAAGTTAAGGATTATGGAGACATAATAAATTGTGTGTGAAATAGCTTTAAAACCTAGAAAAATAGTTCAAAATGAAAGTATTAATTGTAACCTTCTCAAGGTTGAAAGCATAGAAAGTTCAAGACGAAACAGAGAACTCAAGCTGACTTGCAATCATCTTCACTAATGTACGGACACCTCCGATCAATATTTGAGCCTCATCAGCTTGGGAGACTAACTTTAAAGGTGACTTACAAAGGGTATTGTCACAATTCCCTCAACTGTGGCGATGAATGATGAATGTTCATAATAGCTGTCTAAAGGGAGTACATTCAGCTCTCTATTTCATATAAAACTTGCTTTTTTTCCTCATGCTTTGAACTAATAAGGTTTTTAATAACCCTTTTAGTTCTCCTAATAGGAGCATTCAGGACACGTTTTGCCACAGTTGAGGAATCTTTGACAATTCCCTTAGTCAGTTACCTTTAAACGTTATCTGGAAATTACATTATTAGCTAAAGATCATAAATTTTCAATAATTCTTTTTATTTATCTGATAAAAGAAATGATTTATTTAAAGAAATTAAATCATGTACCTGTTCATTCCTACATGGGGAATAGCTTATTCCTGTACTTAGGTCTTTTGGTATTTTGAAACATCTTTGAGCAGATGGGATATTTGCTTAGAGAAAACTTACATTTGCAAGCTTTTTTTTTTTTCAAACATATTTTCAAGATTGTCAAAACATTACAAAATCATTAGGATACTCCCATGTTAGAGTATTGTCAGAGATATCATTATAAACTTGCATTAAGATTAAAGCTATTTTAGATCACAAACATCCTCAGCCAAGCACAATCTGTTAGTGAATTTGAAATTTGTTTGGGAAATGTTACAAATGAATCGCTATAGTTGTAGCTCAACAGTGTCAAACTTTTGGGTGCTGACAGAATTCTGCTAAAGTGCATTAGAAACCCAGATCAAGGATGGTTAGGAATTTCCCACCTCATTGATGTCTTGAGAAAAATGTTTGTGGTCAGTGCTTCCTCATTTGACAATGCCCACTAACAAAGAGAAAATAATTTTTATATATAAGTACATTTCTATCAAATCTGCAAGTGTATTTCAGTATTTAATTTTGTATTTGCCTTAAACAAATATGCAATCTTATCTTTATTTCCAGTTGAAGGCAATAATTGTCAGTAAATAATTAAATTAATGCTATCAATGTTTTGCTCTTCTATTCTAAAAGAAAAGGTGGAAAAAATTCATTGATTTACTAATAACAGATGTTTTTTTCTGTCATTACGTATATTTTTAATCTTTAACAGATTTCCCACTTATTGTTTACTATAGAAACCAAAATAAAAAAGCAACTACTATTCATGTTTGATATTTTAACGTCATACCATAGCTGTTAATGTATACATTTTACTGGACAAATATTCCTATGATAAAGTCTGAAATCTGTGGAAGGGAAGGAAAGTTTTCCTTATGAAGCAACTGCATTAAAACAAGTTTGGAGCATATAATTGTTCTTACCTGAAATCCCAGGACTCAAGATACAAAAAGCAGTTTGATCATTACGAGTTTGGGGCCACTCTGGGCTACATACTGAGTGCCAGGCTAACCATGAACTCAACCATGAGCTAACCATCTCTCAAAAGCAAAACAAAAACAAAACAAAATTTTAAAAAAGTTTGGAACAAGGTAAAAACAAATATTTTGTAAAAATAATGCAAATATAGGTAAGTTAAAAATTAACTGTGAAAATTATATTGTTTTATGCAGACAGAAAACCATTTGGATATTAACTTATATGGTAAGATTATGAGAAATTCCTTGTCTCCTACTGAAATAGTTTTTATATTTATCTTGTGACTTCAGAAATAAGAGATTTTAATACAAGAAGACAGCTTGATTGTCTACAAAGCTTAAAATGTATCAAATTCTATGTATTATTTGATCTATAAAATGAAAATGAGACATTTTCAAGATTGTCTTACTATAAACATGACATAAATTCCAATAAATGCTCAAGAAAAAAGCCTCCATCCTTTCTTTCCTTCATTGTGTCTCCTTGAGGAAATGGTACCTTTGCAGAGCACATGACAAGTGGTAGAGCTAAATCTTAGGTTGCCCCATTGATGTCTAGGGGATGCATATTAGATGGTTGGTATCTTATTTCATGACATGGTAGCTGAAACAACGTGCAGTTCTAGTTTCCCTGAAGTAAAATCAAGAATAAAATCTATCATTTCCACTTGAAAAATGGGTTAAGAGAATAATTCACAATCAAACAGCTTTTCATCACATGAACATGGACTTATCACTAATCACACCTAAACTGTACAATGCATTAAGATTTCAAAATATTGAGACTTTGTTTAAGTTAAACTCTGGTACAACTTTGTAGAGATGATACATATCGGTTCGTGGGCTAGTTGTATAATTGTCTTAATACTTTAAGTGTACCCTTAGTAGATTGTTAGTATGTCCACAATAGAATGACATTTCAAGAAGAAAACAGAGAAAAATATATTTAAAAAGAAAACAGAGTGAACAATAAACAGTAATGATTCATTGTGTATGGAGTAGTCACATAAAGTTGTAATATTTGTTTTATCTCTTAATTTAATTTCCACATGTATACTTCTCCAGTCCTTCAATTTTCAGCCCTTAGACTAAATTCATTGTACCAGTATTTGAAATCATTCACCTGCATACAGAATTGCAAAAAAAGAAGTAATTCAACTGAAGCAACAGAAATACATTAAGGTTCTTTCTAAGAGTCAATTTAAGGAGGACACTTTGTTAATTCCTGACAGTGATAAATTTCCCATTATTAATCATTTTCAGTTACTGAAGTAATTATAGAAACCAAGCATGGTGGTACATAATTGTAATCCTAGCACCTAGAAGATAGAGGCAAGGAGATAAGGAGTTTAAGGATAGCCTTGACAAAGGCAGTGTAAGTGTGCAGACCTCACTGTGGTTGTACATTTAGGGATCTAGTTCAAATCTCTTGTCTCTGCAGTTTTCCCAAAGGCTCAATGAATGATTTAATTTTATTCATTACCTCTTTTCACTGTTAGCTGGGTTCTCAAATGTAAACAGTCTCATTTGATTAGATTGATGTATGATAGATAGAGGATAGATAGATAGAGATATATAGATATATATTTGAAATATATATATTTTCCTTTCTGATGATCTTCATTAATGTGTATAAACTGTAACTGCATTTTAAATATTTCTGTGGCAATTATTCTGTTTAGTATACAGAATCCTATTAAGTCTCATGCAAAGACATAAAAATGTAAAATTTTCACCTTCCTTGTTTATACAAACTACAATGCAAAGGATAAACACTAAGTGCTCTCTATTTTCTTCAATTTAGGAAGGAAATATTTAATGAAAATGTTTGACATTTGGCTTCTCAATGTAAATTTGGAGTCAAGCAATGAAAACCTGAAAAATATATTTCTTTCTAATAGAAGTCTTGAAAGATAGTCTTGGCTTTCTCACAGAAAACTTTTCATTTCCTCCTCCTTACATAACTCCCCTCTGAGGGCTGTGGTCCCAACATCTTTGGCGATCCATAAGGACCAGTATTGGAGCTTTTCCATTCTTGGATTATTAAATGGCATAATCCTGAAACTTTTTACTTAAACCTTATGTTTTAATCATATAAGATTTGTGTTCCTATAATATGTAATTACTCCAAACTAAACTCCCATAATAGAGGTATATCAGCTAACTTCTGTAACTGGAAGTTCAAAAATCTCTTCTCCAGGAAGTATATAAAATAGGAAGAGTTTTGTGGCCCTTGTCCAGGGACTAGGCCACAAACAGCATGGAAGGAATTACAGAAGAAACTCAAGAACAGAGCACTGAACAGTGTTTCCAGGTGCTGTATATTGAAGAAATGAATACTTCCACCAAAAGAAGGAAAAAAGCAAGAGCAACAACATGAATGAAAAATATTTCTTAAAATGTGGTTTGGCACTTCATTTCATGATACTAATACGTCTTTTTACCTTTAATTTAAAATTATAATTCAAACTTGTACTAATACCGTCCCATATGCTGCTTCTAAAGGAAAAAATCATCTGTCAATTTACAGTTCCTAGGATATTATTCAATTAGGGTTGGAGTTAATATCAACTAGGTAAAATAGTCCTGATTTTTCCAATTTTTTTCTACTAGAACATCCCAGAAAATCACGTGTCCATATTCATTTTAATTTTTCTATCTTAAATTTCTAGACCCGAGGAATAAAAATACAATTTAACTCTGAACTATAACAGCTAAATCATGTCATAAGCTATTTTCATTTCTTGAGATTTTTAATATATTTTTCATTTACTTCAGTAATACATGTGTATGTAATCAACCAAAAATTCTTTAGTATCAGACACAGATATTTTATTTAAGAATAATAAAATCACTTAATTTTAATTTTTGGAATCAAGTTTATTATTTAGTAAAGTAAAACTAGATTTAATGTTACCTTTAAAAATATTCAAATATGTGATTTAAATTTTCTGAAGTTATGTCAGCTTATGAATATATTTAAAGTCACAGTAATAGTTCTAACACAGATTTTATTGTCTCTCATCTCATTTGCTATAAAGAAAATCATCCACAAATTGAGCTATTTTCATTAGTCTCTAAGGAGTGTTACATGAGCTAATCTGTAAATCTATGCACACTAATCATTGTGCTGTGAACATCTTCCATTTTCCTTTCCTGACTCCACTGTTGATGAACTTCAATCAAGATATTATACAAATAAATTTTATTTGCCTGGCAATTTTATCATTATTATGAAACTGGACACAGTTGCAGAATGAAATGTGTTATTTCCAAATCTGTTATCAATAAATAACAGATTCAGTGCTCCCATGTGACCTAAAATCTGGAGAAAATATTTCCTCACTTTTTTTATGATTTCCTCAAATCTCAACACTAAATGTAGGATTGGACAGATGTCTCAGCAGTTAAAAGCAATGCTGTTCTTGCAGAGGACATGAGTTTGATTCCTAGCTCCCACTCTCATGGCTCACAGCTGCCTGTAACTCCAGCTCCAGCACATCTCACATTTCCGGCCTCCTTCTGCATCTTCACACACAAGTGACACACACAAACACACATACACACACACACACACACACATACAAATAAATAAAAATTAAAAAGTAAATCTAGGCACAAAATCCTTTCTTATATTTTTCTCTAGCTAGATAAGTAAGATCAGCAGTTCCTCAATAGGCTTCAGGGTAGATGCAGAGAAGCATCTTCTCAGTCACCTGTGCCATTGGAGAACTCCAAAGTATGAGTGTAAATTAATGTGGCATGTGTCCCTCAGCAACTCATTAGTTTGTAGTAAAGTCAGGAAAACATTCCGTGTATATGACTGGGCAGGGAAGAAGTAACAATTTTGAAAATATTTAGATATGTCCTTCAAGTTTAACAAAGATTCAAATTGCTAAATTCTTACCTCAATTTTATAATGAGCCTTGAAAGTAAAATTACTTAGATCCTTATGCCTAACCTAGTTAAATTACAGTTATCTAAAGGAACTATGAGCATCTTTAGTCATTGTCAGTTGCTATTCCACTTCAGTTTGTGTACACGTTTCATTTTAGTCTCCAAGGTTTCAATGGTAATGGAGATTTCCTTCATTAATCATGTGTCAGATACATCTTCTAACTGAAATGCTGAACTGCTCCTATCAACATGTCCTTAGCAATGATTGTTTTCATATTATTTCACAAGCATGAACTGAGGCTCCAATTTCTCGTTTTTTCTTTCAAAACAGTTTCATATACAGGTCTCTGTAGTCCAGTTTGATCTCCCAAAGCCATGCATTCACATGAACACAAGTGAACACACAGACACACACACACGAAGCTTGGCTTACACTCAGCCTTCATACTTATATTAGTTGACCTTTGCATTATATTTAGAGTATGTTTACTTTGTCTCCACTTCAAGGATGAATACTGAGGACAGACAGAAAAATCTCTCATTTTCCCTATAAATCCACAGCATGTATACTAGAAAAAATGTTTTTTTAAGACTGAAGTCCTTTATTTTCCACTTTTTATGATCAGTAACTGAGCATATTAAGCTTCCAGTTATGTATTCTTGACCATTAGTTCCTAAATTTTTTCCGCTTATATTTCATTATCGTTTATTTTTTCCTTAGAAATGAAGTTGACAGCAACATAATTACAAATTTGCACTCCCATAAATGGTGTATGTTTGCAGGAATAACACAAACAAAATAGAGTAACTTCTCACTTCCTCTTTTGAAATGCATCTCAACCTGTGGCACATGCTGTAGTGAGTAATGCACGGGTGTGTTTAGATACCGTTTAGGAACACTAACAAACAATCAAGCCTACTAGTTTTTACCACCACAAAAAGCTTCCAAAATGCAGAAAGGTTTTCAGAAATTAAATCAGCACCACTTTTCAGATACATAAATTGAATCTTAGCTACCTTAGTCATTTCCTGCTATTTCAGTCTGAATGTATGTTGTTATTTATTTATTTTTTGTTTTAGTAATCTGGGTAATTAGGCAACAGAGATGAATAGCAATATTAATAACATGAAAAATAGTATCAATAATGATGAAAATATTGATTCAAAATAAAATTTTAAGTCATTCTCTTCAATACCTTTTACTGATAATGGAAATTGTTAGAGTTAGTCATTTTTAGGGACAAAAAGGTTACAATCAGTTTTTAAATAAGTGTAAATGGCAAGGTAGAAAAGACTGGTTGTTATGGCAACGAAAACGCATTTTAAGCAAGATTATAGAAAGGTAATACATTTTGATTGCCTTGAAGTGAAAAATCACAACTCAGTAGAAAATGGTGTCTGTATTCAATCAGATTACAAAATTCAGTTACAGTGCTTACATTCATAAATCAAGATATTGGATTTTTCTAGAAAATCACCTCTCCTTAACTCTGAGAGCAATAATATCTCAAAATTGTTTATTATTACAATCAGATAATGATAAGAATGGAAGAATTTGATGATTATACTTCTGATATAGAGATTATATAAACACACACACAACTACTTTGCCTATTAAAGGAATATAGCCTTTTATTAGTCTCTTAATTTCTAAAGAAATAAAAATTTTTTTTCTTGGCCTGGACTCCAAAAACAATAAATGAATTTCTATATTCATCCCTACAATTCAGTAAATTTTTAACACTTTGACTTGAAACAAAGAAAATCTCCCCTCAAACTTTGAAGTGATTAAAGAACATTTTAGTATGTATGCATTATTTTTTTAATTTAAATAAAAATGATTTACCTAATGAATGATGAAGACAAGCTTGCATTTAAGAGTAATAGGTATAGTGAGTACAAAGTTGCTCAAAAAGTTTGATCAGATATTACCAGAGTCATAGCATTGCATAACTTTACATGTATGCATATGATTGCAAGCTATTCAATTTTTGATATAAACTGTTGTTAACAAAAATATTCCTCAAGATTAAAATAATGCATTCCTCAGCTTTTCTGAGAGTTGATGACATATTGGTGATACTGAAAGACCAGATTACCAGTAAGACTCAAATATGAAATATGCCACATATCAACTTTTTAAACTTTTGTTACTCAATTGCCTCCATGTATTATTTTGTTTAAATTTGAACTGGAAAAAAATAGCTTCCCTGATTCTTTAAGTTCCTGTGGTAAGATTAAAATGTTTGCTATGTTAATATTTGAGACTGTGTACAATGCATTCACAGATTAGATTATACTTATGTTTCAGTATATAGCTAATATATCTTCAATTAAATATGTGTGAGTTCTGAGATGTGCTGGATGTGAAATGGTGTCTGAAAGTGTCAATAAATGAAGAATTTTTTCATTTTCCAAACTTCTCAGATGTTACAATACACATGTACAGTTTTTGCTCCCTTCATTCCAGTTTGACAGTCATTGTCAAGGAGCCAGTATTGTTTGATTACAAATAGGAAAATGGTATTTCCTAATAAAGCAAGAACTCATTAAAAATGGTATGCAGAAGAGGAGGAAACATGAAAAACCAATGTAAAATTTGATAACCTACATTTTACTTTTACATAACATTTTATCAGTTGAGAAGGGAACCTTGACTTCTATTTATTACCATTTTGTTACAGAAGCTTAACTAATCTGAAACATAGAATATATTCAGTAAATATTCTTTAATGAAATAATTATCTTCATTACACTGAACAAATGAGAAGTATAATGTAAAGCTATACTTCATGCTCCCTCAGGGTCCCCAGCCAACTTTTCTTGCAACCTGACACAGCATACACAGCTCCATGTAGAGCATTTCCTTGACTGGAGAGCTGCATTTCAGGAGGGAAAGATCAAGTGTAAAGAAATGTATGTTCCAATTTTGGAGCAAGGCTTCAGTATATGCTGAGGTTGGAAGATGATTCTAAGTTCCTGAGTTTAAGTGTTTTAAGAACTGTGTCCTATGCAGTGATTCCTACTGTCCACAGAGGCAACATATTAGACCATATTTAATTTCTTTGCTTTTGCCTTTTTACTTTCAAAATTTCAGGTTAATATTTGGGGGAGATTCCAAAGAAAGTACTTGTAAATGTAATCCTTGCCTCAGGACTAACTCTAGGGGAACTCAAATTATATTAGATTAATGCTTAGATTCAGAAAACTAAAGGAAAGAGTCCATAGAACAGAATGTGCCATAGCATCTTCCTTGCTTAAAGGTTTTATTTAAATTGCTTTGTTTAGATAACAACTTATTAATTTAGTCTTTGAAGATGTCCTACATACAATGTATCTTGATACATAAATGATAATGTATATCATTTACTCCCTCCTCCAACTCTACCCATGACCCCTCATCTCATCTTCCTCCCAAATCGTGTTCTCTTTTCTAGTCAATTTTTTTTATTTTTAACCACTGAGTGAAATTAGTGCTCCTTACTACCCCATACCCATCTCTGTTTAAACCTGCAGCTTGCAGCACCTCAACCCCTGACTTTTCATATCACATATGTTCTACTATTCCTGCTCTTATTATATATTTTTACTTGGATTACAAGATCATGTGTTTTTAGAAGCATTTTCATGCACACTTCATTTTCATTAACCTTTCCCTGGACCCTCAATTCCACATCTACATCACTCCACTGTCAGCTTGAACCCTGCTGCTTAATTTATTACTTGATACAAATGAAAGTTTTATTGGAATAGCATACAGTCTCAATATTTTCATGTGAGTAATAGGAAACTATAATTCATATATTGTCAAAAATAATCTCAGGTTTTAGACAAAAGTATCATTTATCTTACTACTTTTTAATTAAATTTCTGATATTCATCTTCCTGTGTACTATTCAATGATTCAACCATAAAATATCCATTTATATACCTATCTTTCCAGTAATTATATCTTGGTCAATTAATGAACACCAATAGAATACATTACAATTTCTAATACTGTAGAAATGCTTATAAGCACCCTCCTCCCACTGGAGCCCATATACTCAGTCTAAGGCCCAATTGGTTGTCAGTATCCCCAACAGTTCCCCGGTGCAAGTCTGTCCACTAAGTCTAGTCATCCTATTGAGAGTCCCTTGTTTTAGGAAGATGAGCTCTTCTTCATCTAGCAACAATCACTTGCTAACATTCCTTCAGATAAGACTGAGGTCTGCTGTTCATTTTCTCGGTTCTATGCTGGGTTACATATGTCTGCTTGTGTATGCTGACACCATTGCCATAGAATAATATGAGGAGGTTCCCAGGAGCTTGTAGGACTGTATTTCCACATGGACATGCACATCCTCCCCAGCTCTTACAGTCTTTTCACCCCCTTTTCTGTGATGTTCGCTGAGCCTTGGATGTGAGAAGTTTAATAAAAGGATAATGTCCAAGGACCTGCATTCAGCAGACTCTTGATTGCTACACTTTGGCTATTTGTGACCGTTTGTGTTCCTGGCTCTCCGCTGCATGAGGAAGCTTCATTATTGAGAACTGAGTATCCTCTTCATTGTCTCTGTTCTGTTCCATGAGCCTTAGGTACAGAGGTTGCATTGTAGATATATCACTTAGGCCTGGGCAATTCATAGACAATGAGTGTGACCAGTTGTGGTACTTTGTAAGAGTCTCTGACTGGTACAAAATGAGCTTCTTTGATGAGTGGTGGCTCTCTGTAAATGTAAGGATACATATTTTTTGCACATAGTAAGAAATCACATTAGTATAGAGATGTGACAGTCTTGGGGTTTTCTCTAAGATCTAAGGCCACTCCAGCAATATATATTAGGTTATGTTTACATTATCACACCTGAATTTTCTCTATTTGAGTGGCCGTTTAATCAAATTAGGTAACTGTTCATTGCTCCCAAGATAAGAGTGCCACTACTGCAACAATGATGTATGCTATGCTGGCCACTGATGTGGTTATTTGGTCTTGAAGCTATTTTTGGATCATCCATTGCTGTTTTCCTTTGGCACCTTCATAGCCCTCTCCAAAGCTATGAGAGCTAGCCTTCAGGGCAAGTGGTTGCAGGTCAGTTGCAGCTCTATTGCTCCAAATCCTGTGTCCGAAGTATGTTCTGTCTTCAACACTAGGTTCTTACCTTCTAGTTCTGGGAGGGCATCAAGGGCTATAGCAACAGCCTGAGTAATTTTGGGAGTCTCTTGAACCATCTTGGTCAACAACTCAAAGGAAGTTTTCCCCTGTCTGACACTGTTTCTTGTTATGTAACCTTTAGCTATACACATGTACTCATGTAGAAATAATGTATGTATAATTTTTAATTAGGCTGTTGGACTAACATGGTTCCCTCTGGTTTTTTAAAACCAGGTATTATTTATTTCTTCTCTCTCTCTCTCTCTCTCTCTCTCTCTCTCTCTCTCTCTCTCCCACCCCCCCGTCAAACCCTTCAGCCATGGTTATAGGAGGGTTTCAGTGGGAATGGGAGTATAAAGGTGATTAAGGTTGTTTGAACTGTTCTGTAAGATATACACAAAAAATTCAATTAACAATAAAAGAACAAAAATGCTTGCTAGTAGTAAAAAAACAACCTAGAAATTTGCTGATTGCAAAATAAAGAAATCACAGCACCAATTTTAGGTTAGGCTGCAAACAAATTATCTGTTTCATTTTAAAAGAATATTTTCATTAGGAATATTTTACGCATATTGGTATAATCCCATTAGATTATGACCCTTTTAAAAATTTACCACAGAGTACAAAAAGCATGTTGAAAAACCCTTCTCAAAAAAGTGTGGCAAAACTTTATGTATGATAATAAAATTGTAATTTTTATCATGTCAGAATTTTCTTCTTCCTTACTAATTTGAAAGAGACTAGAAAGAATTTCAAGTAGTCAAGTGTTACCTTGGGAGTATTTAAACTCTCTTCTAATAGGCATGACTAACACAATCTGGCCTTTGCTGGAAAGTGGCTGTCCTTTTGATGAAGTGAGACTATATGAACCACATCCGTACCCTACTGGATTCTGTGAAGCAAAGATGTTTCCATGCTGGTATTAGAATTTACTAGTTGGACATAAATAGTGTTCGTGTAACACACAAATGCCATTGCTAACAAATAGATGCTTGGGTTAGGAAGAATATTGCCTGCAATAAATTCACCCCAGCTATTACTGCTATAGTAAAATATAAAAACTGTATTTCAAGCCTCAATTTTTCTTCACAACATTTATTTCATTGCAGAGTAGATTATACTTTGAAATTGATTTCAAGTTAGATTTAAGAAAAGGGCAATATTCAATGTTCTTTATTCTTATAAAATATTAAGATTTACAGAACCTTCACAATAGCACTGTAGGCTCCTCCACATACATGCTTTCTAGACTACTAGAAACTTGCTTTATGCTTCAAAGATTGAAATTGGGACATTCCACCCATTATATATTATATA
>NW_008352267.1:11252278-11261631 GCF_000622305.1 Nannospalax galili
TGGGATATTGTAATTATACATTTAATGGAAATATATTTCTAAATCAAAACTATGAGAATAAATGTTACATGCAATACAGAGTAAAATATCAACTACACAGATGAAATATTTTAAAATTAAGTAAAAATTATGGTTAATTCATGAAAACTATGGTCATATGCTAAATGATATTTTAAATCTGTTTTTATGAATATATGAAGTTATTGATAAGAAGATTAAAGCCTGCCCACAAATTGATCATTTTTCATGGGAAATAGTATAGATTTTCTAGATATTTCTTCACAAAGTAAGAAAGTGGGAAGAAACAGATGTGCAGATCTTTTCCACAGTCTCTCTTGGAAATTCTACTTTCTTCCTCAGAGAGAAAGAGATCACATATAAGAGGAGGGGGTGGGGTGTAAATAAGGAAACATCTGCTACTCACAGTAAATGGAAGAAGACATGTTTCAGAGTAAATGGAGGGAACTAAAAACAGAGACATAATGGGTTTAGCTTCTCAAATGTCAGGATTTGATATAAGACATAGTCTAAATATTTCTTAAGATATGAAAGAGGAACTTTAAAAAAAGAAAAAAAAATGTATTTTTTCAAGTAATGAAGGAGGGAGATGAGCATTCTTTCTAGGTGTCTTATTGTAAATTGTGTCCTATAGTGATTCAAACATTGTAGCCGGCTTAGCATCAAACATCAGAAACAGGGACACCATGGAAATAATTTTAGAAATTTGAAAAAAGGATGGGCAAGTATGTTCATTACACAAAATTTCTCTTATTGTGTGTTCATTTTACATGCATTGACTTCTTTAAAAATTTAAGTGGATGATAATTTTCCTGATGCACAGATAAGAAAGTTAAAATTCAGATTGCTTACACAACTTTCTCAAAATGAGCTTGTTTTTCTAAATACGTCCTTCTTCCCTCCATTTAGTAGAGCATTTCACCATATGTGTGAGGTACACCAGTTATTTACCATTTATAACCTAGTATAGAAGAAAAAAATTAAAATCTTATGAAGTAACTGGCATATGCCTTAGATAGACAGAATTTTTCTAGGATGTAGTTATTCTCAAATCATAAGGCAGTAGGTCAGTTGTTTCAAATTAACCACTTAAATATTATGACCACAAATAAATTTTCAGATGAACACCAGAAATCTGGACAATTATATGTTGGTGGATGCACAATTTAAAGAGATAGTTTACAGGGTGTTGTGGGGCTCTTGTGGTTATGAGGTGGTGGAAGCATACCCATTAAGCCAACTCATGTATAAGAAAGTATGACACAAGTTGTTCATTATAGAATATAAGAAAACTATAGTTGCATATGTCCCCATAAATCTGCATGTGAAAAATCTTAATCCTCAATGTAAGTTTCAAGAAATAGAACTTTTGGGGCTGGAGAGATGGCTCAGTGGTTAAGAGCACTGGTTATTCTTGCAGAAGACCTGGTTTGAATCCCAACACCCACATGGCAGCTAACAACTGTCTGTAACTCCAGTCCCAGGGGATCCAACAGCCTCTTCTGACCTCTGTGGGCATTGCACAACATGGGTGCACTGACCTACATGCAGGCAAAACATGCATACACATAAAATTAAAAAAATTAAAAATAAAAGAAATAGAACATTTATGAAGTGATTGGTTCATGAGGGCTGTCTTCATCATTCAGGTCACATCATTGTCATGAAAGCAAGTTCCTTAAGAGAGAATGATTTTGTCTCCATTCATCTATCTTTTTCCTAATGATTCCTCTGCTAGGCTAGAATGCAATAAAATGGTCTTCCCTAGATCAAGACTCTTGATCTTAGACGGCCCTACTTCCATAATGAGACAAATAAATTCTTGTTCCTTATCAATGACCCAATCTGGTCTCTTCTAAAACATCCAAAAAACCAACCAACCAATGAGGACTGCACCATTCTATGAACTTAAGCAGCAAGCACATATCTGAAGCTGTCCAGGGCATCTAGATAGAAAACTGAGATCTCCTTCGAATGAAACCACTCCTCAACCACACCAGCTCAAGAAGGCATTTGAGATAGTCCTGCAAATGAATCACAATGGAATACTTTCCCAAGGAGTAAGCTAGGGGAAGACTTAAACAAAGAAAATTCTCAGTAAGAGAGTTTATATTTCACTTAGTGAAGATCCAGTAGAACTGGACCACAGTGGGCAGGAACAGAGAGAAGAAGAAATGGCAAAAGGCAAACTGCCACAGCCCTTCACAGCAGCAAACCCAGTACAGCTATGAATGAAACTGAATTCTAATGAAAAAAAAATGAACATTGAAAATTCAGAATGAAGACTGCTTTTCAGAAATATGTCAAGGCCTACTTCCAAGCATGTCTTTGCTCTCAAATTATCTTATTCTCCATATGTATTTATAAAACAGGCATTTGAAACATCAGGAGTATAGTAGTCAGATATCTAATGTAATTTGAGTGACATCTCTCCCAAGGTAGCTGGAATGTTTTAAATGTCTTTCATTAGAAAACTTTTTCCCCACATTTTTACCAGATTGCATTTTGATGAGGAAATAACCACAAAAATTTATTCAAGTAACTTTGGGGTTTGTTTCTGAAGATTTACTTTTATAATTTTTAACTGTGTGCATATGTGTGTGTGTGTATCTGTGGGTATGTGCACTTGATTTCAGATAACATTATATTATACTGGAAACAGAATTAAAAGCAGTTATGAGTTGCCTGACCTGGGTGCTGGCAATCATACTGGAGTCCTCTGCAACTTGAGTTGGTGCTTATAAACTCTGAGCCATATCTCCAGCATCTTATTCTTTTTACTGTAAAAGAAAATAGTTTAAAACACACACATACACACACACACACAAATGGGGGGAGGAGGAGGGAGAGAGAGAAAGAGAGAAAGAGAGAGAGAGAACCAACATGGAAGAAATACAAATGACCAACAAATAAAATGAAAAAAAAGTTTGCCCATAAAGTTAATGAAATCAAAATAGCACTGGGACTTCATGTCATCAGAGTTATAATGGCTATCATAACATGAAACAACAAGAAATGCAGGTGGAGATAAGGAAAATATAAACTTTGTTTACTAATGGGGAATGTAAAGTGGTGTAGCCATTATGGAAATAAACATGGAAGTTGCTCAAATAAGTAAAAACTAAAATATTTCTAAAAATATAACTAGAGGAATCCAAGTTAGCATGCAAGAAAACTGTATAGTCATACTTATTGCTGTAATATTCATTAGCCAATTATTTAACTGACCCAGGTGTCCATCAGTGGATTAATGAATAAAAAATACTTTACATACATAGAAAAGATTAGTTTTTATTGAATTTTTACGAATTTGATACAGTATGTGTTGATCATATTAAGGACCCTCCCATATTTCCACCTCTCATTACTATTCACTACCTGATTTTATGTATACTACTAAGCATATTGAGTCAAATTTGTGTTTACAAATTCCCTTCAGTGTGGGTTTACTCACTGGAGCCTGGTTAACCAACTCAGCATCCTGCCCTTAAAGAAAACTGACTCTCCCTCTCAACTACCTTGGGGCTTCTTCCCATTTCCCCATTTCTATGCTGGGATTTTCTCTAGCTTGATGTCATGTGGGTCTTGTGCATGCTGTCACCCATTGCTGTGAATTCATATATTTAAGAGGAAGTAAATCATTCCATTTGTAAAAAAAAATACTAAAAATGAATAAAATGTGAAATCATTTCAAAGAATTAAGCAAAACTCAAAAAACCCAAACAGTGCATGTTTTCTTTCAGGTGTAAAAATCTAAAAGAAAAAAAAAAAAAAAACACAACCACATATAATTAGAAGAGAGATTTAATATGAAAGGGACCAAAGGATAAGAAGGGAGTGAAGTGTAGGTGATTGGGTGGGGGGCTAAATTACTTTGTAAACATGCAAAAAATATAGCATAATCAATGCCACTATTTATAATCAATATTGAATACTTAAGAGTTGTACAAATACAATGAAATGTAAAAACACTTTATATGCTATTTTGAAACTTTGCAAAGAATGGCCCACATTATCATTTCTTTCTTAGAATATATTCAGCTCACTGAAATATATATTAGTAACCCATGTCTCACATAAAATCCTGAAGCACAAATCACCCTGAAGTTCACCAAAGGAGAACAAAACATGAGTGGTTGAATAAAAAGGTGAGGGAACAAATGATTTAATTTTTGCACTGTATCCTTATTTTTCCCTAAGCACAATATTTAGGATGTTTTATATAGATTTGTTGAGAAACTCAATAGTTTACTATATAAGAACAAAAATGATATGATCCTAGGTTGAGTGATAAAAGTGATTAAAAATTGCTTAGCTAAAAATAAATCTACCATATGTTCCAACTCTCAGGTATATTCCCAAATGAATCTATATCCTACTACAGAGATACCTACTTACCCATGTCCATTGCTGCTCTACCCAAAAGAGCAAAAAAACAAAAAACAAAACAGGAAATAGCTTAGATGTCAACCACTTGATGAATAGATAATGAAGATGTGATAGATAATGAAGATGTGGCACATTTAAACAATGAAATATTATTCAGCTGTTAAGAAAAAAAATGAAATTGTGAAACTGCAAGCAAATGGACAGAGCTGGGAATAATCATGCTGAATGAGGCAATCCAAACCAACAAAGAAAAACAACACATGTTCCTTCTCATATGTGATGCTAGCTTTGAATATTTAGGTGTGTGTGGGGTGTGTGGGTGTCGATGCATTTAAATTTGAGTATCCATAGAGGTCAAGAAACTAGTAAGGGGCAATGGTGGGGGCACTTTTAAGAGACAGGAGATAGACACAGTGGTACAAAGGGGATGATTGTAGCAGTAATTGGGGCAGGGATAAAAGGGCAGGTAGAAGAGTGAACACAGGGAGGGAGAGCTAACACTAAAGACTTTGGAAAAAAATCATATGGAAGTCCACTATTGTAGAATTTTTTTAAATTATGCATTTATACATATATAAAAAAAGAGTACCATTTTAGTATATGTGCAAAGCCAGAGCAGTCTGTATCCTGATTCCCTATTGGAAATTAAGGTACCTCTACAGAAGATGGTGTGATAGGTAAAGGAGTTAGGAATTGGCTAGGCAGTTAGGGTAAAAAAGAGTCCAAAGAAAAGTAGCCAGTTTCTTGTCTAAAAGTCAAAATGTCCTTGGGCCTCTTAGCAACATACTCTGTTCCAAAGGCCAAAAATCTCAAAAGTATTTGGGAGCACTTATCTAATCCTTAAAAGATTTTTAGGGTTACCTCTCCAGAGGGGGGAATGTTAGCATAGCAAAAAGCCCCATTTGGAAAAAAAAAAAAAAAGAAAGAAAGAGCACACAAACTTGGCAGAAAAAAGTGATGGGGAGATATGGGAGGTATTGGAGGGGAGGGAGTGGGCATGGATTTGATCAAAATACCTTATATGCACGCATGAAATTCTCAATAAAGTTTTTATAAAAGTGAGAAAAAAGTTTATTAGGCCTTAAAGCTGGTGTTGAACCATTGATTGATGCCCTCTTTAGGCAGCTTGTGTAGTGCTCTCCAAAACTATGAGAACTAGCCCTCGGGGAGGATTGCTTCCAGCTCCATTGCTCCAAGCCCTGTGTCCAAAGTATGTCCTGTCTTCAGCAATAGGGTCAACCTTCAATAGCTTCAAGTTCTGGGAGTCAATCAAGGGCTGTGGTAATAACCTGTGCAATTTTAAAAGTCTTTTGGACCACCCTGACCATCAACTAGTAGAGAGTTTTCTCCTGTCTGGCAGTTTCTTGTTAGGTAGTCTTCAGCTATCAACATATTGACTGACGTAGCGATATGTCTGTAATTTTTCAGTACATTTTTGGGCTAATGCTATTCTCTATGGTTTTTTACACCGGTTCCACATTATTTATCTCTCCTCTCTCTTCCCTGTCTCACCCTACCTCCATGCCCTCCCCAATTAAAGAACCCCCTTTAACCCTTTTTCTCCCTTGATAATACCTATCTCTTATGGTCTGACAGCAAACTATATTGGAGCACTAGTGACACTTTTAACTGGGTACCTCTTTGGGCTAAAAGCCCACTCAAAGAGAGGAAACTCATCTGTGGTACTGTAAACATAGCTAAATACACATGACTGGAGAGGTCACAGATCTTAGAGAAAAGCCCAAGACTGTCACATCCCTAGGGAAATGTAATTTTTTACTATGTGATAAACATGGATCCTAATACTTACAGATAAGTATCTCAGTCACTATTCATCAAAGAAGTTCTTTTGCAACAGATGGAGATTATTACAGTTCCACAACTGGTCATACACAAAGAGTGTCTGTGAATTGTCAAAACCTAAATGATGTATTTACAAAGCAACTACTACACCAAAAGCTCATGGAACATAGTGGAACAAGGGGTAGAGAGAACAGTAATACATCTCTCAACTCTCATCTACAAAGTTCCCTCATGAAAGAGAGAGCCGTGAACACAAAACACAAATGGCAAAAGTGTAGAGTATACGGGTCTGCATGGTATGGGTCCTTGGACAGGATTACTATAGTAAGCTCCACCCACCCAGGGCTCAGGGGCCATTGTGGAAGAGGGGGTAGAAAGATTGTAAGAGTCAGGGTAGAGGTGCATGACCATATGGAAATAGAGTCCTACAGACTACTGGAATCTTGCTGATGTGAACTTATAGCAATGGTGTCAGCAGGGACAAGACCCATGTAAACACAAGCAGAAAAAAATCCAGCACAGAATGGTGGTAGGTAATGGGCAGCAGGCCTCAATCATAGAGGACAAACTATTGGCAGCTGATTATTGTTGTGTAAGGAAGAGCTTATCTTCTTAAAGGGAGGGACTATAGATAGGCTGAATAGATCTCAGTGCATGAACTTGCACTGAGGGACATGTGGAGACACTAACTTGACTTGATAGGCTATAACACAAATGACAGAATGAATAAATTCCAGTGAGGGATGATGGAAGTGTGCCAGTGTAAAAGAGAGAATGAAGATGATTAAGATGTTATCTATGAAATACACCAAAATTCAACAACAAAAAAAAAAATCCAAAAATCCAAAAAAGGAGTTCATTGCAAGAGATGCACAATGCCTATCTAGTTTTGAAAACCAGAGGGAACCGTATTACTCCTACAACTTACTGACAAATTGTACATAGCAGATCAAGGAATATATGTCTACATAAGGTTTATCTGAGAACAACTGGTCTTTGCCCAATGAGGGGGCCTGAGGCCAGGGGTGAGGCAGGATGGCACATAGAGGAAATGGCCGGGGCGTGATCCGACTTGTTTGGCACCTAGAGGAAATGGCCGGAACATGGCCAGACTTGTTTTGAAGAATCACTGATTGGCTCCTGCCATTTCCGTGCATCTTGGCAGTGCGTGATCACCTCGCGAACACTATGCTGTGCTATGGAGAGGAGACTGCATGCTCAAGTTCACCTTTAATATGATTGGACACTTGGTTGGGGAGGGGATTTTCCTTTGTGGTTTTTGCCTTCATAAGCCCTGTAACACCTGTAATAAACGAGTTCCTGCTTGACTGGCTCCCTGTCCCATCTGATTGTCTTCCGGGGAGGCTGCGGGTAACAGTCGGACAGCTCACCTCCCTTTCCCTGGCTCCTGTGTCAGGGCAGGATCCCTAACAGCCCAAGATCTATCTACATGACACACAGTAATTAAGAATACCTGACTGGTGGAACTAACCTTCTTGGGTGTTTAACAGACATACTTTGAGGCCTATAATAATTTGGTCAGATTGGCACAAAGGATTCTTTTTTCTCTTTGCCCTCCTAGGTCGACTAGTCCTAAGGGACTATGAGCATCACTCAAAATGTCCTATAATGGTGGTGGGTTACCTGTTTTCTTGATCAAGGAGGCCGAGGAGACCCCACCAGGTGGACTTGAACCAGTGTCCAGTCTACAAAGAGGAGGGTCAAAACAGAGGAATCATTTCCTCCATTCTTCCAAGTGAAGCCAACAATGGTGGAGCAGGTCCTTTGACTTTCTTCACATAGGTGGAACTGGTAAAAGAAAGGAGCCAGGGGCTCCTCCCAAGCCTATGTGACCCCTGGGGAACAGATCCTCAAACAACCTTAAGAGTGAAAATAAATTGGTTTATCTGGACCAACTGTATGGCCTTAAACACCCAAAAGGAAAGTATAACCAAAGATTAAACGGGCCAATATAATTTCTTAAGAGTCCATATGCATAGCTAAAGGCTACATAATCAACAATGGCAGACAGGCAATACCTTCTTTTGAGTTGTTGGCCAGGATGGCCAAAGGGATACCCAGATAGTAACCTAGCATAGAACTGGGAAAATGAACAGCGGAACCCAATCTTATCCAGAGGAATATTGACAACTGATTACCGCTAGATGAGGAACAGCTGACCTTCCTAAAACAAAGACCTCTAGATAGGCTGACTAGATTCACCAGAAAGGCAAGTAGTGGGGAACGGCTGTGGGTCCCAACAGCACAGCAGACAGTAGCAGGGATATCAGAGTATAAGGGCTCTAGCTGTGGGGGGGGAAGGCTATGGGAGGGTGCTATCTGGGAAGTGAGTGTAAAAATAAATTAATTAATTAATTTAAAAAAAATTTAAAAAATAATAATTCTTCAAAGCATAAAAATTTGTTCCTTAATAATTAGTAGATGTGAAAAACATTACCACTGAAATCCAGCTGATGACTTTATATCCATGCTCAGATGCCAAGGAGCTCATAAATAACTGACTATGACTAGTGTCTTAGTTTGTTCTTGATTGCTGTGACAAAACACTCTGACCAGTATCAACTTGGGGAGGAAAGGGTTTATTTGTCTTACATCTCCCAGGTTGCAGTTCATCAGGGAGCCCAAGGTAGGAACTCAGGGCAGGAACCTGGAGGCAGGAGCTGGAGCACAGGCCATGGAGGAATGCTGCTTACTGGCTTGCTCCTTTGGCCCCTGCTCAGCCTGCTTTCTTATGCAACACAGGCCCACCTCCCCAGGGGTGGCACCACCCACAGTGGGCTGGGCCCTCCCACATCACTCATCAAGAAGATGCCCTTCAGACATGGCCACAGGCCAGTCCAATAGAGGCAATTTCCCGATTGAGGCTCCCTCAACCCAGGTGTGTCAAGTTGACACTAAAGCTATCCAGCACAACTAGTAATAATCAGATGTATAGAGATTAGAAGCGCATGTGCAACTTAATGTCAATTGTATTAAAAATGAATTTTTCTGTATGGAACTGTATATTTTAATAATAAAATGGAGATCTTTTATTAAAGTTTAAAACCTCATTTAATTTTATGTCTTATAGGGTTTATACTGAGTACAATATTGTATAACTGTATTAATTCAACTGTAAACCT
>NW_008352267.1:11261654-11288636 GCF_000622305.1 Nannospalax galili
AGATGCATCTTAGCTCTGGAAATTGTTATTGAATATGTCAATGCTATTGTAAGGAAATGCTTCTTCTAATTATATGGTTATTAAATAAATAATTTTTGAAAATTAAATAAAAAAATAAAAAAAGAGTTTAAATTGAATTACCCTACAACAGGGTGACAATGCCCTTCACAGACAACATAGACTGCAAAATAAATGGCCAGTGCTAGGAATTGGTGATCTCTTCTAGTCATTGGTCAGTGAGGTCCCATAGACTCCCAAACAGTGCAGGCTGCTGCTGTTGCTCATGATTACTCTGCAGAAATTGATGGTTAGATTCTATTGCTGAGGACACCACATACATGAGTCACAGAACATAGAGAAATCCACCCAAAACTGGTCTGACCTGGAAGTTTCATACCTGCTGGTTTCCTACAGGAAGGTTCTATAAACACTACTCTAGACAAAAGGTATCATCAGTCTCATTTAGCTGTGAACCTTGGGAGTTACAGCAACAACCAGCATGGAAAGATATGCCCACTTATGCAATTGTTCCACAAGGGACATGAGAGGGTATCCACTTAGATTATTCTAGATCTGTGCACACAGGAAAGCACCAAGTAGGCTCAGTGAGTTTTAAAAAACAGAGCACATGAAGTTGGGAGGGAAAAGTGTGGGGGGAGTGATGGAGAGGAGTTGAAGGGGAGGAAATGGGTGTCAATTAGATCAAACATATTATGTGCATGTATGAAATTATCAAAGACCACGAAAAGAGAAAAATGCTCTTTATCAAATACATAATTGGATGTTTGATATTATACTGCTATAGTATAGATCTTATTATTGTTTTAAACATAGTTTCAAATAAATTTATTGTGTTTAAAGTACATATACCTTTCTGGAAAAAATTCCATTCAGACAAAGAAGCATCGATGTTGCCAACATTTGTTAAAATTCTATTGATCCCACAGGGATTAATACATGTAAAAACATGTGTACTTTCATTTTCAAAGAAGTTATCCAAGCACATTTAAAATGCCTTCTCAAGTCTTCATGTTCATTCAGATGAAAATCTATCAAGGCACTGGTGCTGCATCACTCACCATGGTTCATGCACAAAGAGCAATAACACAATATGATGATCTAGAGGCTTTTAAGAGATCAGAAGCAAATATTAGAGTCAAGAAACAATTTAGAGACTGTATCCCTGCCTACATAACAAAGTATACTCTTTCAATATAAAGATAGTGATATCAAAAATACATTGCTTTCCAGATTCCAAATGTACAAACATTCATAAAACTTAGCAGCTGAGGGTATCAAACAATATGTTGTTTTAGCTCATTTTATGTTTCAAGTCGTCATTTATAATCAAGCACTAGCTTCAAAAATTCTAGAGAATAACTGTGTGACTATAGGAAGATCAGAAAAACCGAAATATCACTACATCTCATATACAAAGTACAACAATGTATTATTTATTTGACATAAAATGTTACAGCAAAATAAATTGAAATATTTGAAGGCCTGTGTTAAGAAAGCTTACTATGTTTACCTCAGTAACTTTGATCAACAAAATTTGGATAAAACTTATGGGGATTTGGTAATGAGATTTACTATAAGCAAAAGTGCTCCAAACTCTTTCTAGTCATAAAGAAGTATAATTAAACATTATTAGCAAATGATAATCATTTTTAGGAAGCTATAGAGATAAAGAGCTCTTTGGGCTATGATGCCAACAGTGACTTGCTACAGATTTCTACCCAGAACACACAAATGAAACAGTAGTATGTGTCAGGGATCCTGCCCTGACACAGGAGCTGGGGAAAGGGAGGTGAGCTGTCTGCCCTTTATATGCAGCCTCCCAGGGAGACAATCAGATGGGACAGGGAGCCAGTCAAGCAGGAACTCGTTTATTACAGGCGTTACAGGGCTTATGAAGGCAAAAACCACAAAGGAAAATCCCCTCCCCAACCAAGTGTCCAATCATATTAAAGGTGAACTTGAGCATACAGTCTCCTCTCCATAGCACAGCATAGTGTTCACGAGGTGATTACGTGCTTCCAAGATGCACAGAAATGGCAGGAGCCAATCAGTGATTCTTCAAAACAAGTCTGGCCATGTTCCAGCTGTTTCCTCTAGGCGCCAAACAAGTCTGATCATGCCCAGGCTGTTTCCTCTAGGCGCCATCCTGCCTCGCCCCTGGCCTCAGGCCCCTGCAAGTATGTGCTCAATCTCTTTTAATGAAAGTAGATAAAGAGTGCTCTGATTTACCCATGACAAACACACACATTTGTGTTCCATCATATATTAGATGTGGGCTAGATTTATTAACTCATTTCAAATGATGGGAATATGGTAGTTTAGTATGTTACTGCTAGTTAGGCTAGATAGAGACAACATAATCCATTTTAGCAACTATCCTGAGCTGCCCTATATGAAAAGACTAGAGGAGGCTTCATCTCCAGTAGGCAGGGAGGAAAGGAGGCCATTAGCCTAATACTTCCACCACATACAAGCACTGAAGCTGGCTAGAAATCACCTGAGTATTGGAGATGGATTCTCTCTCAGTAAAGATTTCAGATGAGACAGTAACCTTGAGTGTAGCTTTGATCAAACTGTATGTGAGACATGCCATAGACATTCAAGTTAAGCTATATCTACATTCCAAACACACAGAAACAATGAAATGATGACTGTCAGCTGATTTAAGCTGGTAAGTTTTAGGATAATGTGCACAAATTTATAACCCATACAAGTTGTTTGCATGATGCCAGTTTCCATTTATTCCAATAGTGATGCATAAACTTAAATAACTCCTGAGACTCACCATTATCCTCACAGCTTGAGCTCTTCATAAATTCAGAATGTATTTAAACACATAAGAAACATCAAAATAAAATGTAATCGTCATAAGAATCTTTGTATTGCAATGGGTGTATATAACTCATTCAAACTTAAATTTTTCATAAATTTTACTTTTCAATTTTGAAAAGAATTCTTTATGTTTCTCTCAATCTTAAATGTGAGTAATAAATACATTCTGAAACTTAATTCCACATTCTAACTGAAAAGGAGAAAAACAAAACAAGAGCTGGCTATGTTTTTCAGTTTCTGAAGTGGTTGTCTAGCATGCATGAGTCCTTGAGTTTGGCCACTAGCACAAAAAACAAACAAACAAACAAAAAAACCCAAAAGCTACTTCCATTTAATTAAACTTCTGTTGGAAGAAGTTTGGTGTAATATCTAGAATAAAAATCTGGTAAGTTGTAGTTTATAGAAATCATTCTCTTTCACTTTAGCCACAACTTTTACACACTGAAAGCACTCATATTTTACTAAACCTAAGAGACTAATAGAGTTTAATAACCAACAAACATGATAATAATAATAAATCTACAGTTTATTTTAACTGTTTATTATGTGTGCATTTGCTTGGGGCTTATTTAAGATAGAGATGCACTCAGCTGCCCAAGCTAAAATGGAATTCATCATGATTCTGCCTTGCCTCACTTACCTGTCCTGGGATTACAAGTATCCATCACTACAGCAAGTTGTTGATTGCTTTGAAGGGGTCAAACTAGGAGGCTTGGATGGTAGAAAATAGCCTTACTAAGCTGTATTTAATTCATAAGTAAAACAGACAGACATATAACTGAATCACATACAAAGAATAGGAGATGAAAAGGAAAAATTAAATAGTTTAACGCAAAGAGAAAATCAATAGAAATATTTATAGGAAAAGAGAACATTTGCATTCCTTAAAAGAAAATAAGAGTCCATATAATACAAAATGTGACAGTTGAATTGTTCAAGGGAACAAACGAAATAGAGAAAATAAAAGGGAATATCACTTCCCTGTAATATCTGGCTTGCATAAACAATTCAGTTCACTGCCTATTTTGAGCTTTGTTGGCATACCCATCACTATACACAAGCAGAACTACTTCACAAGCAGAAATGTCACATCTCTTTTTAAATTTAATCTAATGAAATATCAGTGTTAATACAATTTGTACACTTACTAAAAATTTCATTGTTACTCACAGATCTCTTTTGTACTCTTGGGGCCTGTGAAATAATTCATAAGTATTGCTTTAGTGGGGCAGTTTAATGACAATGTTTTGATGAACTCTGATACATAAAACCTAGTTTCCAGTCTTCTGGATGCATTAGGCAGCCATCCTCACAGAAACCTTGGTAATTTCATAGCATGTGACCATAAGATGGAACCTGAGTCACTGTCAACAAGTATGTCTCAATAATCTTCCAAGAAAAAAGCCAAAATTAAGAAAAAAATCCTCTTTCCGGCTATTCTGTTGTGAAATATTGCAGCACTAATGTCTCCAAATGTCATTCCATCTGGGTTCATTCACTGGAACATGGTCAACCAACCAATAGTCTCACATTTAAACTAGGCTCATTCTCCCCTTTCCAGCATTCACTGACTCCCAATAGTACCTTAGGTAGGACTGGGTATTTTTTACCTACCTCCCCATGTCTATGCTGGAGTTTTGACTGGCTTGGGTTACATGTGACTTTTGTGTGCTTTTGACTTTGCTGTGAGTTCACAGGAGTATCTGCACATCTATCTGCAAAACTCTGTTTTCTTGTAGTCATCTACCACCTCTGGCTCTCACAGTTATTCCAGCCCCTCTTCCACAATGATCCCTGAGCATTTGGAGGTTGAAATTTGATGTAAGTGTCCTATTCTGAGATCAGCACTCTGCGGGCTCTTGTTCTCTGCAAACTGGCCAGCTGTGGGTTTCTATGTTAATCATTATCTGTTGTATAAGAAAACTTCTCTGGTGAGAGTTGAGAGATGCATTAATTTTGGGGTATACAAATAATTATTTAGAGTCAATTCAATCCTATGACTATTTAGTAGAAAACTATTACTAGGCTCTCCCCTATGCCCTATGACTTGTCTACTCACAGGTTCGTAAGCCTGACATCCATGTTAGGTCTCTTAAAAATTCAATTAGAAAGTAGTGGGTTACTTCATTAATATTGGTGCCACTACTGCACCAGTGAGCATATCTTTCCAGGTCAGGTCCTATTGAAATTCACAGGATTCCCAGCTAGGTAAGGTTGATGATAATTTTTTCCTTCCCACAGCAAGCCTAGCCCTTTTCACCACTGTGAATGTTAGCTAGTAGAGATGAAGCTCTGAAGACAGCACCAGCTTGATTTCTTGTTTGCTTTACAAATCATATATGTAGTGTCTTCAGAAATAGGGTCTCCCCATCAAGTTCTTGTGTGAGTCAAGGAAAAGGCCAGTATTGTTTGAGGATCCTCAGGATCCCTGCTTAAGAACTTCTAGAGAGGGAGTCCATTCCTGTCATTCAGGCTTTTTACATTAGCCTATGATGTCTAGAAGGAACAATGCCCCCCTGTTATACAGAAACTCCTAATCTTTTTTATAATGTATATGTATAAACTTTAAGAAGCTTCTATAATGGTAGGTTTCCATATGGCTTTTTCTAAAGGCCTTTAGTGTTACTTATCCCTTCCAGTCTCCCTCCTCTATCCTGCCCTCCCATTCCTCTCCTTATTTAACCCTTCCTACTTTAATGTTCTCCTTTCCCCCCTTTATATCACTGCATTCTACCATTCGTCCCAAGAAGTATCCCAAAGGCACACCCACAACTTATGACAGCTGGGAGGGAGAGAGACAGTCTCTTTCAAGGATGGGACTCTGGTAGGCTAATCAGACTTCACACTGAAGGACATTTGGGGTCACAAATTAGACTCTAAAGGGCCATATATATGGAGAAATGAGATAGGAGAGAGAGAGAGGGAGGGAGGGAGGGAGGGAGAGAGAGAGAACATTAAATTGGACAGGGGCAGGACAGGGGCAGTAAGGGATATGGGAGTAATCTATATACCACTAAATTATATTGTATGAAAAACACAAAAATTCAATTAAAAATAAAGAAGGTAAAGAAAATAAAAAGCAATAATACATGATATCAGAAAAGGAATTATCTATAACATAAAGATGAATAGAAATTAGATGGTCTGAGTAGCTTAGAAAAGGAGAAGAGGAGCCATAAATTTTAGAAAATTTGTTTGAAAAATGTATGTGAGATTAACATTTATTCACAAAGGGAGACTATTTGATGCTTTGTTTTTTAGAATGTACTTTGCAGAAATACATTCTGAATAAAATCTTGTGAATTATTATTTCATGAACAGGTACAAGCCCACAAACACAGTATTGATTGGAAAGTACTGAGAGGAGAATAGAGAGAAATTTTGGAGGTGCATATGGAGCTAGCTTCTATTTTTATCTTGTGTAATTTATTACTCAGCTTCTCAGAAATTTTATCTAGGAAGCTATATTAATTTCTGGAAATTCCACCTGAAGGAAGGAGAAGCCATTCATCTTCTGTTTACAGTGTAACACTGATCAAAGCCTTTTCCCTATGAGATATTAACTTCTCTGCACTTCTGGCTGCACATGCATGAGCCCAGTACAAGCCCATTCTTGACTTAAAACTGCATGCCAGAGAGAATGCACAGCAATCCCACATAAGGTTATGCAGCATGAGTAAGACACGGAAGCTGTGTTCACTGGCTCCACATACTTCAGTCAGTCTCCATGCAAGCTGAGAGAACACAATTAGTCAAATAATCCACAGATAAGGGGACGTTGGGTGTACAAAAGATGCTGATTCAGTTTGTATCCACAATAAGGAGTTAGTTATTGATTTTTTTCTCCCATTATTCACCATCAATTCA
The DNA here is from genome assembly GCF_000622305.1 of Nannospalax galili. Classification (NCBI taxonomy): domain Eukaryota; kingdom Metazoa; phylum Chordata; class Mammalia; order Rodentia; family Spalacidae; genus Nannospalax; species Nannospalax galili. Next base: position 11,268,375 of record NW_008352267.1, read on the forward strand.
GTTATACATCCTAGCTACTTTCCTTAGAAGTTAAATTGTGTGTGTGTGTGTGTGTGTGTGTGTGTGTGTGTGTGTGTGTAATTTCAGAGTCTTTTTCAGTCAACAATGATTTTGTGACTTCTATAGCTAATCCCAAATACATAACAGGCATTATAATCCTTCCTTCTTCAACATCCCATCTTAGAACTCCTTTACTTTGTTAAGCAGCGCGGCTGATCTGTGTTGCTTCATTGGTGAAGGCAAACCAAACCTTTAATCCTTTGCCATTTTGACTTCTCCTTGTTAGTTTGTGCTTGTTATGATTGTCCCAAGATAATCCAGGGTTTATGGAATACTCTTCCCTGATGGCACCAAATGTCCCCATCCTGGCCTTTGATGTTAGATGGTGTCAATAATCTCCATCATAAAGAAAGTCCTCTCTACAGCTGTCTATTTCTATGGAGAAGAAGCCTAAAAGGGCTAGATAAGTGCCAGAAGTTCTCATTCATTGCAACTTTTCTTGCATTTCTTGTAACCTTCCATTACCACCTTAAACTCAAAAATAAAGATTTTCAATGGGAACATTTAAAATATAAGATTATGGAGTATAAGACTGACGAGTGAATTAGTGGGGCATGAGTGAGAGGCCAATTCTGCATTTATCCAAAAGCTTTTAGACATTCATGCTCTTAGTGATAGTAATCTGTGATGCCATATAATCAAAGCATATGTTGGATCATTGAAAACAATGCTTCAGTTCTACCTGCTGTCACCTCCAAATCACCCTCATATTCTATATCATATCTGTATTATAGAATATATATTAGAAAAACATTTTTCATTTCTAGAAGTCAAGGTTAACAGTTATGAAGATGCACTGGCTCATTTACAGTCCAGAAAGTGACTGAGTACTGTTATCCTTCCTGCAGAGAGGGCCCTGGAACTGAATTGGATCCCCTGGAACTGGAGTTAAAGATAGTTGTTAGACACCATGTACAGGCTGGGAACCAAACCAGTGTCATTAGCAAAAGCAGTCAGTGCTCTTAACCTCTTAATTGATAGGCCATCCTTCCAGTCCCAATATTGACAAAATTTCTTGAGGAGAAACTTACAAAGAAGCAGTTACTGACAAAAAGTAATTTGGAGGGGGCTGGAGAGATGGCTCAGCAGTTAAGAACACTGGTTGTTCTTGCAGAAAACCTAGGTTCAAATCCCAGCACCCACATGGCAGCTAACAACTGTCTGTAACTGCAGTTCCAGGGGATCTGATGGCCTCTTCTGTCCTCAGTGGGCATTGCATGACACAAGCACACTTAAATACATGCAGGTAATACACTCATACACATAAAATAAAAATAAATAAAATATATTTTAAGTTTTTTGAAAAGTATTTGGAGAGTGTAAACACAGTGAACATATTGTTCTTTAGCTGGTTATTGTGGATATTTTGAGAATCATAAAGTGCTAATTATAACAAACTACACTTATTCTGTAGCTTGTTAATGTGAGCTTAGTGATGTGCATAAAGGTGAACAACTTTTATATAAACATTATGTACTAATTTTCTTTCACATTTTGCTGGCTGTCCTAGTTTGCTTCTCCATTGCTGTGACAAAATGCCCTGACCAATACCAACTTGGGGAGGAAAGGGTTTATTTGTCTTACATGTCCAGGTCACGTTCATCAGGGGGCCCAAAGTAGGAACTCAAGGTAGGAACCTGGAGGCAGGAGCTGGACCACAGGCCATGGAAGGACACTGCTTACTGGCTTGCTCCCTGGCCCCTGCTTGGTCTGCTTTCTTATGCAACACAGGCCCACCTCCCCAGGGGTGGCACCACCCACAGTGGGCTGGGCCCTCCCACATCACTCATCAAGAAGATGACCCTCAGACATGGCCACAGGCCAGTCCAATAGAGGAAATTCCCCAATTGAGGCTCCCTCAACCCAGGTGTGTCAAGTTGACACTAAAGCTATCCAGCACAATTGACCCCTTGTCAACCTGACACACAAACACATCTCTATTAAACCATAAGCTTTCCAATTCTTGTCCCCAAAACATGATGTTAACAGTAATATCATAACAGAAGATGATAATATTACGTAAAAACCCCACAGTCCTTAAAATAAATCCAAACACTTAAAAGTTCATAGTCTCTTTTAATAGTCTCTTAACTGTGGGCTTCTGTAAAATCCAAAACAAGTACTGTCTTATTTCAAAGGGAAGAATAGGGCACACCTAAGCAAAACCAAAGTCCAGAAAGGAGCTCAAGGCTGGATATCTGGGATTAACAGTCTTCTGGCCTCCAGAGGGTTCTGGCAGCTCCACTTCTCTGACTCTGCCATCCACAGCACAAACAGCTCGTCTCACAGACCCAGGCCAGCACCATTCCACACTTACTGTGGTCCTTGGTCGTCTCACGTTCCTGGCATCTCCAAAAAGCTGGGTCTCTACTGAAACTGAGGCTACACCTTCACCAATGGCCTTTTCTTGCCTCTCTGGGTGCAAAGCCTCAGATTCTCTCCATGACACCATCAATACTGGGGTCTTAATTGCAACTGAAGCTGCACTTTAGCCTATGGCCATTCCTGCCCGCTCAGAGTGCTCTCAGCTGCTCGCTGTGACCCCTTCACACTTTCAACAGCAGAATCATGCAGGAGACTCTTACACATTACCAAATCCTGCTTTCAGTTAGAGGTGGAGGTTCAGGTCCTCTCTGTGTGCTGATTCTGAGGAAATAACCCCCCAGAAGATTTCACCATGATGATGCTTGTATCTTGTTACATACAGATGATTTTTCAGCCCCAGCAAACCAGCATCAGTTGTCCCAGTAGAGCAAAGGTTTTACTCCAGGTTCTGGTCTCTACTTAATCACAGCTGATTCTTCAGCCCCAGCTGACCAGAACCCATAGATTCTTAATTCAAAATCTCACACGAACAGCCCTGATAGTCTCCGCTTCCCTTTGAAGCTTCACAAGCCAATACTCAATCGTCTACCACTCTTTCAGCAGAACTGTTTCAAGTTCTGAGCACCCTATGACTTTTCCAGCCCAAAGTTCCAAACACTTGTACAATCCTCCTAAAAAAAAGTTAAGGTCAGGTCTGTCACAGCAATATCCCACTCTCTGGTACCAATTTCTGTCCTAGTTTGCTTCTCCATTGCTGTGACAAAACATGCTTACCAATACCAACGTGGGGAGGAAAGGATTTATTTGTCTTAGGTCTCCAGGTCACAGTTCATCAGGGTACCCAAGGTAGGAACTCAGGGCAGGAACTTGGAGGCAGGAGCTGGAGCACAGGCCATGGAGGGACACTGCTTACTGGCTTGCTCCCCTGGCCCCTGCTCAGCCTGCTTTCTATGCAACACTCAACAGTCAAGCAGGTGCCCCATGGACATGGCTACAGCCCAGTCCAATGAAGGCAGTTCCCCAGTTGAGGCTCCCTCAACCTAGGTGTGTCAAGTTGACACTAAAGCTATACAGTACACTGGCTTATATAATTAAGATGCTATTTTGCATTTACTTCTGAAATATTTTCTCAAAAAAAGTGATTTTAGCAAATTATATTTCTTATAAATTTGAACCAGCTCACCGATATTCTTATAATTATGCAATTACAATTATTTTAATATAATTTTCATTGAACTTTTTCAATTTCCATACAATATTTGTTTGATGATATTTAGATCACCTACCTTTCTGCACCTCTCCCCCCTTGATCCCTGCTCAATTTAATGTATGTTCATATATATATGTATATATGTATATATATGCATATTTCTATAGAGTCTGATTTGTGTTCCCAAACGTCCTTTAGTGTGGATCTATCTATTGGCCTACCAAGACTCGCATTCAAGCAAGACACTGTCTCTCCCTCTCCCAACAGCCATCAATTGCCAAAAGTTCACTAGGTTGGGTTCGGATTTGTTATCCCTTCCCCATGTCTATGCATGTATTTTGTCTGGTTTGAGCTTGCATGGAATTTGTGCATGCTGTCACCAACTCTGTGAGTTCATATAAATAACTGGCCAGCTGTCTAGAAGGCTCTGTTTCCTTGTAGTCTTCTAACTCCTCTGGCTCTTTGATGTTGATATAGTTAGAAAACTGTGTATATAAGAACTAAAACTGAGGCTAGAAAGATGTCTCAGCAGTTGCTGCTCTTTCAAAGATCCGAGTTTGGTACTCAGCACCCACAACAGGCAACTTACAGCCACCTATAACTCTAACTCTGTGATCTGATGCCCACTTCTATCCTCCATAGGCACACACACACACACACACACACACACACACACACACAAATAAAATATTTTTATAAAACAACATGAAATATTTTTTAAAATAATATAAATATTACTTCTCATATTGTTATATTATGGCTAGCTGGACAGGAGATGTTTTGTAGGTTCTTCTTTGGCCGTGAAGTATTCATCTGATCTACCTTTATGAAAAGAAATTTTAGATAAGATAGCATATAATATGCTTTCATGATACAACTTGGTAAAAGGTAAGAGTCAAGATAAAAGAATATACTTTATTTTTATGAGAAAACGACCTGAAGAAAAAATCTCTTAAATAAATAGTTAATTAAAGGTATTGGATCTTTGAACTGGTGTAAAATTCCAAATCTACTACATTCTATTAAAAAAAAAAAAAAAAAACAGAACTGGGAAAAAGGGTGCACTTTAATAGGGTAGTAAGGAGGGTGGTTAGACAGGGAGAGAAGAAAGACACAAGGAGCTTAGGCAGTGTGAAAAACCAGAGGGAAATGTATTAACTCAGAAACAACATGAAAAATACACATACATTATATGAACATGAGTACATGTGCATACATGTAGAATATATACAAGAAACACAGTGCCAGGCAGGAGAAAGCTCCCTTTGAGTTGTTGATCAGGGTAGTCCAAGAGACTCCCAAAATAACACAGGCTATTGCCACAGCCCTTAATTACCTCTCAGAACTTGAACATAAGGCTCTCTTGCTGAATACATGACAGACACAGGACTTGGAGCAATGGAGCTGGAACTGACCTGGAAGCCTTCTCCATGAAGATTAGATCTCAGAATTTCAAAATTTTCTATGAAAGCTGCTGAGAGAGAAATTCAATCAATGGTTCAACACAATGACTGGCACAACAAACTATAGGAGTACAGTAGTGACACTTTAATCCTAGCGTAATCAACAGCTATCTAAGTGAATTTAAAGCCCTCTCAATAGGAGGGAACTCGTGGGTGGCACTGTAAACTTAGCCAAATATACATAGATGGAGAGGTTATAGGTCCTAGGGAGTACCACAACTCTGTCACATCTGTAGAAAATGAAATTTCTTATTGTTTGCCAAATATGGATTCTTATATTTACAGACAAGTATATATACACTATACACCACTCATCAAAGAATCTTTTTTACAACAAATGGAGGGTATTACAGAGTTCCACAACTGGACACACACACACACACACATCTACAGGAGAACCTTTACCCCTAAGACTCACTGAACATATTAGAGCAGGAGGTTAGTGAGAACTCTAATACAACCCTCAACTCTCACCATCGAAGCTTCCTTATGAACAGAATGTGATGCACACAGAATGTCACAACTGGCCAAGGTGTAGAGAATAAGACACTGCAGAGTATGTGTCCCTGGGGGCAGAAAGATTGTAAGAGTCAGGGTCTGCGCCTGAACATAAGGAAACAGAGGCTTTCAGCTCTCTGAGAACTTCCTCATATAAACTTGCAGCAATGGTGACAGCATGCACAAGACCCATGCTTACTAAGTCAGACAAAAACCCAGCATAGAACTGGGGAAATAAGCAGCAGACCACAACCTTAGCAGAAAAACCATTAGCAACTAATTTCTTTGGATGAGGGAGTGAAGGGAACCAAATTGCATAAAGAGAAGAGATTGGGCAACATAGAGTTAACTGGACAAGCTGCATTGGAAGGCCACAAGCGAGTTGTAGGAATGCCACAGAGTTCCTTACACACAAGGAATTGTGTGGAGGTGTCAGCCAGCAAGCACACTGACCAACACAGAAAGTAGCAGACAAGAACAAATTATAATAAAAAAGAGCTGCTATCATCAGCTGTTTAAAGAGATATCTAAAATGGCTGAAGTTATGGATCTGGTAGATCAGAAACAAACTGCTGTCCCAAATGCTCCCCCTCCTGAGAATCCATATTCATACAAACCAAAAAGGGTAAAAAATATATCATTATCTTTAATGCAAAAAATGAAAGAACAGGAAAGGTCAGGTGAAAGAAAACAGTTATTCCTGGTTACTCAGCAACCACCCAATGAACAATATTTTGAAGGATATTTTTATCTACACCCATAACCCAGTAACCTATAAAACTTTGGAAGAATTGAAAAAGCAGTGGTGACTTATGGTATTCATTCTCCTTATTGTAGAGGGCTCTTGCAGGGCTTAGCCTTAGAGTTGCAATTAATCCTTTATGATTGGGAAGCGCCAGCAAAAACAGTATTGGAAGCTGGAGCATATTTACAATTTATAACTTGGTGGCAGGATGAAGCTACAGAAATGGCAAGAAAGAAATCAAAGAAATACTGCTAATATTGGTGCAAACCAATTAACAGGGTTTGGCACATGGGTAGGAGTTGAGAGAAAGTTACAATACGATGATGTGACCATTGTATAATTTTGATTATGCTGTTTAAAAGCTTGGGCTATAGTAGAGGCTCCAGGTCATACTGCATGATCCTTTACTAAAATGGTGCTGTCTCCTATAGAGTATACTGATTTCTTATCTAGACTCCAGGCAGCCATAAACAAAGCTATCTCTCAACCTGATGTACAAGATATTTTGCTTCAACCCTTAGCCTTTGAAAATGCTAACGCTAAATGTCAGAAGGTCTTAAGACCATTGTGGGCTCAAGGAGCACCGTTACAGAATTATGTTAAAGCTCGTATTGATATTGGATCTGATTCTTACAAAGCTAATCTATTGGCATCTGCTTTAAAATTTGAAATACAGACAGGATGAACAGAATGTTTTAGCTGTGGAAAATTCGGAAATGTGAGGAAGGACTATTGAATGGACAGAGAGAAATAAGAGGGGAAGAAAAAAGAAGGACACCTGCATTGTATCCCTACCTTCAAAAAAGGATATCATTGGGGAAATCAACATAGATAAAAATGCGGTAAAGGCAATCCTCTCAGTTCTGGAAATGGGCCAGACCTGGGGTTGAACATAAATAATAAAAGTCAGTTGATACAACAATATCCAGTCAGCAATGGACCAATGCACCAAAACAGTTAATCTCAGACATTATATATGTAACCAGATGTAGTACAGCCGTTCACATAGATGTGCCTGATAATTTGCTGTTAAGCCAGCTTTAGTAGTCTATAAGATTCGGACAGGAATTTATGGACCTTTGCCAGAGGGGACAGTAGGATTATTAACAGGAAGGGGTAGTTTAACTCTTCAAGGACTTCATGTTCATTTACTCATTATAGATTCTGATTTCACAGAAGAAATTAATATCATGGCATCTGTAACTAAACCTTTTAGAATTTTAGTGGACAAAGAGTAGCACAATTGCTAATCTTGACCTACATCAAAGGAAATGCAACCCCTGTTAAAAGAAAAGAAGGTTTTGGAAGTACAGGTAAAAATATTTATTGGCAGACATTTTTATATGATTCTAGACCTATTATGAAAATTGCTATTAGAGGTTTGGAATTTGAAGGACTGGTAGATACTGGTGAAGATGTGTCTGTAATTGCTCAGTCCCTGTGGCCAAGGAATGGTCTAAAAGGGCTGTTCAAGCAACTTTTATAGGTACAAAAACTCTTTCAGAAACTTATCAAAGTAATAAGGAAATAAAATGTTGGGACCAAAAGATCAAGTGCCATATCTTAACATTTATATAGGAGATACAGGGATTAATTTTTGGGGTAGAGATCTTTCACAACAATGGGGGCATCTTTATTCCCACAATATTTAAATTTGAAAAAATATGATGAATATGAATTATGACCTTATGAAAGGATTAGGGAAACATGAACAAGGAAGAAAAAACATCAAATTAAACAGATAAGTTTAAATTTTAACAAACAAAGCTTAGGCTATCCAAATTCATAATGGTGGCTAGTAAGGCAAGCTATGCCCTTTTATTAACATGGAAAACTCAACAATCTATGTGGGTGGAACAGTGGCCATTAACACAGGAAAGTCTTTCTTCCCTTCATCAAATTATCAAAGAGCAATTAGACACAGACCACACTGAACCGTCCTCTAGTCCTTGGAATTCCCTTGTGTTTGTTTTATAAAAGAAATCAGGAAAATGGAGGATATTAACAGATTTAAGAAAAATGAATGCAATAATTCAGCCTATGGGAGCTCTGCAGCTTGGACTGTCACAGCACGGCCCAGAGATTGGAATCGTATAATAGTAGATTTGAAAGACTATTTTTCCACAATTCCTTTGCAACCACAAGATAGAGAAAAATGTGCTTTTATTATTCCTTCATATAATAATGAAAAGCCTACTGAAAGATATCAATGGAAAGTTCTCCCTCAAGGAATGTTAAATATCCCTTTTAGGTGCCAGAGCTTTGTTAGTATGCCATTGGATGTAGTTAGAAAAAAATACAGTAAAGGAATGGTCATTCATTAAATGGATGATAGTCTTTTCACTGCTCTTATGCCCATGTATTTAGAAGAAATGTATCAATTTTCAGAAAAACAATTGCAAATATATGGACTAGAAATACCTCCATAAAAGGTGCAGAGAAACTTTCCACACAAATAATTAGGTAATATGATAAAAAAAAACACTAAAATTAGGCCACAAAAATAGCTATAATAAGATATCAACTAACCATCCTAAATGACTTTCAAAAATTATTAGGAGATATAAGTTGTCTGTGCCCCTCTTTGGAGATATCTACATATGCCTTAACTCATTTATTTAATACTTTAATGGGAGATAGCAAACTAGTCAGTCCTAGGCAACTAAGGAAGCAAAAAAAATAAAAAAATAAAAAAGAACTTGAATGGATAGGATAACACATTTCAACAAGGATACTCCTGACAGGATAGATTTACAAAAAGAAAATTCTTTAATTGTTTTTTCCTTCAAAACAGTCTCCTGGATTGTTATCAGGACCCCTGATACTATTATTGAGTGGATTTTTCTCCCTAATAAAGAAAATAAAAGACTAACAACTTACATAGAGAAAATTGCTAAATTGATATATAAAGGGAGAATCAGGCTCAGATAGCTTAGAGCACAAGATCCTGACACCATTATGGTGCCATTAACTACTTATGAGCAAAAATGATTATGGTCAATAAATGAAGACTGGCAAATAGCTCTTAGTCATTATTTTGGAGTACTATACAACGTTACCCACAGAATTAAAGAATTTCTTTGCTAAACCATACCAAAATTATATTAGATAAAATCACATCTGAACATCATTTTATCAATGCTAAAACTTATTATGCAAATGCAAATAAAACAGGAATGGCTGGATTTACTAATGAGATTATTTAAAAAATTATTCAAACCCCTTACCATTCTGTACAAAAAGTAAAGATGGCAGCGGTTATTTTGTTGTTATCCTCAATAGATGATGGAATTAATACAATTACTGATTCTCAATACATGGAATATACCCTTAAAAATATATATATTTGGTCAGAGAAGCCTCATTTTTTTTTCTTTTTTTAATTGAGCTTTTTAAATTTCATACATTTCCCACTCAATCCAAACCCCTCCCCCATACACGCCCCACATCCCCCCACCAAACTCTATGCACTCTGACACACATGCCAAGCCCTATTCATTCAGATGTTTACACTCAAGTGTCTTTCGGTGTGAATGCATCCACTGGAACCCAGTCAACCCATTCAGTGGTCGCATGAAAGTCATACTCTCTCTCACCCACCAGCAACCAGTCTCAAATAGCTTTCAATCTAGTACAGGCATGCACCTATTTTTCACATCCCCATTGGGCCCTTGTTTCATTATCTGACATGGGTCCCCCACTTGATGCCACTGCTGCCACAGGCTCACATGAGCAAGCCTCCAGTGGCCTGGAAGCCTCCGCCTTCCTGTAATCATGAACGAGCCCGGGCTACCACAATCTTTCCGCCTCCTCTTCTGCAATCGTCCCTGAGCCAAGGGTGGGCGAAGTTTCATACAGGAGTCAGATCCTACACTCTACAGTCTCTTAGTCTCCAAAACCCAGCCAGATGTGGACTTCTGTGTGCATCACACTCTGATGCACAAAGGAGCCTCAATGGTGAAAGCCAAGGGGTGTATCAGCCCTCCCCCGACTTCCCAGTCTGGTATGTTCCATGGGCCTTAGTTGTAGATATTTCACTGCAGATGTGTCACCTAGTACTGGGCATCTCCAAGTCACATGTTCTCTCTGCCTGACCAGATGTGCAACTCTGCAGAAGCCTCAATCTGATGCAAAAAGAAGCTTCTTTGATGAGTGCTGTATGACATGCTTGTCACTCTAAGGGAGGCCTTTTCTACCTGGCACTGCATTCCTGCCAAACAGCTCCCAGGTATACATATAAATCAATGTTGAGACAGTTTATGTAAGTTTTTCATAGGTTGTCTAAGGCATCCCTTTTCCCTCTTGATTTCCTAGCCCCTGAGAATCACTCATCTCCACTCTTTTTTTCTCCCATCAAACTTCCCTCCTTCCTGCTTAGTCACATTACCCCATTATCCCCACCCTCTGCCTAATACCTCCCGACTCCTGCCATCTTTCATCTCCTGACTTCCCTCCCTCTCCCATCCCATGGTCCCTTGCATATCCCTCCTTCCTCTCCTCCCTGCCGATTACTCCCACTTTTTTCAACTCCCTCAAGTAACATCTGTTCCCAACTGTCCCCCTTTCAGGTTGTTTCTTTCCTTTTACCTCCATGTATCCTTTCCCTTTACCGGGCTCTTGGTGTTACATCAAAATTTATATACTAACATATAAGAGATTGGTGTTACAATCCACAAATGAGGTAGAACATGTTGCTTACTTTTCTGCATTTGTGTTATTTCACTCAGTATAACACTCTCTAGCTCCATCCATTTACCTCCAAATTTCACGATTTCATCTTTTTGACTTCTGAGTAGAACACCATTGAATATATATACCACATTTTCATTAATCATTTGTCAGTTGAGGGACATTTAGGTTGTTTCCATTTCTTATCCACTGTGAAGAGAGCTGCAACAAAGATGGATGTACAGGTATCTCTACAGTATGATGATTTCTTTGGGTATATGCCAAGGAGCAGTATCACTAGATAATATGGTAGATTCATTTTTAGTTTTTTGAGGGTTCTCCACACTGCTTTCCATAGTGTTTGCATGGGTTTGCATTCCCACCAGCAGTGAATGAGTGTTCTTCTTTCTTCACATCCTCTCCAGCATTTGTCTGACACAGTTTCTGTACAAAAAAAGGAAAAAAAAAAAGGAAGTGAAGAGAAAGCCTACAGAGGGAAAATCTTCACTATGACACATCTGACAGAGGTTTAATATACACAATATATAAAGAACTCAAAAAACAAAGAATCAAGAAAGCAAGTGACTGAATTGAAAGATGGGCTAAGGAACTGAACAGAGAGTTCTCAAAAGAAGAAATTAAGATGGCTAAGTAACATTTTTAAAAGTGTTCAACGTTGCTAGCAATTAGGGGAATGCAAATTAAAACAACTTTAAGATTTCATCTTACCCCAGTCAGACTGGCTAAGATCAAGAGAACAAATGATATCAAATGCTGGAGAGGTTATGGGGAAAAGGGAACACTCATCCACTGCTTATGGGATTGCAAACTCGTTCAACCCCTATGGAAGCTGTGTGGAGAACTCTTAAAAACCTAAAAATGCTGGACTTGGCAACACATGCCTTTAATCCCAGCACTTAGGAGGCAGAGGTAGTTGGATCTCTGTGAGTTCAAGGACAGCCTGGTCTACATAGCAAGTTTCAGGTCAGCTGGGGCTACAGGGAGACTCTGCTTCAAAAACACCAAAAAAAAAAAACAAAAAAAAAACCTAAAAGTGAACCTCCCATTTGATCCGTTATACCACTCCTTGGCATATACCAAAAGAACTCATCATATTGCAGAGATACTTGTACATCCATGTTTGTTGCTCCACTTTTCACAATAGCTAAGAGATGGAAGCATCCTAAGTGCCCCTCAACTGATGAGTAGATAATGAAAATGTGGTACATTTACACAATGGAGTTCTATTCAGTGTAAAGAAAGGCAGAATCATGAAATGTGCAGGTAAATGGATAGAACTAGAGACTGTAACACAAACTCATCAAAACAAACAACATATGTTCTCCCTCATATGTGGATCCTAGCACTAAGTCCTTATATGTGAGTATGTATCCTGATGTAACTGCAGGAACCAGAATAATGAAAAAAAAAAAAAAAGGAATCAGGAAGATGAAGGAAAAATAGGAGCCGGAGAGAGAAAAGTAGGAGACGGGTTATTAAGGATAGATAAAATGGGGGTATTTAAATGGGAGGGAGGAGGGAGGTTTATATAAGGAACTTTGGGGTAAATCGGGTACAATTTTCTAGCACAAGTATCTTTCCAAAAGCAGACTCCACAAAGAGTGACAAGGTTTACCATTTAGAGCACACCTGTAGAACTCCAACATACTCACATACTTTGTCCCTGACTGCCTGCCTACTTGAAGGATTTTGGGCTGCTTTATTCAAGCCCCACATTTGCATAACTGGCAGTGAAAGACTACATGAACAACTCTGTAGCTATCTATGTAGAAGACCAAGTAAAGAAGGGAAAGGGATGATAAGTTGTGGGATTTAAGCAAGTATAAATGTCCTTTTATTCAATTCAATGTGTAAAAGTTTTCACCATTTTTTAAAATGTACACTATCATGGAAATTTGGGAAAAATAGAAAAATAAAATAAAACTAAACAAGACAAAGTCATAGAAAAGTAATTCAATATCGGACAAATAAACAGGTCTTTTGTATGCTGCACAAAGCAAAGCAACCTTCAACTTTCATTATTTAAGATTCTGTATTTTGTGTGAATTTTCAACAGAAATGTCCTTGACTTACTTCCCCTGAGCAAAAACAAGCAGAAAAATTTCCAAGAACATACTTAAAGCTATAAGCTAATAAAATGACTGTGGGGAAAATAAAGTGTATGACATACAAATAAGAAAGTGTAGAGCTCTAGATCGATTGAGAAACGGATCAAGATGAGGAAGCACAAAAGTCTGTTGGCAGACAGAATTAAACTATCATACGAATTCCACTGTTTGCCTTTAAATGTAAAAATTATTACCTATATTATAAATTATGCATAATTCCAATTCTGTAGCACATCATCAATCATCATAAAGAAATTCTTGATTAATCATAAATTTCTCAATCAAAGATACCCAAAGTAAATAGTTCAAGGTTGATATATGAACAAGGAAAAGCTTATCATATTCTAGAGGTGGAAAGGTACAGGCCAGAAAAATACTAACTTTTTATGAAGGTTTCTCTTAAAAGAATGATTTATTTCTGAGAGTAAAACACATTAAGTTTATGTGTACAGAATAGAATATGAGCGATTGTGAAGTAGCACCAGGGGAAGATAAAGATGGGATTTTATTCTGATTTAAGGTAGATGCCTATGTGTGTGTGTTACCAGGAAAGTTCGACCAGTATGATTTAAAACATCCAAATTCCAGCTGTTATTTGTTAGGCAAGTTATCTTTGGCAAGTTAATTAAAAGCACTAGTTCTGAAGAAAAATAATTAAAAATACCAATACTAAATTTATAGGGCTGTATTTTTGACATTTTTATTGAATTTCTGCAAATTTTATGCAGTACATTTTGATCATATTTTGATCCTCCCCATCTGTACCCTTCTTATAGGCCCTCTGCCAGATTTCGTGTGATCTGTCATATGTGTTAAGGCCTATCAAGTCAAATTGTATTACTGAATGTCTTTTGGTATGGGTCGATCCACTGAAGTCTGATTAACTATAGGACTGATTTAAACAATACCATGAGCATAAAAATAGTGAGCACGATAAGAATGTACTATTTAGCCAGATGTGGTAGTATAGTCCTTTAATCCCAGCACTCAGAAAGCAGAAACAGGCATAGCTCTGTGAGATCTAGGAGAGTTGGTCTACAATAGTGAGGTACAGGCCAGACAGGGAGACCCTGCCTCCAAAGAAAAAAAAGAAAGGACATACTGTTTTCAGGTCTCACACTCTCCCTTGTCCTAGTTTATATGCTACTTTCCTTTATACTGTCCTTTTGTTATATCATGTACATTTATAACATGCACTGAGAGATTGTTTTTGTTAAAATGCATTGACACCTGACAGGCCTATGTGCAGCAATAAATGCAAGATAAAGCTGGTACCTCTGCCGATCTCCTTTACTATGAGTCATCTGCTTAACTGTGTCTGCAGGGAATATATCCTTGCAGGAACTATCTATGTACAACTAGTGAAACTGAAGACACTTCATACCCATTCAAGGCTAAAAGCACAAAAAAGTACAATTCAGGCATCTTACTGCCAGAATTTTTGTAATGTCCAGATCCCTAAAAGCCTTCCAAAACCTGCAGTCACCTCGGATTCCAGGAACAGCAAAGCCTTACAAGACAACACCCTCCCCCCCAGGATGACCTGATAACAGCAATTATCAGGATGATGGAGAGGCTACATCCTGGGTCAAGAATAACCAATTTTTGGAAATAAGCTTGTCCCTTCAAACAATAAGAACTCTTCAGACCAAGTTCCAGAACCCAAACTAAGAGCAGACAATGATTCACCAGAACATACCTTAAACAAGATGGTTTGATTACACATACCTAGTATCCCCTAGTCCCATTTCTTCATGTATTTAAATCTACACCTTGAGTCAGTAACCTGAAGATGAACAAGGGTTACCCTATTGCTTTGTTTTTCTAAGTAATATACACACTGATTAAATTTCTTTTCTGTTTTCACCAAAACACAGTTCTTTAATTGGTATACTGAGATGAGTGACTTTGATGGTTAATATTGTCAACTTCTTAAGATATAGAATCACCATGGAAACAAAGCTTGAGGGATGTCTATTAGTGACTTTGCAAATTAGGTTAATTGAAGTGGGAAGATTTGCCCAACCTGTATGCTGTACAATTCCATCTAATGGTATATTAGTTACTTTTCTATTGCTGTGATAGAAACAACCATGACCAAGGAAATTTATAAAAGGAAGAGATTATTTAGCTTACAGTTCCAAAGGGGCAAGAGTCCATCACAGCAGGGGGCATGGTGGCAGAGGTGGCTAGAGTAGGATCAGAAGATAAGCTCTCACATCTTCAAACACACACAGGAAGCAGAGAGTGACTGGAGATTCAGCAAGGTTTAAGAGCTCTCTTAGCCTCTCCACAGCCTCTCAGTGACAGTGCTTCCTCCAGCATGACCACACCTTCTAAGATCTCCCAAAAGAGAACCACCAACTGGGGAGAAAATGTCTGAATACATGGAACCTATGAGGGACATTCTCATTCAAACCACCACAACTGGGTTCTTAGTTTGCATAAAAAGGAGAAAATAAACTGAGTGCAAGCATTCATTACTCTTTGCTTCCTGACTGTGGACTCAAAGTAACCAGCCACCTCCCGAGAACTACCACCACTCCTGACCTGTTACAATGGATCAATTTCCACTGAAATGAAGCTAAAATAAGCCCTTCCTTAGTTAGACTGCTTTTGTCCTTTACATTGTACCAGAGATGAGACAAGAGGTTAGTAGACTGACCCAGCCTAGTCCTTTGGGACCCCCTGACCTGGGGCTTTTTCCCTAAAACTGCACTTACACAACTAGAAGTTTACCTTAATTGTGTATGTGTGTGTGTGTGTGTGTGTGTGTGTGTGTGTGTGTGCACGCGTGCATGTGTCTGTCTGTCTGTCTGTTAGTATATGCCACTGTGAGGTGTAATTTGGGAACAAATGGAAAAGATTAGCCATAGAACATAGCACACTCCAAAAAATACACCTATGAAGTAAAATCTGGGGTATGTCACTGAAACAAAGACAACTAAATATTGGAAAAGTCTAGAAAAAAAAATCTAGAGGCACATAACCAATCCTTCAGCAAATATATTTTCAGACACTCTTGACAGCAAACTACAATAGATGTTGAGAGATTGGAAAGTTAATTCCCAATTCATCTTGGCTTCAATTTTCTTCTTTTCTGGTAGAAATCCCATAACCCTTTTTTATTATTACTTCTTTATAAAGACACTCATGACCTTATTTCTATTTTCTTTTACGTTATTCTCATCACAAAACCCCAGTTTTGATGAACTCTAACACTCATAAGACTTACAGCCTCAAAGTTTGCTGTAGTAAACACCACAAATGTCCTGACTGGCTTCACTTGTAAGTTTATAATCTGAAGCTGACATCAGATATTTCATAAAACATATATTTTTATACTTTCTGAATATTCTCACTCACCTACTTTACTTACCATTCTAAGAACTTCTCAGGACTTTTTTTTCAGTGAGGCATCTACTACCTCTCCTTGCCAAACAAACTGGGTGCCCTTCTCCTCTTCTCTTCTGCCCTCCCTTATAACAGAGAATTGCCATAGCTGAAGTGTCATGTCAAATGTTTAGTCCTCTACTATCCTGTAAAATCTTAGTGCTTTACAAATTATCATGTAGTTTGGTGGCACATTCCTTTAATCTCAGAACTCGGGAGGCAAAAGCAGGGGGACCTCTGTGAGATGGAGGCCAGCTAGTCTACATAGTGAGTTTCAGACTAGCTGGGGATACAGGAAGACCCTGTCTCAAAAAGACCAAACAATGAAAATAAAAACAAAATTAAAAATCACTCATGTAAGATTTATTGGGAGCTCTTTCACAATATAAAACCTGACTTACATGATGCATACTCTTCATATTTATTCAGTCTCAACTATAGCCATTCTAAGGTAATGTATACAAACATGGGCTTATACAAAAGGTACATATTTAGATACCTACAAATATATTCTGTCTCTCTGCCTCTATCTCTCTCTCTTTCTCTCTTTCTCCTTCTCTCTGACACACATATGCACACAAATACATCTATTCATTTTCACTTACACATAAAATGAACTCACATAAACACATGTACTTATATATAAAACATACTGTTGAGATAAATGTGGCCCCTCTAAAACTAGTATGGTAAAAATTTGTATTTGTAGAGAGGTACATAATGTAAAAGGAGGGCTTATGTGTGGGCTCTAGTTCTATAATCTTGGTTGATCACATAAAATGAGACAATTAGGAGACAGATATTCCAGAAGGAAAAACAATATGAAAGTATAGTGGGAAGATGGCCATTTTCTAGCCAAGGAAAAAAAATCTCAAAAGTAAATTTAGTGTGGCAGCATTTTCATCTTGGATATCTTGCCTTTCTAGTTTGCCAAGAAATGTTTCTACTATTTAAGCCTCCTGGCCCACAGTATTTGTCACAACAGCCCTAGTAAACAAACGCAAATGTGTACAACAACTTTCCTGTTGTACACACACACACACACTCACACACACACACACACACACACACACACACACCCCAGAGGACATCAAGCTTTATCAAGGTTTTCTTTTGGATTTTCTATTTTTAACTTGCAAATATTAAATCTGTGAGAGGGCTTTATCAAGGTTTTCTTTTGGATTTTCTATTTTTAACTTGCCAATATTAAATCTGTGAGAGGGGCTTGGCCCATCCTTCCTGTTTTGCATGAAATATTTCTTCCTTGATTTCTGTTGTAATTTCTTTTCACTTTTCAATTTCATCTTCCTGTCACTTCTTCAGTCCCCTCCATCTTCTATATCATTATGTATCTCCATTGTAGGCTTTATACAAACACTGCACTAGAGTTTGAAATCACAGTGTTTTTGATCTTTGTAATTTTGATTAGCCTAGTTGTCCAGGTGGGGAATAGGTTCTCTGATGACAGAATAGTTTAAATTTATATTTGTAGCATCACAATTTCTGGAAAATGGGAGTTCCCCATATTTGTTAGATATATAAATATCAAACATCTCTAGGTTAACGCTCTTTTGGACACTGAATCCATGTACATATGTAATGTTAGACATTTGAGTATATGTGAAAATTTGTGCATGTGTGTTTTATGTGCATCTGTGTATTTTCTGTTGCAAAAGCTGATCAGAATGAAAAGTAGAGAATAAGTTGCCTGAATAATGGCTGCCGTTGACATTTCTCAGAACTATTTTTTCCAATGTAATTAGTGATAACTGACTCAGTTTCCTGCATTCCTCTGTATTCTATTTATTTTGAAAGCAATTGCCATACATGTTAAGGTAATGTGAGTATGAGGTAATGGATAGGTAGTGTGACTGTGTAGCTGTTGAAAACTTAGGAGATGACAGACAGATTTTAATTATTCTAAATTATGAAACACAACTAAGCTTTTGATACTGACAGTGGAACATTTCAGAAGAGGACCTTTTTGTAGAAATAGATAACATAACTATTTCAGGTTTTTTTGGGTTTTTTTTTGTTTTTGTTTTCTTCAGTCTTTTTGAGACAGGGTCTCCCTTGTAGCCCCAGCTGGCCTGAATTCCCTATGGAGACCAGGCTGGCCTCTAACTCACAGAGATAATCCTGCCTCTGCCACCAGAGTGCTGGGATTAAAGGCGTGAGCCACCACACTCAGCTCAGTTTTATACTTCAGTTTTATACATGTTACATTCAATATTATATTGGTATATCCAAATTGAATAATCCAGCTGCCTGTACAAACTCCAGGTTTAGAACAAAGGGAATATTCTATACTGTTGCGGGTGTCCTGAGGCCCACCAGGTGGGGTAGAGTGGGACGACGGGTAGAGTAGAGTGGGGTGGAGTCACTACGCAGACTCAGGTGAGAAGCAGGCAGTGCAAGCAACTGCAGACTCCTTTAATGTGGCAATGGGGCTCCCTTACATGCCCCTTCCTGGTGTCCCATTGGTCCATTGATAGGTTGTGTCTATTCCTCATTGGCTCTCTATATCAGGCCATATTCGCATCAGCCCTCTCTATGTCTTTTGGCAGAACACAGGTTTGACTCACACAGATGTTTTTGGCACATTTGCAGCGTTCATGGCAGGTTGTTCAGGCTGTGCTCCCTCCTACACTATCCTGGGTGCAAAAGCATGTTAATGTAAATACTACAGTGTTCTCATTAAAGTTATAGAGGAAAACAAGATCATTACTATCAGCTGGAGAAAGTCTGAAGCTAGCACAGCAGAGCCCTGTGAAGCCTTTCCGTGAGTACTTCTCTAATGGAGCTAATCTGTTACATATGCTTGATTGCAGTATAGTATTTATTTTGGAAAGCAATTTCTTTGGTTCCATCATTAATTTCAGTTGTAAAAAAGACCATTTCAGAAATTAGTTGATTTTACTCTTTAACTGTTAACAGGCATATTTGTGCATTAGTCACTGCTGGTCAAAAGATGTTTTGGTTTTATTCTCTAAGTATCAAAAATAGAATGTCAAGAGAAAAGGTTATTGCCCTGTGGCTTCATTGTTTGTGAAGCAAATGCTTTATACAAGTCAAGCTCTTTGATAGGATCAGGTTGATGGTAAAGAAGGCAAGAGCATACCAATTCCCAAGTACTCTTTGCAGTTCAAAATTACATGAGAGTAAAGTGAAAAGGTGATGCATGTGAATTATTATAGCTTTTACCTTTCTTTCAAATACTCATGTAATGATTGATCATTGAGAATAATAAATTAGATGTACATATATAAATACATAAATTAGATGTACATAAAAGTTCAGTGTGTGATTAGTGAAAAATGTAAATCTACACTGCTGTCTATAGCTGACTCTGATCCTTAGACATCCGTAGGTATTTTATTTTATTTTATTTTATTTTAGCAGAAGAGGAATGAAGAGTTCCTTTTATTTGTCACTTAGCTTCTTTTAAAGTTAATATAAAACTAAGAATTAATATTGGTACAATGCTATTAACCAAACTGCCAACTTCATTTGGATTAAGGAAGGAATACATACACTCTAACTATAAAAGATTTATAAATGTAATCATATTAAAATGAAGAGTTTCTCTTCACCAAAGACTATCACAAATAAAACTAAAAGAGAAGAAAAAAAAGGAGGGGCATCAAAATCTGCAGCACGTATCACCAAGAAAGGGTTTAATTCAAAATAAAATAGGTGGGGGCTGGAGAGGTGGCTCAGTGGTTAAGAGTATGTATTGCTCTTGCAGAGGATCTGAATTCAGTTCCCAGC
>NW_008352267.1:11289807-11290358 GCF_000622305.1 Nannospalax galili
GATTCCTTTGGATGGAATTGGGGTCTGCTGTTCATTTTTCCATTAGTATGTTGGGTTACAGCCTGGAAGAGCCTTAATCTATCCTAGCCAACAACTCGACTGAAGGTATCGCCTGTCTGGCTTTGTTGTTTGTCGAGTAACTTTTAGTTATGTATATGTATGCTCTTATGATATTATGTTGGCCCCTTTAATCTTTGGTTATACTTCCCTTTTGGGTGTTTAAGGACATACAATTGGACCAGATAAACTGATTTGTTTTTACTCTTGAGGTCGTTAGAGGATTTGTTCCTCAGGGGTCCCATGAGGTTGGGAGGAGCCCCTGGCTCCTTTCTTTTACCAGCTCCATCCATGTGAGGATAAGTCAAAGGTCCTGCTCGCTTCTCTTGGAAGCATGGAGGAAATGATTCCTCCATGTTGACCCTCCTCTTTATAGACTGGACACTGGCTCAAGTCCATCTGGTGGGGTCTCCTCAGCTTCCTTGATAAGAGGCCAGATGACCCACCACCATGACAGGACATTTTGCGCGATGCTCATAGTCCCTGGGAACTAA
>NW_008352267.1:11295068-11295338 GCF_000622305.1 Nannospalax galili
GTTCGTCTAAGCTTCTGGTTCTCTCTTTGATGTTATATGGTCGTGGCCGGATTGATTTTGTCTTCAGGAGTTCCGCAGTGTCCCAATTCCAATGTGGGTCACAAGTTTTGAGACTTTCTACTTAAGTCTGGAATCTTCTAAGAATGATTTTTGCCTCTGGAACTTGGGTGCTGGACTGACCTGAGACCCTGGCCGTGGCTCCCCCACGCAGGGAAGCAAACACAGATGGGGAGGGAAGAAGCCCCAAGATTTCCCAGGGAGTGGATTGAG
>NW_008352267.1:11295541-11310468 GCF_000622305.1 Nannospalax galili
TAGACTTACCCCAAGAGGCCTGAGGATAGTAGTGCAGGCTAGGAGAGTTAGCCGGTGGTGCAGGCCCAGGGAAGCAGAGAGAGGTGAGGGCGGGGCCAGGACCAGAAGTGGTGCTCCTGGAGCCCAAGAAAGGGACTGGGTTGCTCTGGGTGAGAAGGGTCAGGAAGCAGTATTGGTTCCCCAGGTGTCTGGGGCCCCAAGACTAGGAATGGCGCAGGGCTCAAACTAGGAGTATAGAACGGCGAGGGGGGGGGATGGAAGGGTGAATGTGGCTTAGGGAGTCCCAGCGCGGAGAGCTCGGTATTTTATTTAATAGCAAGTCATGGCAAGAAGTATTATCACATGACAGTGATGATTGCACTTGGACTACAAAGTCTAAGGGAACAGAAGTCAGAGATATGGAGGCTGGGATTTCAATTATTTGTTTCTAATAATTGGTTTTTGCAAGAAGTGTCACTCTATTCCTCCCTGGACTACACACACACACACACACGCATGCACACGCCTTCTGATCTCTGATAGAGGTCACCTAATAGTAACTTACATTTGAAAATAATATTCTCAGGCTGTATTTATTTGCTATAAACTTAAAAAAAAATTCTGATAAAAGGTTTAAATAAAATATTTAGTTTTTTATATCCAAAACATATATCTTCAACATATAACAAAGTTAAAAAGTGAATATGCTTACATTTGAAGATGTCATTAGACCTCAATACCAAATATTCTCAGAACTTTGAATTTTAAAAGTAGATTATTAATTTGTAGGTGCTTTTTCTAAAACAAACATTTTCTTTAAATTGCTCCTAACTTTTGTCAGAAACAAAAAATTGAATAGCCAACACCTGGTGACTAACTACCAGCCAATTTTGTCATTTCTGCCTCAGTGGAAATATAGTTTGAATCAGAAATCAGAGCAAAATGAAAATTTTAAATATTTCGTCTTATTCTCTGTCATGGACACTGTCTGTGTCCAGGAGAATAGTGACAATTTTAAGAGAAAGAATCTATCAAAATCCAGATCTAACATTTTGATTCTATAAATACAAATAGAAATCTTGTCAGTCAAATCTTGCATTTGTCATAATAATATCCTCTATCTGCTGTTGATTCAGTTTACTGAAAATTTATGGGAAAAATATGAAAAATCTTAACCATTGCATAACTTGTTCATGTTAAAAAAATAAGCCCTCCTACAAATATTTATTGTATTGTATTTATTTATGTGTAAATGTATATGAAGTGTGTATGTGTGTGTGTGTGTGTGTGTGTGTGGTAGGGTCAAAGGGCAACCTTGGCTGTTGGTCTTCACCTTCCATCTTGTTTAAAGCAGGATCTTTTTTTCACTAATGTGTATATCAGGCTGGCTGTACCAAGAGCTCCTGGAAGTCTCCTCTCTCCACCTCCCATCATGCTTTGGGTGTACTGGCATTACAGATGTGTACTACCACATTTCTCTTATGTGAGTTCTATCAATCCAAAGTCCAGTCCTCACATTTGTAGGCAAAAGCTTTATCTACTGAACCATTTCCCCAATTCCCTATATTTTGAGAAAAAAATAAAATCAACACAGCATTGTATATCTTTGTGGAAGAAAATAAATCTGAGAAGTTTAATTTTAAGAAAGTATTATTAATTAATATAACTTTACATAGAGTATAAAATTATGTATATGTATATTAGGTGTGCTAAGTTATATATGACTTGATTTTATATTTTGATATGAGTAGTTAGAATATAGTGCTAAATGGACATATTTTGAATATTTTCATGAAATTATGAAAACTTAATCATATATCTAATTTTACATACCCAACCCACAAAAAAACTTTGAAGATCATGCTCCAGTGCATGAACCCATAACCAAGAGTATATGGACAGCACAAATTGGGTCTCTAGAGCTTATATAAAAATATGAGGACACTGGGCTGGAGAGATGACTCGGCGCTTAAGAACACCGACTATTTTTTGCAGAAAACCTGGATTTGAATCCCAGCAACCACATGGCAGCTAACAACTGTCTATAACTCCAGTTCCAGCGGATCCAACAACCTCTTCTTTCCTCCACGGGCATGGCATGACATGGGTGCACTTACCTACATGCAGGCAATACACACATACACATAACAAATAATAGTACTAAATAAAATATAAAAAAATATGAGGAGACAAAATTGGGCTGGGAAGGGGGGTTAGATCTTGGAGGAATAGGGGAGAGGGCTTACTATGATCAAAATACACTTTGTATGAAATTCTTAAAGAATTATTTTAAAAATGATTAAATATGAGACAGATCTCTACAGAATATTTCAAACACATTAAAGAATACACTCTCTTTCCATCAGTCCATAGGAGTTTCTGCAAGCTCAAAGACATATTAGGGCACCAAAAATCTCTCAAGCAATTTAAGAAATTTGAAATAACATCCAGCTATTCATCTGACTACAAAGGAATAAAGCAGAACAGCAGCAACAGTTGAAATGGGGAAAAGGGTACACCAAGTCATTGAAATGAAACAACTGAATGAATATGGGGTAAAGGAAACAAATCACGGGCATCTTTGAAATTCCTAAATTGAATGAAATAAAAAAAACACCACATACCAAAATTTGTGGGGCAGAGTGAAAGCAATCCTAAAAGGAAAGTTTAAAGCACTTAGTGCCTATGTCAAAATCCTGGAGATAGCGCACATCAATGAATTAATAATGTGCCTGAAGTCCTTTGAAAAACTCAACAAAAAACACTCAGGAAGATTAGAAGGGAAGAGATCACCAAGAACAGGTTGAATTTCAGGAAGTATAAGTGAAAAAAAAAAAAAAGTATCAATGAACTGAAGAGCTGGTTCTTTGAAAAGATTAACAAAATTGACAAACTTTTAGTTGATTTAATCAAAAGAAAGGGACAGAGTACCTTAATTAATAAATTAAGAAATGAAAAAGGAAACATTACAACAGATATGGAGGAAATTCATAGAATCATGGACACACTTAAAAAATATATTTTTCACTAAATTGCAAAATCTAAAAGAAATGGAGAATTTCTAGATATGTACATGTATTGCCTACCAAAATTACAAGATGAAGTAAACAACTTCATAACCAATGAGATTGAAACAGTAATAAAAAATCTCCCAAGTAAAATCATCTCATTAGATTAAGAAAAGGCCTTTGGCAAAATCCAAGGTATGTAGGAGCCATACCTTGACATTATAAAGGCAGTATACAACAAACACAATTCAACATCACATAAATGGAGAAAAACTCAAAGCACTTCTACTAAAATAGAAATGAGTAAAGGATGTCCACTCTCTCTATTCCTGTTCAATAGGGTGCTTGAAATTTTAGCTGGATGTGTAAGACAAGCCAAGGAGATAAAATGGCTGAAAATTAGAAAAGAAGTAACCCTTATTTACAGGTGAAAGATTCTAGATATAAACTGTCATAGACTCTACCAAAAAGAAAAAAAAACAAAAAACAAAAAACAAAAAAAAACCCAAAACCTAGAGCTGTTAAATACATTCAGTAAAGTTGCAAGATACAAAATTAAAATTAATCCACAAAAATCATTAGCTTTCCTTTACACCATCAACATATATACTGAGAAACCAGGGAAACTATTCCATTCACTGTAGTCTCAGAAAATAAAATAAAATACCCTAGAGAAAATCTAACTAGGGAAGTGAGAGACTTGTATAATAAAATATTTAAGACACTGAAGAAAAAAATTGAAGAAGATACCAGAAGATGACCTCCCATTCTATGAATCAGTAAACTTTAAAACTAATGTTGTGAAAATGTCCATATTATGAAAAGCAATCTATGGATTCAATATAATCCCCACTAAAATTGTAACATAATTCTTCAAAGAAATTGGGAAAAAATGATCTCAAGTTTCATATGGGAAAAAAACTCAGGATAATCCAAACAATCCTGAACAATAAAAGGACTGCTGGAGGCATTGCCATCCCAGATCCCAAATTATACTACAGACTTATAGTAATGAAAACAGCATGGTATTGTCATATAAACAGACACATTGATCAGTAGAACATAACTGAAGATCCGATTTAAGTCTTATTTTTGACAAAGGGGCCAAAAATACACATTGGATAAAAGATAATATCGACAATAAATGATGCTGGTCAAACTGTTTAGCTAAGAGTAGAAGAGTGAAACTAGATCCCTATATTCTAGGCTGCACAAAACTCAATACCAAATAGATCAAGGACCTTAGTATCGGATATGATACCCTGAATCTGATAGAGCAGAAAGTAGGGATTATACTGGAATTTGTAAGCACAGAAAAGGACTTTCTGAACAGGACAGTGCAGGTATTAAAGACAACAGTTCACGAATGGAGTCTCATGAAATTAAAGAGCTTCTGTATAGCAAAGGCCACCATCATTCTAATGAAAAGACAGCCTGTAGAAAGGAGAAAAATGTTAACCAGCTATGCATCTGACAGAGAGCTTGTATCTAGAATATAGAAAGGTCTCAAAAACTAACGGCAAAATAACAAGCAGCCTAATTGAAATTAGGGTCAAGGAACTGAATGGAGATTTCTCAAAAGATGAAATGCAAATGGCTGAGAAATGTGTTTTAAATATTCAACAACTTCAGAGAAGTTTGTCATTCATGTTCATTGATGCTCTGTTCACAAAAGACAGAAAATAGAAACAACTTAAATGTCCATTAACTAATGAATTGATAAAGAGAACATGGTATATTTACACAATAGAATATTATTCAAACTGTTAAAAAGCAAAATTATGAAGTTTGAAGATAAGTGAATGAAACTTGAAACAATCATCCCGAGAGAAGTAACCATAAACTAGAAAGACAAATATTACATATTCTCTCTCATAAGTGAATGCTCAGTAAGAATTTTCTGATATGTGTGTCAATTGGAAAATCCACAGCAGTCAAGAAAATAATAAGGGACCAGGGGAGGAGGTTTCATGGAAGAGGGACAATAGAATGAAGCAATATAAAGTGGAAAGTAGAATAATGTTATAGGAAGGGATAAATGGGGTGGCAAATGGGATGTCAGGATAGACAAGGGAATATGGTGAGGAATAACACTGAGTCTTCTAAAAATGTCATATGTAAACTACTTTACAAAAGGCTTACTCATATACATTATATAATATGTATGAGGAATTTATAAGTTTTCTTGGAATAAACAGAGTCATGTATGTCATGTGCTAAAATTATTTATGATTACAATAATCCTCTAGTGTCTCACTATTATTTGTGTAAGAAGAAATACACTTTTGTCATTGCCACATATAGGTACTATGAACACCAAGATGTTTGAAAATCCATATGGAAACATTTTATAAACACACCTAATAATTATACATGTATATATGCATGTATTTATTTATGCTTCAAATGGAGTTACACCACACAAGGTTATAATTATGATCCCTAGAAACATATACTTATCTAACAAAATCCTTACTGCCAAGTATGGGAAGCCACCCTTTGAGTTCTTGGTCATAGTAATCCAAGAGATTCCCCCAAACAGTATACTATTACATTGCTCTTGGCTGCCTCCAAGAACTTGAAGACCCTATTTTTGAAGACACTACAGACTTTGGACATACAACTTGGATAAATTGATTTGGAACTCATCAGTAAAGCCTCCTCCCTGAGGACCAACTCACAGTTTTGGAATGGGTTATGCAAGCTGTGAAGGGAGACAAGCAATCAGCAGTCATATCCATCTGTCAACCCTATGAACCACAATGACTGGCCCAGCAAGATATTCCTAATGATGCAACAGTGGTAATTTTATCTTGGGGATAACAAACAACACTCTTATGGGAAACAAAGCCCACTCAATAGGAGGGAATTTATAACTACTACTGTAAAGCTAGCCAAATACTTGTAGCTGAAGAGGTCATAGATCCTAGAGGAGATGTACTAATGTCATTTCCCTAAACCAATAAAATTTATACTATATTCTAGGAACGTATCTTAACCCCACAGAAAAATGTAGCTCTTAGTTTTTTTCAAGGAACCTTCTTTTTTGCAACAGATGGAGACAATTACAGAGATCTACAATTGGTCAAATGCAGAGGATCACTGAATGTGGCTGCCTAGCACAAACAGATCCATCTAAAATGTAACCCCTACACCCTAGTCTCAGGAAACATCAATGAAGAGGGGAAGAAAGATTGTAAGAATCAGAGGACCAATGATGTCTGCTACTAGATAATACCTTCCACACATGACAGAGAAGGGGCAGCAAACAATAAAGTTGCCTAAACAAGACCTACGTAATGACAATGCTAGTTGGGATGCCAGTGTGGATGGGGAAATTTCACAACATCACACTCTCTAGATTAAGTGGTACAGACAATTAACAGCTACTGAGAGAGAGTGAATCAGTTTTCTCCAGGGTAGAGCTACTTAATGGATTACCTAAGTCCAAGTGGTCATACCTAAACATATGCATATTATTAGCACCTCTAAATGGACTCACTATATTATTTCTATATGTATATATAAGTGTATATATAATAATAATTTTAAAAGTCAGGAAACTGAAGGGAGTGGTGATACATGGGGAGTTGGAGGGGTAGAGTGTGGGAATGATGTAAATGCAGTGCTCGTGCATGAAATTATCAAATAAATAATAAATAATAAAATGTCACTAAAATGCTCTGAAAAAGATAGGTAGTGAATATGAATGGGGAAAAGTAGACCACATTGAAGCTTACAATTTAATGGAAAGGAAAATGACTGGGAATATTCATCAACTTTGCACAATAATATGTAATATTAAATTGCATTAGGTACTAAAGACAAAATTGAGTGTGGGATGGAGGAAGAAATGGGGGTGGACTTTTAGGTACTGTAGCTGAGTATAGCTTGATAGATAATTTTCCATAAGGTCAGTGACCTACAAAAGGCAATGGAAATTTCCCATTGGTATAGCTCAAGGGGTATTGCAGGCAAACGGAAGAACAAGTGAAAAGATCCAGAGGCAGCAGTGGAAATGCTTTTTGCCAAAAACACTAAGAAGATTCCCTCTTTGATTAATTGAGTGAGAAGAACAGTAGGGTGAAATGATGTGAAAGAGATAAGGAATAGCAACCAGGTCTATGTATTCATTTTGAAGATTTGGACAAGGTCATTATATATGTATATATGCAATGTATATGTGTGTATGTATATATGTGTGTATATGGGGAATTGGAAGCCACCTATAGATTTTGAGAAAAGATACTATTCTTAATAAAAATTTACACCAACTCTCTAAAATTCTTATTTACCTAGTCTCAGAAAAAAATCAATATGCACAGATAAGAAGCTTGTCACTTCTTAAAATTCAAGAGAAAGAATTAAAATTCTATACTGTTTTCATACTGAACATCAATGTAAACACTCTAGTATTCATGAAAATAATACGTGACTGTCTTGTTCTTTTACACCTCACTTAGTCATTACTTAATGAAGAGTTTGCTTAAATTATTTGCCTTCCTTAATTGGTTAATCTAGTACATCCCCAAATGATGCTCTACTCTCTCAGTACTTGCTTATTTTAGTGGCTGCTGTGCATCCCAATCCTGCTTATTGACCTTCTCTATATATGCCATCTCCTCATGAGCTATTTTTATGATTTAATAATCAGTAATTTATGAAGGGCACAGTTCTGTTTGAGAATGAGAGCTTCCCTCCTTCTCATCCACTTACTGCACACATGTTCCTTTTGCATCCTGAAGGGCTGGGCACCTGACATGGATTACTGCAAAGCATGTTGAACATTTCCCTCTCTAATATTTTACTATAAATATTAACAACAGTATAAAGCATCATTTAAAGCAAAGAGTACAAGAATTTCACAGTGAAAGCTGATGTATCTATGATAAGTTTCTAACTTTAATATTTGAACATCAGTGATTTATTACATATTTATTTATTTGCACATTTTTTCATCTATACATTAATCTGTCCCGATTACTCATTGTTATTGACATTTGATTTTTTTTTCACATTTTCATGCCTTTCAATAAAGTTGATTTGTATATTTTGTACATTCATTTAATGAAGATATGTTTTCATTTATGTTGTGTAAATGCCAATGAGTAAATTTTCTGGACTATAAAGTATTAAGTATATGAAAACTGACAGAACACTTTTTTCCAAAGGAGCTGCCATATTTTATATTCCTACTAAATTCTTTGCATTGTTCTAGGAACAAAAAAAGAGATCATAATCTTACCAACATATAGCACTATCAGTCTTTTCAACTTTTATTGTGGTCTATAAAACCCATCATTGTATGGCTATAATTTATTTGCTGATGACTCAAAAACACTGAAAAGTTTTTCATGTGTTTTCTGACATTTTGTATATCTCCTTCTATAAAGATTTTGTTTAAATTATTTGCCTTCTTTAATTGGTTATTTCTGTCTTTTTATCATGCAATTGTAATCTTTTTATATGTGTTGTGTTTGTGTGATATATACCATTCATTTGTCAAATACATGTTTTATGAATGCTTTCTTCTAATTTATGTCTTGTTTGTTCTGTGTTTGTTGAGTATTTTAATAAGAAGATGTAGTTTTGGTAAAAAAAAATTCCCTTCTGATTATTGCTTTTTATGATCAACCTAAAATAAACTTCGCTCATTGCTATGAGGGCAAGATATTCTGTGCTTTCCTCTGGTATTATGAACTTAATATTGTATTTATCTCAATGCTTAGATGTGAATTAAATCTATAAAATGAGAGACTATTTTTCCAAGTAGAATTTGAGAAGTCTCATATCTCAAAAAATAAACACATTCCTGGCCAGCAGCCTTATTCATTCTTAGAAGTATACACATCCCTTGAAGTGATGGGCAATCATTTCACATTGGAATATAGCATAGTATCATTACATCATTACACACCCACACTCCCCCCACACGCACTTTAATCAAATTCTCCTCCATTCTCTTCTAATCCTCTCTGCCTGTCTTCCCTTACCCAGCAAACTCCTTCTTGTTGCCAACAAGTCCCTTTGTATGTTCATCCCTTTTTGGTTTGTTTTTCATGGCCTACTGATTTAATTAGTGTTCCTGCATGAGTATGGTCACCACTGTCTGATTCTGAGCAAAAAGATTCTTCCCCACCCTCAGTAACAGGGCATTAGCTGCCTATATCTGTTCAGTGAGGGGTGAAATTTATGAGCCTGCCCTCCTCTTCAATGATGTGATGCTGGTGGGTCCAGCCTTGTGAAGGTAGCAGGTATCCGGTCACTGCTGCTCTGAGTTCATGAGTATAACAACTCTGTCACGTTAAAAGGACAGTGTTCCACAGCAGTCGTTCCCACTCTAGGCTTTGCGTTCATTTGCTCTGTCTTCTGAGATGGTCTCTGATCTTAGTGTTGTCTATGAAATGCTAAATCATGTCATTATAATTAATTGTGAGAAAAACTCTATTTATATGAAAATTATCCTTTTCCATTTGACCACACTGGTTTGTTTTCAATATTTCATTTATTTTTATATTTTGTTTATTATTTTTATCTTGTATGTATGAGTATATTGCCTGCATGTATATAAATGCACCCATGTTGTGCAATGCCAACAGAAATCAGAAGAGAGAATTAGATTCCTTGGAACTGGAGTTATGGACAGCTATTAGCCACCATATGGGTGCTGGAAATGGAGCTCTCATCCTCTGCAAGAGCAGCCAGTGCTCTTAACCATTGAACCATCTCTCCAATCTCGACTGATTTGGTAAATAGCATATGAGTGTTTGTATATTTATAATGTAGGTCAGTTTATTTCTGGATATTTACTTCGCTTATTGTATTTGTCAATTTTTATGGCAATTACCTCTTTGCTGCCTTGATTTTTGTAATTTCTATGTCAAAAATGAGAACTACATAATTTCTCCACCACTGTGTTAAAGTTGTATAAAAAATAAAAATTCTCTGTTTCTCTAAATGTGAGTATATTTGTACTATTTCATATGTAGGTCTCTACAGTCTTTTGCCCATTTCCTATGTCACCACAAAAACACAGCTCCTATCTCCTAGGGAATAAAAGTAAATTTACTCTGAGGAAATATGTTTGTTGATGTATGGGGAACATAGATACAGATTATGCCAAATACTTTGAATAACTTTTCTAATATCGCAACAGTTTATGAAGCTATAAAGTTAGAGAATGAAAGAGGGAAGTAAAATAAAACAGACCAAGACTCTTCAAATACTTTGGTGAAAACTGGATATTCAGGTTTTAGCAAAGCAGAGAAATACGTTTTCAGGTGGCAGTTTTGAATTGGTGGAAGCTAGAAGTCAGTCTGCTAACCCAGTGATGACAGTCACAAGGATTTGAGGTCAGACACAAAGGTGGGCAATGAATAGCTATTTAGTAAACTTCTCAAGGAAGTTAGTGGCATCCCAAATGCAGAGCGTTCAGATTGTTATGAATGAAATATGAGGTTCAAGGACCCCACCAGTATCACAAAAGAACATGCAGAAGTACTGTCTTTTCCACTTTGGCTGGGGTTTGGCCTCAGAGTATTTCTAGTTGGTTAGTTTTAAAGAATCAGCACAAAGGAAGGGGCAAGAGCTCTATTGTTATAGGCCACTGTGTTCTGGAATCATTTGGGCCTTTCCTTAAAAATCTTATAGTGTATGAGATAATGAAAATATTAAAGTTCTTTGTCATAAACCAAGTTTTACAGAGTTTGAAAGAAAAGACTGATAGTT
This sequence comes from Nannospalax galili, assembly GCF_000622305.1. Lineage (NCBI taxonomy): Eukaryota > Metazoa > Chordata > Mammalia > Rodentia > Spalacidae > Nannospalax > Nannospalax galili. The sequence continues at coordinate 11,306,257 of NW_008352267.1, forward strand.
GTTTCTTACAAGATAGCTTAGCATGATAGGGTACAACATCACCATATAGAAACTTCAGGAGCTTTGAATTTGACTACTCCAGAAATTGTTGCTTACTCTGTAATACATATACTGCTGTTCTTAGGGACTGAGCAAAGCATGGCATTGATTAAGGGATTTTTGTCTATAGGTAACAGGGCTCCATCTTGAAACTGTGTCAGTAGAGTTGGAATCTTTTCTTCATGTAACAGATTGGGTACATGATGATAAAAAATAATTATAATGGCTGGAGTTATTATTTTAGATATTACTAAAATCATTGTTTTCTATTCTCAGACTTCTGTTGCATATCATGTTATCTCAATGTAAAATTCTCACTAATAATTTACAAGGACGCATCTACATACAGGGACAAAGAATTGCTAGTGGCCTTTAGTGAGTATACTTTCTAAGACTGGCACAACATGACACCACAAACCAAGTAATTTAAAATTACAGAAATGATTTTCTCATAGGTCAAATGGCTAGAAGTCAAAGTCAGCAATAATAAACTTGTTTGTTTTTCTCTTGTTAGTCTTTCTTTTCCAACAGAGGTCCGTTCCGATTATAAGCAGAAGAGCCTTTCTCTCACTGAAGCCTTTAAGGAAGTTCCTTCTTGTGGATAAGGATCTAACTAACCTGAGCATTCTGTTTCAAGATATTAATTGTCACTTATCAAAAAGCTATGAGAAAATGTTCTGTTCACTTGTGTATGGTTAATTGACCACAGGCCTTTCAGTGTACCACTTCAGCTCCTGGAACTCTGTTTGCCATTTGTTTCAGTGATTTTGGTCTCACACTAGCCTATTTTTCATAGTGAAACCTTCGAACAAAGTCTTCCTTGGCTGCTTCATTCATCACACTACAATTTTTTTTTGGACATCGTCTTACTTCTGTGTGTCTGTGTACAGTCCTCTCTTCTTATGAGGACACAGGTCTCAGCTTTTATGGCCCTCTCCAAATTCAGTAAAACATTACCAAGAACACCATTAACTAACTGTGTCCTCAATGAGCCTACTAATGAAAGTTGTATTCTGAATTTCAGGCTGGTATTAATTAAGTGAATGACTCTAATTCACAATATATTGATTGAGAGCCACTTCCCATATAACCTTTGTAAATCTCCCCTTTTTCTTCCTCCTCTGAATTAGGTTAGGTACTTATCCTCAACCCAATCCAGTTGGCCAGGAGAATCTGAAGAGCAATAGTTGGAAACACCTTGTCTTACAGAATTCTGACCTTTGTAAGCTTCCCATCTTGAGCTAAGAGACTGACATTTTTTTTTCTACTAACAATCGAAATTGTAAATATATCTTGTAAATGCCATTCAAATGTGTCATTGTGGAAGACCAGCATATGCCATCCCAAATGAAGCTGAAGATGACTAAGAAGCAAATTCAGGAAAGCTTCTACCTTCTTACCATGCACCTAAAAATGCAGCACAGTTTTACAAAGACATATCCTGACATCCTCTTTACCTATGACAACAGCTGGCTTTGAGCCTCTTGGGACTGGAGAGAGTAGCAGAGGAATATACATTAATAAGCATTACTATTACTTACCTGCTTTGTGCTTTCCTCGTCCACATTTCACTGCCTAAGAGACATGAAATACTTTTCCTTCGATGTGTTACATCCCAAACCTCCTTCCCTATTTTGAAGATGCTGGCATATCCTCCTCAAGAAATAGTCATTCTCCCAATGTCTCCCATTGTTTACTATTTTTTGATTTTTTTTAAAGAATTATTTTAAACATATATATGTTCCAGCGACCTGGACACCAGAATAGGTCATCAAATCCTCAGGAGTTGGAGTTAAGGCAGTTATAAGCTGCCCATGGAGGATGCTAGAAACTGAGCTTGGTTTCTCTGGAAAAAAGAAACAAGAGCTATGAACCCCTGAGCCTTCTCTTCAGCATGTGTTTCCCATTTTAATACATCTTTTAAAAAAACTGGCATCTCTTCTAACTACAGCTTATAAGGGACTAAAGAAACAAACCATACAATATAGTTGCAGGAAATCAACCATAAATAATACCTAGACATTGTGTGTGACTGTAGCATAATATAATCTTGTTTATCCAGGCACACAGCTAGGCAGATTTGGTCCGAGAGACAGTAGCTTTCAGACTTGGCCTGAATTGATAACTGACCAGCACTCTTTTTTTCCTTGAGCTGGGAAAGTAAGACAGTACTTCCCTCTCTCACATGTGGAAAATAGAAGACCGAAAACAAAATGTGCCAATTAATCCCTGAAGAACTTAATTTCATTTTCAAGGTTTTAATTCCAAAGAAGCCATTCTGCCATCTCTGATATATGCCATTATGCATTACATTATTTCAGCAATTATTCTTTCTCAATCAAAGACAGAACAGCAAACTTTTACCACGAAGAATGTAAAAGACATTCTTATTCTGTGTCAATGACTTTTATTCCCACTGAACACAGCATCGGAAAATCAATTTTGTTTGACATATTAATGGTGCTCTGTGTGTTCATGTATCACTGTATATGTATGTTGTTCCCTCATTATCACAGAATTCAACAATATTATCTCTTTTTTTTTTGCAAGCAGAAATGTAACATAGGAGCTAAAAAATGCTGGTCCAAAAGTTATGGTAATGGAAATTTCAAACTTGGCTCTTTTGCTAACCACTGAACTTGTTAACTTATTATATGTAACTCAGTTTCTTTTTCTTATTCTATTTTAATTTTTTGTATTTTATTGACATTTTGAAAATGTCATACAACATCTCTTGATTATATTTAGACCCCTTTCCCTACCTACACCTCCTATCCCAGCACTAGTCCACATGCATTCTGTAATATGTGTTAAAGCCTATGCAGCCAAGTTTGTGTCCCCAAATGTCTCTCGGTATGAGTCCACCCACTGGAGTCTGGCCAAACTTATCTAATGTCACCTTAAAAGAAACCAACTCTCCTTCTCCCAGTAGTCGTTGATGGCCAATAATTTCTCAGCTAAGGTTGGGGCTTATTATCTATTCCCCCACTTCTATGCTGGATTTTTGTCTAGTTTGAATTTGCATTTGTCTTACGCATGTTGTCACCATTGCTGTAAGTCCACATGAGTAACTTGCCAGTTGTCTGGAAAACTATTTCCTTGTGGTCTTCCACCACCTCCCAGCTCTTCCAGCCCCTTCCCAACTTCCACAATGGACCCTGAGCACTGGGTGGCAGAGGTTTAATATAGGTGTCCTACCCAAAGACACACACACTGCAATCTCATTCTCTGCATTTTGGCCAGTTGTGGTTTTTCTAGGTTAATTACCGTCTGTTACATGAGGAAGCTTCATTGGTGAGAGTTGAGAGATGACATTTTTTTTTTTTTTTTTTTGGTTTGTTTTCTTTGTTGCTATGTTTATGGGGCACAGAATGCAGGAACAATAGGAGAGAAAGCAGGAGGCCATACCAGAACTCAAGCAAGACTGAGCTTATTGAGGCACTTCAGCAAGGGACAGCAGCTTTCCTACATGCTGGGAGCAACTGCTGCCCCTGGGGGAGGGGCGATTGGAGCTTATATAGGATACTTGTGGTTGGCTTGCTACATGCAAATCAGGGGCACTCTTGAGATGTTTATGGCCCCTTCTGACCGCCTTCTTCTAGGCAGTTTGCTCTGGTTTATTGTGAGAGGCAGGGGGTTTTTGATCCTTTCTTGGTACCATTTGCTCAAGGAGATATGCTGTCTTGGGAAACAGGCTATCTCAAGGAAGAGTCCTCTTAGGAGGGAAGGAAGAGACTGATTAACAATGCCGGTTTTCTGCAACTGGGCATTCTATCACTTGTAGCCCCATCTAGGAGACCAGGCTGGAATAGATCTCATAGTGATTGACCTGCTTCTGCCTGCTGAGTATTAGCATTAAAGGTTTGTGCCACCACACCGGTCTCAGTTTCTTAATATAAAAGAAAATAGTGCAATAATACCTACTCTATGGATTCCTTTCAATGATTAAATAAAATAATATATAGATATATAAATTCCTGTTTCAGCATGCTTTTTTGTCCTATGAACTTTTAATAAATATCTTCAATTATTTTATTGATAAAAATATCAAATTTAAGGCTTTTAAAGTATTAGATACATGCTTAAAATGTGTAATAAGATAAACTTGGGATTTATTTTTCCTTACAGAGCTATATTAGCAAAATGTTTTCCTTTTAATCATTGAAAGGAATC
>NW_008352267.1:11310766-11331534 GCF_000622305.1 Nannospalax galili
TATGTGTATTTCACACAGTACTTTTTGATCATATTTTGACCTCCTTCTCCAATCTGCACCCTCCCTTAACCACCCCCACCAGATTTCATGCATTCTGTCATATATGTTATTGAGTCAAGATGCGTCCCCAAATATCCCTGGGTGTGAGTTCATCCACTAGAGCCTGTTCAGCCTATCTAGCATCACCTCCTTAAAGAAAACCAACCCTCCCTCACCCAGCAGTGATCAGTGGCCCTTAGTGCCTCAGCTAAGGCTGGGGCTTTTTACTCATTTCCCCACTTCTATACTGGGTTTTTGTCTGATTTGATTTAACAAATATATTTTTATCTTTATTTGTTCTTACATAGGAATGTCATTTCATGTTCATACACTTTTAAAGTTTATAAATCATATAATGACATGTATTGCTTAACTCAAATTCATCATACATTTATGCAATAGTAATAGAAGTTTAAACTATATGCTCCAGTCCATGTGTTAGGTATACCCATGTGCCATGCACAAAAATAATGCAAGATGGTTCTGTGTCAAAACGTCAGCAGGTTAGTATGTGGTTGATCGTCTTTCTGACTGTCACATAATGGGAATGATGAGGTTTCACCAGGCAAGTCACAGGGATGTTCACAGTATTGCTGCCCAAGAGCTCAACATGTTCCCTAAGGCAGACAGCTTCAGCACAATCACAGAAATTGTTAGTAATTATTATTGCTGCAAATAATTATGCTGTATACAACACCTTATGTTTCAGACTCTAAAATACGGCCTGCAATTTTTTGTCAATCCTGAAAATGGTTTGATGCATACTGCAGTATTCAACAGAAAGCAGTAAGATGGAAGAGCTAAGGCTCTGAATGACCCTTTTTAGCACAAACCAGGTAATTTTATCATTATTTATTTACATTTTTTCAGTGCCAAGTAGTAAATTTTCAGCTTCTAGTTTTTTGTCTTTTTTTTCCCTCTAACATCTCTTTCCTTCTTGCTCTTCTTTTATAACCTTTAACAATCATACAAAATTGTTATGTAACAAACTTTTCCTGGGAGCTGCAACACACACACACACACATACACACACACACACACACACACACACACCACATATGCACCACACATACACATCTGCTCACCCCAGAAAAGGTACCCATGACAGACCAAAGTAAGGCTTGCACAAAAGTCAACCTTGGTGACCCAGTGAATTTTTGTTGTGGTTACTAAGGTAGATGAACAGATACTCACAGGAGCAGGCATGACTCAGAAGCAGCTGCATCATTACAAAGCTTACACAACACAGGTAATGACCTACAAACTCTGGAATCCTTGAGGTCTCTCTCTGCACACCTTACAGGCAGCTCCACAGGTGTGAGACTCACTCCTAGGCAGTTAAACTAGTCAGAGTCCCCTCCCCCAGCAGTTCTTTACTGCTTCTATAAAGCTAAGGAGGGACCTTTAAACTCTTGTAAATGTCAGCTTTCCCAGACACGTGACTGTTTGTTTACCTCCTATCTTAAGATTGAATCTCTCCAGAAGTGAATATTTTAATTTTGAAGAAATTGCCATACAACAAAGATTCATGCTAAGTGCCACAGGAGGGGCACCTCCCAAACAAGCAATAACCAGGCCCAGTCCTTCCAGACAAGATCAGGCAGGCTAAGACTGATAGATATTACTGGCTATTGCATTGCTCTTGCCCATCCTTCCAAAATTTAAAGGTCAAACCCTCTTAAGTCATTGTGTACTTGAGTCTTAGAACACAGAGAAAGCAAGCTGGTTCTGACTTCAAAGCTTCATCCCTACAAGCTAGTGTTTGAAAATGATATGCACACTACCAGAAGAAACCAGTTATCATCAACTTAACCTAGCTGTGAACTCTGTAAACTACAATTTAGACTGACCTGGCAAAGTATGCACTCTGGTACAACAGTGGCACAAACAACATGAGAATAATCACTTTCTGATTGGATTTATGGCCCAATCCACACGGAACCCACATCTGGAATTCTTGGTGCAAAAACATTTGACTAGATAGGCCACATAGATCCTAGCAGAGATCCTACTACTTTTATTCTCCTAAATGGACTTAGCATTAGACTGTCTCCTAATGACTTGGGCTTATACCCATAGATTAGTGTATTTCTTAGTCCTTCTCAGAAAGGCTTCTTTTTGCAGTAGATGGCAATTAACACAGAGACCTTCGATTGGTCTAAATGAAAAGGCAGTAAAAAGACTTCAGAGTGCTCAGCCCTAAATGGGACATCTATAGCATACCCTTACCGGGGATTATCACAGAAGAGCGGACAGAAAGACTGTAAGTCATAGATGGTGTGATGACTACAATAAAACACTTCTTTCTGAACACAACAGGGCAGTTGCACATAAATACTCAGCTGTTGTGAAAGTATGGGACTACTACTGAGCATTGGTGGCTGTGCTGAGTCCTATAGTCATCTTTATGAAGTAGGAGAGGCCTTGCCAAACAGGAATTATCTAGACCAGCATATTAATGATATATAAGGTGCTAAATCATTCAGGAAGAGATGAGAGATAAATCAGACTAGGAGTCCATGCAGGCAGCTCGAGGGCACATGTGACAAAATTTGTGTCAAGTTGGAGTTTCTAAGAGAAAAAAAATAACAGAAAGTCAAATGTTATGGATCTTGAATGCTTTTTAGATCCTGAGCAGTAGTTCAGAAAAGACTCATTTATATGATAAATTAGCATAGTTATAAAAGATTAAGTTTGCCTAGAGATGGGCAGTTATTTCCCCCAGAGTATCCCGGGTATGTTTCTCCCTTGAAGAAAAAAAAAAAATTCATCTGTGGCATATGCCAATGTTACAGTTACCTGAATACTGAATTAAAAAGCCTGACTCTTAAATTTACTTTGTAAAATGGGTCCTATCTCAGAGGACACTTGTTCCCGGGGACATTTCTTAGAATGTGCTGGAACTGTGCTGCTAGAACTCTGTCTGGAACTCTGTCTTGGAACTGTGTCAGGTTTCACCAATGATTTTTATTCAGAACCATTTATCAAGCTTCAGTTGGGGAACTACAAACTGGAACCCATCCTATCTATCAGGCAAGCTTGCCTCTTCATACCTAGTTCTAGAATGGTTCATACACATAATGTCAAACATCTTTTCTCCATTTTCATGCTTTCAACGAAGATGGGCATGTTGTCCTTCAGCACTTTGAAATGCTAATTCTCAATCAAACACACATTCATTCATTAACCTTTTGGGTGGAGGAGCAAATTGAGATTCCCAAGAAACAAGATAAGGTTTCCCAGTCACAAGACCCAAAAGCACATGATAAGTGAGTTTGCCACATTTAATTAAAAGTCAATAGTCCATAGGGCCTTAACAGGATGACAGAGTATGCGGGCTTCAGTCTGGGGCTGTGGGAGGGTGGTGGTGGGGATGGGGGTATAAAGATGATTAAGAATGTTTGACATGTTCTATTTGAAATACACAAAAACTCAATAAAAACAAAAACAAAAATCATTCCTACATTCACCCAGCCCAGGGCCCTTTCAGCACGTCAGTGTGGCTGGGAGAAAGGGAAGGGTCACAGTACTGGCCCAGAGCTTGCCCAAACCAAAGAGCTGTCTAGAGTATAGTCCTTGGGCCCAAACCAAGCTGAGCGGCACAAGGTAATTCCAACAATACTGTCAGCGGTGAAGAGTGGTAAACAATACTGTCAGCAGTGAAGAGTGATAAACAGGGTCTGGAGAGATGGCTCAGCAGTTAAAAGCACTGACTGCTCTTGCAGAAGAACTGGGTTTGAGTCCCAGCACCCACATTGCTGCTACAAATCGTCCTTAACTCTAGTTCCAGGGGACTCCGAAGCCCTTGTCTGACCTATGGGGCATTGCACAACAGGGTTGCACTCACATGTATGCAGGCAATACACTCATATAAATAAAATATATTTTTAAAAAAGTGGTAAACAGTTCTGAGACAGCATAACCTGGAATGAAAACCAGCGGCCTTTGGGAAATGTCTGTGAATGATGGAGGGGGTTATGGGGTAACATCTCCCATCTATGACGCTGCAGCCAACATTGCCCTTTGGAGTGAGCAACTGATATAAGTGATGAAGTACTTTTTGTACTGCTTTGGATCTTGCTAACAATTCTCTTTTTAGTGTCCCCTTAGATGCCAACTCTGTTATTTACTTGGAAGGGCTGATAGTGGACATTCAAAGATCCTGATCGCACTCTGTAAAAAGATGTTTTCAAATAATGTTAATCCTTTGCATGTAGAATATATTTCTAAAAGCATCTGGAAGAGCTGTAAAGTCAGCAGCTATGGAGTTTAAATAAAACCAACTTGCATTAGTGGAAAAGGACACTTCTGGAAGTCATTAAGGTTATTGGACAAAAATGGCATATATACATACATGTGTGTATAAACATATGTATGTTTTGTAAAATGCTTTTATTTATTCTTTGATAGCCAAGTTTTTCCCGGATTTAGTCTGTTTACCTAATGTAATACTTGGAATAATCTTTAAATTGGGAAAGAGACTTTCTACAGTAAAGATCCATCAATAAAACCACTAAATCATAGTCTAGGTGCATGACCAAACTACTTTTGACAAGTAACTGGTAACTCATAATAGACTTCAAACATAATTAGGCCTATTACAGTCAGTATTTTTGGAATGCTATGAAAGCTCACCTGATTAGCAGTTCCTTCCGAGAGTTCTATACTCTTATATGCATTCAGTGATTGATTCTTTGGGACATAGCTCTTCCTCATAATTTTCTCACTTGCAGGGGTAGTAATCAACCTAAGATGTAATGTTCAGTATTTGAACCTTGCCAACCACCATCAGTATTAGACTTGTGAACAAAATGTATTTGTCTTTCTTTACCTGAACTAAAACCTTTATGCTAAAGACATAAAAGTTAAAAACTGTTAGATTTTTAATTAGAGGTTTCTGGTTTTCTGATGTGTGCATATGACACAGGAGAGGCTTAGAGTGTTCAAACACACACACACACACACACACACACACACACACATACACACACGCCTGAGTGTATAAGGTATCTTGGAACTTAATTTTATGTCTCTGTCTGCAGGACAGTCCTACAGGCATTCTTTTGTCATCCATCATTCTCTTAAATTAATACAAGGAAAAACTAACAAAAACAAAGTCAGAGAAATGGGGGAAGAAAAGAAACAAAAGTCACAAAGAGCTGGATGTATGGCACATACTTGTAATCCTAGCAATCAAGAGACAGAGGAAGAGGAATGGAGAGTTCAGTTTTAGGTGGCACTACAAAACAAGACCTTATCTCAACACACAGCAGAAGAATATCACATTTCAAAAATGTATCCTACTAGGTGATTACATTGACTCGAAATTTTAAGCCACAGAATAGCCTGCATTTGTCTTCCAACTTTAATTTCCCCAAATAGCTTTTCTAGCACCCTTTGCTAGCAAGTTTGAGGGGTTTTTCTCCAAACATAAAAATAAAAAATTAGATAAGTAAATACCCAGTAAAATTAGAAATTAAGTGACCCAAGAATAAACCAAGGATTGGGGTAGAGATAAGGAGAACAAGAGGGAAATAGGAATGTTTTCATTAGCATAAATTAGATTTGTCACATTCCCTCCCCATTCAAGTTTCTTTTGTAAAAGAATGGAATTTTTCCCTCACTTTTCATCATTCTTTCTATTCATGTAGCTGTTGAGTACTTTATCTATTTGGGGGAACTAAGCTTTCATCCCAACATGCATTATTTTTGAGGCATTTCCTAAATGATTCAATCTAAGAAAGCAGGAATTTAAGAATAACTATTGTCACTAAGTATTATGTTTTTTTTTCTTTCTTCAGTTATGCAGAAAAATCTCAATGTAAACATCAAAGTGAACTTGTATTTAGAGTTATCAGAACTTAAAAATTATGTTCACAAAATTCACTTCTGAGAAAAAAGCATTCTTAATAACCACTTATGTTTGATCCAGGAGTAATTGTTTTGCACATTTCATACAACAATTCTTAATCAAATTTAGATGCCCTCCCCCATCCATACCTCCCAACTCCCCACCTTCAGACCTGATGCATTCCACCTTACATGTTAAGTCCCATCTGATCAAGCATTTGTACCAAGATGTCCTGGTGCAAATTCATCCATTGGAGTCTAGTCAGTCTATCTAGAATTCCTAAGTAAGGTCTACTCTCCCTCACCCAGAAGTAATCAGTCTACAACAGATCCCAAACTGGGGCTGGCCCAGGGCTCATTTCCCTCACTCTACTCTGGGCCCTTGTCTGATTGAGATGGCCTGGGTCTTGTGCTCAAGGCCACCATTGCCACAAGTTGATATGTGCAAGCTTCCAGTGTCCTGAAAGCCTCTGTTTCCCTGTGTTCATGGATGAACTGTGGCTCTTAAAATCTTTCCACCCCCTCTTCTTCAATGGTTCCTGAGCCATGGGTGGCTGAGGTTTCATATAGGAGTCCTATCCAGGGACATATACCTGAAATCTCTTATTCTCTAAAACTGCAACCCTTGACCAGTTGTGGCCTACTGTGTGCATTGCACTCTATTGTATAAGGAAGCTTCACTGGTGAGAGTTGAAGGGTGCACTAGTTTTCTCCCTGCTCTCTGGCAAGGAATAATTGTTGATTGTCTAATTATAACTACAGTTGTAGGACTTTAATTAATTGCATAGTGACTAGAATTATTAACGAAACCTAAATCTACCATAGTAAAAAGACTATATCTGAAATATTTTGTCATTACATAAGGTTGATGTTATTTAAAATTCACAAGGTGGGGGATAGAGAGATGGCCTAGTTAAGAACACTTGCTGCTCTCCCAGAGGACCCAGGTTTAATTCTCAGCATCCACATGACTGCTAATAACTTTATGTAAGTCCAGGTTTAGGGGATCTGACACCCTCTTCTGGCATCTGTGAGCACTGCACATGTGGTATACTTACATACATGCAGGCAGAACACTCATACATATAAAACAAAAATAATAAATAAAATAATAAAATACTTTTTAAAATATTCATAAGGTGAGCAATTCTGTCACCCTTAATTGCTTACCCCATTCAAGGGATTAATTGTTTGGGAGATATCAGTATGAGGGAGACCTGAGCATAGGAAGTTTACATTGAAAGTACTACAGTAGCAAAAGTCCAGTCTCTCTTATGTCAACCTCAAAGCAATGTTGACATTTCAGCAACCTTATTTATCTCATGAGCTTTAATAGGGATAATGTATTGGCAATGCAAAACATTTTCAGATTGTGAAAGCACCTTATAGCTGTTTATTCTCATATCAAAACCACATTAAATATGTCACTTCTCATTTTAATCCTATCACAGTGTGTATAGAATATTAGAGAGCTTTACCATAAGGGTCAATACCAATTCAGTGTTAGAATAATGAATAAAATTTAAAGAACTCTATTTCACTTGTTGCTAACCACCAACCATGTGCACTAAGGAGATATAGTAACCATTTAGTCTCCTATTTTGGTATGTAAGCAATAATGTATTAAGCAATGATTGTCTGATTGCAATGGTTGTTGTGAAAATAATGTAATAGGTAAGATTATTTACCTATGATGAGTAAACTAGCATACTAAACAGATATCCTTCCTTCCAACTTTCTCCTATCTTAAGAAGGAAAATGTTCATCTTTAAGAAAAAACTTGGTAGTTTCATGAAAATTTATTTTCATTTGTGGAAGAGCAGAACAACTCCTTCTTATAATCATTGATTACTGTATAATCTTAACAGTGACTACTATTCTTGAGAAAGAATGGAAGGGCATAGTTAAGCCTGGATGAACTTGTGTGTCAGGCTCATCAAACATGCCATCAGTAAATGTTTACCGCAACCCTTGAGATAAGAACTGATCAATTCATTTTCTTATGATAAAATGGAAATTCACAAAAATTATCACATTTCATTGAAATTTAGACTAATGCCACTAATTGTGAGATGGATATTAACACACTGCCAGAAGAAACAGAAAACGCTGCCAACTATAATGGGAAGACTGATTCAAGTATATTACCCTGGTATGATGAGTTGCTAGGGAAAGTGCCTCACAGAGTGAAAACACCTGCTTGAGGCAAGGCAGCTGGCAAAGGGCAGCCAATTCTTTGTCTCTGACTCCAAAGCCCCCTTCTACTACACTTCACAGCATCAAATATCTCCACAAAACAAAATGCATTTTCTTCTTTTTTTCTGGAAGTATTACTGAGTCTTTGTAACCTTCATGTGGAGGAAATCATAGTGCATGGTGGTTTATTAATCAGAAAAATGGATTGTGCCTACCTCTTCCTGTCAATCACTTGATAAGGAAAAACAAATAGCAAAGATTAAATCACAGGCTAGTAGCTTGCTTTGTACTCAGAATAAATACATTTCCATGTTCACGAAAGTCCATTATGCACTGTTGGCTTTGATTATCAGGGGGTATTTCAAAAAGCATGACAGAAATCTGCAGCCAGTTGAAGGAAGAAAAGTGTGTTTTCCTGCTATTTAGTTAAACAGCTGATTCACCCTAGTTAAAATAAACAGCAAAGTCTGTGACAATTACCAATGTCCTTGGCGAAAGGTTGAATTTATCTGCCTGTAAAGGAGACATTGCTTAAAAAGGCAGTGTCTGCAGCAACAGAACACCAGCAGAGCATGACTATAAAGAACAATCTGTATTTGCTCCGGCACAGGAGAGACCCACAATTGCAACTTGATTGTAATCCTCACCTGGGAACTCTGAAATCAGCACCTGTTTTCTTTGGATGCTTGTGTGACACACTCCAGTTGCTTTCTACAGAATTTAGAATACTCATTTACTCCAGCAGATACACTTGGAGCTTTACTCAATTCAATTTATTCTCATTAAGCAGCAGACTCCCTGGAATTATTCAAGCTGAGCAGTTCACTGTACCTTCATCTTCACAGTCTCTTCCAGCTATATACTACATCCTTCGTGTCTAGTCCATAACATCTTTTCATACAAGTGTTATAATTGTTTGCACTTCATTGACAAGGGCAAACTATTAAATGAAGGAACCGTTAGTTAAAATATAGGCAATTGTCTTAAGTACTGGAGAAATGGATCCAGTGAAATAAAACCACAATCACCACCACAAGACCTAATTCCCTGTTAATGGGATCCACTGCATTCAGTTCCAACCCTGTTATCAGAACCTTTATAATTTCTGTTTGACTGTTATAAAATATACAGCACTACTGATACACAAACCTTACAAAATAGGTTTATGGTCCTTTACAATGTTTAGTATAATGTAGTCTCTGAAATCTTTAGCATTTAATCTCTTGGAATTGTCTTTATCACCACCTGCTACCTAATCAAGTAAGATGAATCATAGCAGGAGCCACAGAGGCTGGAAAAGATGTACACTTCTACTGAAGTATTTAATTGTTATTATCTAACCCAAAGAACTTAAACGAATAAACAAATGAATAAACAAAATCCCAATAACTTCTTTCCATAATGCAAAGACTGTTAGATGCTTTTAGAGTCTAGTAGAGCAGTACGCAGTATAAGCAATTGCACCTTTTCTAAATTTGAGTATACTAGTTAATTTACATCTTTAAGTGGTTTGATAAAAATTTGTCATGTGATACTTGAACTGCATATTTGTAAAATAAAATACATCAAAGGTAGCAATAAGCTAAAAGCATAAATAAATTATATCAAAGTACTATTGTGAACGTGTTGCAATCAGGTATATCCAATCACTTTAATCTGCCAATGAATAACGATTGGTTGTAGTTAAGCAAAGCCTTTGTCATCTACTACTAAGGAATTCTTACAATAGTATAATTGTGCAAAGACCTAGGAAAGTTCAACTTTAATTTATACTAAGTTTTACTGCCATCTACTGGCTAATTTTGTCACAATAGTATCATGGTTGAAGGAAGGATGAGTTGACTTTTCCAACCCAACAATAGGTCATATAAGCTAAGGAATAGACTAGAATCAACAGTGCTGTGGCTTAAAGTCTCAGACCTTCAAGTTCTTTTATCTATTAAAACAACTGTAAAATAAAAATAGATGTTTTAAGTAGGCACAAATTATTTTAGGGCATTTATCTACTACTGTAAACCATGCCATGCCACATATCTCAAGTCTGAGTGTCTAAGCTATGGTTGATTCATTTGGTATATTAAATGGAATCTGTACTCTAAACTCTTCACAGGTTCATAGAAAAGAGGACATTGAAATAAACTATCAAAAAATTTGAGTGTGGTTCATGGCCCAAAGTTTGCATATTGAACAAACATAATATATAAACATGAAGCTATGACAAGTTTGGCTAAGAATAGTTCAGATGCCTGGTTTGGGGAGTGAGAAAAAGTCCAGGTTTGAAGTAGCTGTCTTAGAGAAAGTTGAAAAGATAGTTGCATGTGAAAAAGAGACAAACCAATTTTTAAAAAATAACATTTTGAGTAGAGAAGGTGAAAAGAACCAGGAAAGAATGCTTTCTGATGTAGCTTTCGCACAGCAAGCATAAATGTACACTAAGCACTGAGAGAAGAAGCACTGTGACCGCTCTAGGAGAAGGAACTATCCATAAAAGCATGTGGGACTTTGTGTTCATTCTGGGTATAATAAAATATCCAGTTTTACATGGACAATAATGGAGTGTAGCTTACAATGACACTGCTAGAAATTTGTTGCTCACTATGTAGTTGCAGAGTTTGGGCAAACACTTAAAACTGTTTCCTTATATGCCTTATTAAATTTGATGCTTTGGGATATGAATTTTACTGGAAATATAGGGATGTATTTTTAAAGTTTTAAAACATTTAGAATATTCTTATCACAATTCTAGTATTCCTAGGAAGTTTCCTGGAAGCCTCTAAGGGGACTGAGAGACAGTCAACACTGGAGTTATTAACTAATTGGCATCCATCCAAATTTAATCAGTGTAGAACTACTTTGATATATGTGTAAAAATGTATGCATACATATTAATGCAAAGACATATGCATGTACATTTACAGATTTATTCATAAGTTTCCTTGAAAAAATGCCCTACTGATAAAAATAGGTTTGAATAGTGATCAGTTTAAAGTCCAAGAAAACGTTAAGAATAGATTGAGTAGGCATATAAGAAGGAAAATATAGGGGATTATGGTACAGTTTTCTGTTTGGCTGATTTTGCACAATAGTACATTAAACTCTTCAATGATTGAATTCATCTTGACCTCAGTAATGGGTTTTAATTTTCCAAGATTCTTCATTAGCTACCACAGGCACAGTGATATGTCTCTTACTAGTGAATTGCACCAATGGCTTTTCTGTCATGTGTATAGCTTGAAGTCTTATACTACAAATGCTGTAAAGTGTGTCTGAATATTTTGTATTTGTTTTGAACAGACTTCAGTATTTTTATCTTATTTATCCATAACACCATTATAATGTGCTGCTAAGAGTCTTGGAAAATGCAGTCTTTGTTTATTGTTTGTTTTGGCAGGGACTCTCTAGTTTGGCTTGGAACTTGCTAAGCAACCCAGACTGGCCTCAAGCTCCCTAGCCTCCTGACTCTACCCACTGACTACTTAGAGTGAAAAACCATGTCCAGTGCTGGAAAATATAAATAGCATCACAATCTCAATCTCTCTCTCTTTCTCTTTCTCTCTCTCTCTCTCTCTCTCTCTCTCTCACGCATGTGCACACACACACATACACACACATGCACAAACATGCACACATTAATGTTAGAGAAACTCAAATATATTAACAGTCATATTAAGAGAAAATAGAACAAATATAAATTTGTTTTTATAAAACAAATAAAAACACGGTTTCACTAAAAAATATTAGAATAGCTCAAATTGTAGCTGTAAACTGTCAACCTACAATCCTTATACCAAGGAAAATAAGATAATCTGTGTGAAGAATATGAAAATAATAAGAATCTTGAGCTCATCTGAAAGGAGTGAAGTAAATTTGAACAATCATTCGTCTAATCATTTGTCAACTATCAAAATTAGAATATCTTTATTCTTTGCTCCTAATTACATATCCCAAAGCAATGATCAATGTAACCATTCAGTAATACATGTGGCATTCCATGTATGCTTGTTTTGTTAGCAGGGAGTGTAAGCAATCTGAATACCTACCCTTGAAGGAGTGGGCCTAGAGGAGCCAGAACATGTATGTCATGGAACACTATGTTGAGCTATGCATGGTAATACTGACAGATCTAAAATTGCAGTAGAAAGATAATTCAACCTCTAAAACAAAACCATAAATTTAATATATGCTTGTAGAATAATAATGCCTTTTCTTTATGAGTACGTACAAATATTTTTTTTGCACAAACCAGGAAAAGAAGATAAAAGGAAATAACAACATGAAAACACAAGTAAAATGAGTGATACTGAGAATTAACAAGGAAAAAGCAACTATAATGATAGCCTTGAATGGAATTTACAAAATAGAATGTGCAAATGTGGACTTCAAGTTCAACCTTGGGTTTTGGCTGTTTTCTGTAGCAAAATGTAAAGAATCTTGGTCTTAAATTTCCTTATGATTTTTTAACATGAATGGACTTTTTCTATCTATTCTAAAACCAAATATGTATTTCAAATTCTTTCTTCAATGCAATTCCATACCTACTGTTTCATTATACACATTAGAAAGTAATAATTTGAACAAAGAAAATTAAAGGTTACCTTGATCTGAGAAAACTGAAAAGACAGCTGAACCCTAAGTTATGCCTTTTTAAAGTAAATTAACTAAATATAAAATGTAGACTATAAGCTCTTATTTCTAAAAAGAGATTCTAAGCACCAGGACACAGTGTGTTCAATGTAACATTTATATTTAGAATTTATTACAACTCAGTTTATCAAAGGAGAAGAAAATGATGAACGTATTTAGAGCATAATTTTATTTCAGTAGGATCAGTTCCTAGCCATTATGAAGTGGGAAGAAATCATGGGAAAGTAGGAAAATGTAGATTGTCTGAGTAAGAACTAAAACTGAAATGCACAGTTTAAAATGGAATTTGGAATTGACCATGGGGGCACAGGGTTCATTACAGATTTAAAACAGAGAAAAGAAAAATGAAAGCCATATTTTAAGATGTTCAATCTTATTGAACTATATCAAATAATCTAAAATGAAAAGGACTTAAATAATTGATAGAAAGAAGCTATTGTTAACATCTTGGTGTTAAATAAAAGTCTGAGTTAGGGCAGAGGAAAACCAATTAAGGACAAACAGATTCCAGATATATTTTAATTAAAAGTATGATGAAATCTGGGTATATTAATGTAAGTGGGTTAAGAAAATGAGGTAGCAGTAAAGTTATAGTTGAAAAACCAATTCTTTTTATAGCTAAGGAAGTATTTTTAAATGGTGCTTATATTTAAATGCTTAATTATTAAATGTTTTATCCAAAGAAAAATTATCAATGGGCTCAAAATTATTGGCCCTATTCAGGAAATATTTCTTTTAGCCAATAATTATAAATAAGATTTCATATTTTAATGAATAAAAAAATAGGGTAAGAATTTTACAGCTCAAGATACTTTTGCTGGTAGTTTATATGCATTTGCACTTGTAAATCAGTTTTTAAACCGAAAATAAATTGTATATTTAATGCACAAATGTACATTTTAACACCTGGAGCATGTTATGTTACATTTTGTTGGGTGAGTCTGTTGATGAATTTCCTGATATTGCTGATCAGTTTTGTTCAATTGTTCTTAATTGTGATAGAACAGGTATAAAACTTGCCAATTTATGGGAAATGGGGAAAGACTGCTTATTGAGGAAGGAGGTTCCATTAGGGTGATAGGCATGGTCTGGTAGTAGGTAAAGATCGTGGCGGCATAATATTGTGGGTGTGAAAATGTGACTAATGTTGAATTTTATATTAAGTGTATTTACCACAAAATATAATGAAAATAAATATAAAGTGTGGCTGTGGTGAAATAAAATTGGCCACGAACTGGTAATTGTGGAAATCTGAATGGTGAGAACATGGGTCTGTGTTTGCATGTGTCTATATCTGCTTACACATACATAAGCATGTTAGGAGTTTTCCACAGTGAAAAGTTTAAAAAGGTATAAAACTCTCTTGTATCTTATCATGACCATCTTATTTCAGAACAGTTCATGATCATTAAAGAGAAGTGCCCCATAGAGCAGCCTATTTTCATCAATCTTGCACCCACCCAGTCCCTACCACCGTGCTTGTCCTGGCTGTCTCTGTGGATTTGCCTAAACTTGATAGTTCATATTAAAAAAGCATGGCATGAATGGCCTTGAGGATAGGAATGTTTTTGTCCTAGATATTTACTAGATTTGCCATATATTAATATGTGTTAGCATTAGTATTTTATTCTTCTTAGGTCTGAATAATATTCCACTGTATGAATATGCCATGTTTGCTTTATCTATTTATCAATGATGTTTCCATCTTTTGTCTATTGTGAATGCTACTGCTATGAGCAATTATAAGTTTTCATTTGAAAACCTATTTTCAATCCTTTGAGTGAATGCATACGAGTATAATTGCTAGGAGGTTTGGTAATTATGTGTTTAACTGTCTGAGGAACTACTAAACATTTTTTTTCCCACAGTGATTTTACCATTTTATATTCCCAAAGGCAATGCTTGGGGAATTCAATAGTTCAACATCCTTGTCAACACAGAAAATCATTATTCATATGGAGACCCAGCTAGTCTGCCTGCACCCTCCTGCCATCACCCCCAAAGCCTCACCAGCACAGTTTCATGGAGATAGCCACCTCTCCCTGGATCCCTCCCTCCCTGTGGTTTTGCTGGATCACAGTCCAATCCCCATCAGGGACTCCCACCAAGAGCTGTGAGACATTGGTCCCTTCCTACCTTCAGGACTCAGCAGAGCCCTTCTAGATACCTGAATGGAATGTTCCAGTTGTCCCATCTAGCTTTGAGTCCCACGATTCCTCCTCACTCCCATGGGAAATTTGTTACACATTCACTGACCAAGTCACTGCAGGCATAGGACTGTAGTTGTCAAACAGAAGACCTATGATAGAGGCAAGCCAGAAGAACAGAGGGAATCAATATTCTAACTCTGATATGAACTAGCTCCACTCGGAACATTGTAAACACCTTTGCTGAAAGCAGATGACTTGAAAAGAAAGAAAGAAAGAAAGAAAGAAAGAAAGAAAGAAAGAAAGAAAGAAAGAAAGAAAAATTCAAGCAATAAACTAACTCTAAATGCACAAACACCAATGCAGAAATAAAAACAATGTAAAAAACAAAACAGCATGTCTCCTCCAAAAGGAAAAATCCCATAGTAATAGATTTTAATGGAAATCACCTTGAAGAGCTTCAAGACCAAGAATTCAAATGAATGATTATAGCTTTGGTCAAACAACTCAAAGATGACAAAGACAGAAGGATGAAAGAGATGAGGAAGCCAATCCAAGTAATGCAGACAGGGACTGAAGTGATGAAAAAACAAACCGAAATGATGTTGGAATGAAAACTTCAATAAATCATTTGAAAACCTCAGTAGAAATCCTCATTAACGAAATGCATCATATTGAAAACAGAGAATCATGAATGGAAGACAAAGTAGAACTGGATCACTTCACATAGTAAAATTCAATGGAGATTTAAAAATAAATATGAAAAGACCATGGGAGAGTTTGGGGACCATGAAAAGGCTTGACTTTTGGACTATAGGGAAGTAAGAAGGAGACTGCAATAGAAAATATGGGCAGAGAATATATCTTCAGTAAAGTCATAGAAAATAATTTCTTAAACCTAGAGAAAGAGATGCCCATTCAGGTACTAGAAGCCTACAAAACACCAAGTAAGACCAGAAAAGAAGTTCTCAAGGACATATTATAATTAAAACATTTAAAATACAGAATAAAAAAGGATGCTAATAACTGCAAGAGACAAAAGTCAAGTCACTTATGAAGGAAGATCTATTAGAATAATACCTGATTATTTGACAGAAACCTTCAAGGCCAGAAGAACCTGGAAAGATGTGTTCCAATTATACCCAGCAAAACTATCTACTAAAACAGAAGGATAGATAACTTTCCTTGCTGAAAATTAATTAAAGGAATGTATGACTACTAAACAAGCTCTCCAGAAGATAATATAAGGAATACTTCAGTCTGGCAAAGGATAAAAACACTCAAGAGTTTATAGGGAACAGGTCATGTATATCAAACATGTTAACACAGGGAATCAAAAGAGATATGAGGAAACACTACAAAATCAACAAAATGACAGGAATTATATATCATTAAATAATAACTCTGAATATTAATGACCTTGATTGCCCAAATAAAGAGACAGACTAACAGTATTAGAAACAGAATCCATCTTTTGATGCCTCCAAGCAACAAACCTTACCATCAACTATTGGAACCACCTTAGGTTGAAATGATGGAAAAAAGTATTACAAGAAAATGGAGCTATGAGAAAAGCAGGTGTAGTCATTTTAATAGATGGAAAAAAAAAAAAAACTTCAAACAAAAGCTAGTCCAAAGAGATAAGAATACTTCATACTCATTAAAGGAAAATCCACCAACAGGATATTATAACCCTAGGCATCTATACACCAAACAAAAGGGCACAAAATTTCATTAAAATACATTTACATATTTAACTGCATTAATCTGTAAAAACACAGTGATAGTGGTTGACTTTAAGACTGTCACCAATATACAGGTCATCAAGAAAAATAACAGAAAAACAAAAACTCGGGATTTAAATGGCAATACAAATGAAATGGGCCTAACAGATATCTACAGAACATCCCACCCATACATTAAGAATACACATTATTCTCAGCAGCCCATGGACATTCCAAAAAAATCAAATACATGTTAGAACACAAAGTGAGCCACAATCTATTTAGGAAAATTGAAACAACATTCTATAGTCAATCCAACCACCAAAGAATGAAGCTGGATATCAACAGCAACAGAAACTACAGAAAGTATTTAAAGTAATGGAAACTAAACAGCACACTATTAGATGAAAATTGTCTCAATGGAGAAATCAGAAAAGAAAAATTTGAATTCTTAGATGTAATAAAAATAAAAACACAACATACCAAAATCTATGAGACACAATAAAGCAATCCTAAGAGGAAAGTTTGCAGCATCAACTATGTACATAAGCAAATGAGACACACCTCGTATAAATAGCAGTGATGCAGCTGAAGGGTTTGGAACATCAAGAACAAGCAAGGCCTAAAAGAGCAGAGAAGAAGAGATAGGGCTAAAATAAGTGAAACAGAAATGATATTAAAAAAAAAAAACTAAACAAAGAATCAATGACATGAAGAGTAGGTTCTTAGAAAGATTAACAAGATTGAGATATTTTACTCAAATGAACCAAAGGAAAGCATGAAAGGATCCAGATAAAATAAGAGATATATAAGAAACAGGCATTGAAAAGATGGCTCAGTGGTTAAGAGCACTGGATGCTCCTGCAGAAGACACAGGTTTGATTCCCAGCACACACATGGTGGCTAACAATCATCTGTAGCTCCAGTTCCAGGGGATTTGACACCCTTATCTTTCATCCATGGGCACTGCACAACATGGGTGTACTTACATGCATACCAGCAATACACTCATACACAAAATAAAAATAATAAACAAAATATTTTAAAAATATATTAAAGAAAAATTACAACAGATTGAAAATTTCAGGAAATAATAGAAACATACTTTAAAAAATCTATATTCCACTAAACTGGAAGAATCAAATTAAATAAATGGATGAGTTTCCAGATATATATGACCTACAAATGTTATATCAAGATCAAATAAATAATTTAAATAGAGCCATAAAAAACAATAGATAGAAGCAGTGTTTAAATATCTCCTAACTAGGGTCTAGAGAGCTGGCTCATCAGTTAAGAGCACTGGCTGCTCTTCAAGAGACCCTGGTACCCACAAAATGGTAACAATTATTTATAACTGCAGTTCCAAGGGCTCTGATGCCCTCTCCTGACCTCTGTGCACATTACATGACATGGTTGCACTTATACGCAAGCAGGCAATACACTAATACACATAGAATTTTTTTTAATATATTTTTTTAAAAACTGCCTAGTAAAAAGAATCCAGGCCTAGATCAATTCAGAATAGAATTCTCCCATGACTTTGAAGAAGAACGAATAAAAATATTCCTAAAATTATTCCATAAAATAGAAAAAGGAACATATCCAAATTCTTTCTATGAAGCCAGTATTACTATTATACCAAAACGAGACTAAGAGCCACAACACAGAAAGAAGAAAATTATACATCAGTCTCTTTGATGAACACAGACCAAAAAATTCTCAGTAAAATACTTGCAAGCCAAATACAAGTACGTATTAAAAAGACAATTTGCCTTGTTCAAGGTGGCTTCATACCAGAGATAAAAAGATGATTCATAATTCTCAAATCAATAAATGCAACCTACCACCTAAGCAGTCTCAAGGACAGACACCACATCATTACCTCATTAGAAGCAGAAAAAGGTTTTGACAGAATCCAACATCCTTTCATGATAAAAGTCATGAAAAATTTTAGAATACAGTAAAGCTACTTCAACTTAATAAAACCAATGTACAACAATCCCACAGTCAACATCATACTCAATGGAAAAAAAAATCCCTTAAAACATTTCCACTAAAATCAGGACTTGAAATCAGGGCTTGAAATCTTAGTCAGAGCAAATAAAACAAGTGAAGGAGATAGAAACTGGAAAGGAAGAAGTCAAGGTATCCTTTTTGTAGATGATACATTTCTATACATAAAAGACCAAATAAACACCACCAGAAATATCCTAGGGCTACTAAACACATTCAGTCAAGTAGTAGGATGCAAAATAACAATTTCAGAAGACTTCCTACAACAAACATATGGACAAAGAAACCAGAAAAACAATCCACTCCACAACAGCATCAAAATAGTCTTAGAATAAGTGGAAGTAAGGCAGTTAAAGACTGGTATCCTATGAACTTTATGAAACTGAAGAGAGAAACTGAAAAAGATACCAGAAGATGGAAAAAAAAACCTCACATGCTCACAGATTGGTAGGATCAATATTGTGAAAATAGCCATCCTATGAAACAAATGTACAGATACAAAGTAATACTCACTAAAATTCCAAGAAGATTCATCAAAGCAATTGAAAAAGTAATCCAAAATTTCATAGGAAACACAAAGAAATCCAGAATAGCCAAAACAATTCTAATCAATAAAAGAACAAGAGTCATCACCGACCCTGATTTTAAATAGTGCTGAAGAGCTGTGGTAATAAAAACAAAAGATAGCTATGGTAATAAAAACAAAATAAAAACAGAAAAAAATTTATCAGTGAAATGGAATTGAGGAGCCATATTTAAGTCCATATACTTACAGCCATCTGACTTTTTAGAAATGGGCCAAAAGTACAAATATTTGAAAGGACAGTATCTTCAACAGATGGTGCTGGTAAAATTGGGTAACTAGAAGTTAAAACTAGAATCTTATGATTCAGCCTTGACAAAAGTATTAATGGATTAATGACCTCATATTAAGATCTTGTACACTGAATTTTATAAAGAAGACAGTAGGGAATACACTAGAACTTACAAGCACAGGAGAGGACTTTGTCAAGGCCAACAACTGAGAAACAGGACTTCATGAAATTAAGGACTTTCTGTACAGTAAAGGACACCATCACTGGAGTAAAAAGGCAGGATATAAAATGAAAAAAAATATTTACCAGATAGTCATCTGACAGAGAATTAGTGTGTAGATTTAGACTATATAAAGTATTCAAAAACCTCAGTATCAAGAAACTGAACAACCCAAGTAGAAATTGTAGCAAGAAAATAAACAGAGAGTTCTCAAAAGATTAAATGCAAATGGTAATGAAGTATTTTTTTAAGGTCAGTATCTTTCCCTTTAGGGAAATGGAAATTAAAACTATTCTGATATTTTATCTTACCACGGTCAGAATTGCTAAGAACCAATAATTAAGTATGGAGAAATGAGGATGTTAGAAAAGGAGAATACTTATTCACTGCTTTCGGGGGTACAAACTGGTGAAGCCATTATGGAATTCAATTTGGAAGTTCCTTAAAGGTTACCCAAAGGACTCTCTCTGTCTCTCTCTCTCTCTGTCTCTGTCTCTCTGTCTCTGTCTCTGTCTCTCTCTCTCTCTCACACACACACACACACACACACACACACACATCCATGCTATGCCAGAGCAGTACTTTTTTTCTTTATTTTTTTTTTTACTGTTATTACTGTATGTTCTAGAATGTTTTATGTTGCTATGATAAAGCACTGACCAAAAGCAATTTAGCAAGGAAGAGTTTGCTTCACACATCCAATCACAGTGCATCCATCACTAAGAGAAGGCAAGGCAGAAATTCAAAGAATCCTGGAGGCAAGACTTGAAGCAGAGCTTTCAGAGGAAAGCAGCTGAGGAGCTTACTTCACAGCTTTTCTCATACATTCTGCAGTCACCAGCTCATGGATGACACTGGCCAAAGTGGTCTGGACCCTTCTAAATCAAGTGTCAGTCAAGTAAATTCCCCAGACATACCCACAACCTCCTTTGTTAGAGGAAATTCCTCACTTAAAATTTCCTCTTCCCTATACTAATTGGGTCAGAGGGACACAAAGGACACTTTTTGCTCCTTGCCCTCCTAGGTCGATTAGTTCCCAGGAATCATGAGCATCTCGCAAAATGTCCTGTAATGGTGGTGGGTCATCTGACCTCTTGATCAAGGAGGCCAAGGAGAC
>NW_008352267.1:11332235-11342885 GCF_000622305.1 Nannospalax galili
ATGTCAATAGGCTTGGAATGAATTTTTCTGTATGAAACTGTGTGTTTTGACAATGAAGAGGAGATCTTTTTTAAACATTGGAACCTAATTTAATTTTATCTCTTAGAGAGTTTATAATGAGTATAAGATTTTATAAGTGTAATAATTCATCTGTAAACCTAGAAATGTACAGCCAATTTTGAAAGAGATGTACCCTAGCTCAGAAAAATGTTATTGAATAGGTTAATGCTGTTGTAATGAAATGCTTCTTTTAATTAAAAAAAAAAAAACATACAAAAAAAAATTCCCCCTTCCCAGGTAACTCTAGTTTGAGTAAAGTTGACAAAATGTTAACCACCACAACTGAGCCCTTGTCATGGTGACACACAAGCACATCACAATTAAACCAAAACTTTTCATTTGTTGTTCATTCCCAAGATCTCATGTTAACATCATAATATATAAAACACTACTAAACTACTAAAAGTTCCACAATCTTTAAAAAAATTCCAAATTTTTAAAAGTTTAATTTCTCTTTAAAAATCTGGTGTCTTAACTGTGAGCTCCTATAAAGAAGTTTATTTTTTTAAGTTAAGTTATATACTTTATTATTCCAAGAGAGAATAATCAGGGCATAGTTACAATCAGATCAGAACATTGTAAATAGCTCAATGTTCAGCAACTGATACTCACTCATGATTTTGTGTGCTCCAAAATGCTTGGGGAGTTCCAACTAGTTGGCTCTGCTGTTTTCAACACACACACACACACACAGAACTTGTTTCTTTGGCTCAGATCAGCTCCATGCCATATATGCTGTTGTCCTTGGTGGTCATATGAACATCCACTATCCTAAGGTCTCCACTGCAACTTTACCACACCTTTACCAATGGTCTCACAGTGACAAACCTCAGCTGCTGTTCATGATCCCTTCATATAAAATCAGTACCATGGGGGAAACTCACATATCTAACTCAGGTATCAGTTTGAGATAGAGCCTTCCCCCTTTGGATCACAGCCTCTGTGTACTCTGTGACTGACACTAAAGAAATACCTTCCAGAAGATTTTGCCTAGATGATGAGGTCTATTATTAATCATAGCTAATTGATTCTTGGGTCACAGTTAACTAGCATGGACTTTCCTGGTAAAACAAGGGTTGCACTTCCAAATACTCTTAATCCAAACATATTACACAAACACCCCTGAGAAAGTTTTTGCTTCTCTCTGAATCTTCACAAGCCAGATCTTCATTATCTGTATTTATCTCAATATTCAGATCTTCCAGGCTTCTACAGAAGAGCCCATTAAGCTCCTGTAATCAATGGCTTTTCTAGCCTAAAACTACAAAACTCACATAATCCTCCCATGGTCAGGTCTGTCATGGCAATATCCACTATCTGGTACCAATTTCTGTTCTAGGTTGCTTTTCTGTTGCTGAGATAAAACACTGACAAGCAAATTGGAAAGGAAAATGTTTATTTGGCTTGTGCATCTGATCACAGTCCATTGTTGAAAGAAGCCAACTCAGTAGCTCAAGGTAGGAACATGGAAGCAAGAACTGAGGCAGAGGCCTCAGAGGAATGGTGCCCACTGGCTTGCTTCCTCTTGCTTGCTGAGCTTCTTTTCATATACAGCCCAGGCACACCTGCTCAGGGAAGGCAATGCCCACAGTTGGCTGAGCACTGATGCATCAATAAGCAATCAAGAAAAAGCTCCCACAGACGTTCCCATAGGCCAGTCTGATGGAGAAAATTCCTTAATTTAGGTTCCCTTTTCCTAGGTGACTCTAGCTTGTATCAAGTTGAAAGAAAAGTATCCAGCATACTATGACTATAATAAGTTTTGAAACTGTGAAGTGTGACTCCTGTGACTTTATTCTTCTTTTCTGAGGTTGTTTTTTTTTTGTTGTTGTTGTTGTTGTTGCTGTTGTTTGTTTTCTGAGATAGTTTCTCAATGTAGCCCCAGCTGGCCTGGAATTTGCTGTGTAGACAAAGCTGGTCACAGGCATGCTGGGATTAAAGTTGTGCACCACCACACCTGGCATATCTTTTCTGGGATCATTTTAATAATTCAGAATTCCTACAAATTTGAGGGACTTTTGAAAAATGATTTTTGGTTTCATTTCCCACAATCTACAGATTTAGAAGCATGGT
This sequence comes from Nannospalax galili, assembly GCF_000622305.1. Taxonomy (NCBI): domain Eukaryota; kingdom Metazoa; phylum Chordata; class Mammalia; order Rodentia; family Spalacidae; genus Nannospalax; species Nannospalax galili. The sequence continues at coordinate 11,334,369 of NW_008352267.1, forward strand.
GACATCTTGACAAGAAATTGTCTAATACACAAACCCAGAATTTTACATTTCTCTCTCTCTCTGAACTTCTTTCACTATTCCTTGAAATGTTCACTTTATAAGTCTTATAGCTTCTTAAATGCATTCCTAAATACTGATTCTCTTTGATGCAATTGCAAATGGAAGTATTTCCCTTATGTCCTTTTGGCTGTTCATTTTGGAACAGAAATAAATTGATTTTCAGGTTGCGCTTGTATTCCACCACTTGCTGAATTTATATGTTAGCCCAAATTGTGTTTTGTGAATTATTTGGGCTTTTTACCATGTAAAACCATGTCACTTGTGACTACAATTTGGATGCTGTTTATTTTTCAGACCTTACATACCTGTGCAAGATAAGGTTACCAATGAAAGTGGACATCCCTGTCTTCTTCCTCAAGTTAGAGGAAATCTTTTATATTTTTTTAATCACTGAATCCAATGTTATCCCTGGGATTTTCATAAATAATGTTTACAAGGTTGACAAAATAATCATCTATTCTTAATTGGTTCAGTATTCTTATAAAATGATAAGGTGTTTCAAAAACTTTTTGTGCATCATCTCAGATGATATTTACTCATTATTCAGCAACAATGATGCGCTACCTTGATTGATTTTCATACACTGAATTTTCTTTGCATTCCTGCTATTAATTCTTCTTGCTTACAATATATAATCTATTATGTTGCTGGATTTTGTTTGCCGATGTTTTGTTGAGGACTATTGCATCAATATACATAAAGGATATTATTTTCTATTGTTATTTTATTATAGAAACTTTAATTTGTATTAAAGTTAATGAAATTTTGAACCCAGCTAATGAGTTTGTAAGTATCTTCTCCTTTTCTATATTTTGAAAGGGTTTGGGGAAGATTGATATAAACTCTTAGTTGACTGGCAGAATTCATCAATCAGGCATATGGCCCTGAACATTTTCTTTTTGCTATGAAGAATTTAAGTTAGTACAGGTTACAGATATTTGCTTTGATGATAAGGATCAGTGGCTGGGCCAAGAAATATAGAACATTTTAGAAGCTAAGGGAACAGATTCCTTCATGGAATCTGCATATTTCCAGAACTCTAAAAAGAGAAATGTGTGTTGTTTTAAGTTAGTAGGTCTCTCAAGGAGTGTTGTCCTGAGGCAGGATGAAAAGACAGGGAAAATTAAGGTGGCACAGGAAGGAAAGGAGTCCTTCATTCTGATCTAGTTAACTCTCGCCAGTGAAGCATCAAGGATTCCAGCAAAATTAGTACATTTGATGTGAAAATTACCTTCATTGAGGCAATATTCCTTTCCTATAGATATCTTCAGTTAAGAGTGTTAATATGCAATGAAACATACTTAAATTCTGAGAATCTATAATCTTGAACACAGCCTTCCTATATCCCCAGGTATTTTCAAGATGTCTCTACATATGATTCTTCTCCGCAAATAAAATTTCAAAATAGAATGAGATGGTTGAAAGTAGCAGTTGGCAAGTATTTAGAAGACACAAGCAGGAAGTTTGCACAAAACAAATTTCAGGGCTGAGATTATAACCATTTGATAACAGAGGATCATATTTAAATTTTAAAATTTATAAAAAGTGTCAAAGGATCATTTCTGCCTTCCATTTCCTAATTCACTACACAATGAAGGTGACCCCTTCATTATCACCTTAAAAATTGTGTAATTTTAAAGAAAATTACTGAAAACCTGCATATGCAAAAATGACAAATATTTATTGAAGAAACTAAGTCTGTCTACAGCTCCTCACTGATATTGTATTCCAGTGTATGCCACCAGTTTCGTTCTTTGCTTTTCCTTTGCATATTTACAAGATTTCAACAAAGTAAGGCTTCCATTCTTCATGACATGTCATTTTGTAACTTACACTTGTACCCAAACCCAGGCTGTCCACAATCAATAGTTGATGCAAAAATTAAATTAGTGAAAGGAAAGAAAATGAAAGAACAGAAAAAGAACCTGTCTCTAGAGTTGAATATATTTACTGAGGATAATTACTGAAAATTAGCTAACAGTTACTAGCAATAACATCAATTGACCACAAATAATAACAAAACAAATTTCTGTATTATTTTATAAGATGATTCCCAAAAAATATAATCAAATCCTAACTTATTTCCATAATTCTAAAGGATAGAAAAATATGCTTAATGAATTTTGTAGATTATTCAAATCAATGAATGTACTTGAAATTTTTTCCATTACACGTTTTTGTATGATTTCTGTATGACCTTTATTTTTCTTGAATTATAAATTTCCTTTGGCTCCTTTATAGTAATTTAAATATATGTTTCTAAGATATTTATTAACACATATTGAGTATATGTGTGTATAAATTTGTACATGTACATGTATCTAATTGTGTACATGTGTATGTATGAATCTCTGTATATATCAGGTATTATGTGTGTATATATACATATGTATATAGATATAGTCCAGATCGATTTCTCTGTTTGTGATAGGATAATTGCTATATTGTTATTCTATCTCTACATTAAGCTTGTTTTATCTATATCATTTACCATAATAGTAATATAGAATTTTATGCAATAAACACACTTTTACTTTTTGCAAAAACATGATTCAACCTAATAAAATTATATATATATATTTGTCTTACTTAAATAGTTACAGAACACTTAATAGAAAAATTCAAAGAAAATCAAACTGTTGAACACATGCTGTTGCACTATAAAAATCATTCAAACTTGGGATTGGAGAGATGACTCAGTGTTTAAGAATAGTGGCTGTTCTTACAGAAGACCCGGGTTGAATCCTAGCACCCACATGGCAGCTAACAGCTGTCTGTATCTCCAGTTCCAGGGAATCCAACACCCTCTTCTGACCACCGTGGGCTTTTCATGACACAAATGTACTTACATACATGCAGGCAATACATGCATACACATAAAAGAAAAATAATAAAATTTTAAAACGTGTTCAAACTTGTATCGTTTTTATTTGCTATTTACTTATTTGTTTGGTGTGGAGAATTGCTTCCAGGACCTTGAACAGAATAAGCAAATATCTTATCACTAAGCTATATATTCATTGCAATTCATATGTTAAGAAAGCAATGATATAAAAAAGAAATCAATTTGCAGAAGCTATAATAATATTAGCACAACGTATAGTAGCATTTCAGTATTGTAATTTTTGAACAAAGAAACTACTTACCATTTGTTTCCAAAACACACTTTATTATTGTAACATAATTGTGTGAGTATAATCTATGGTTTGTCAGTACTTTAAACATGTCTATTAATAAATTATTTCATTCATTAATTATTTAATTATTAAAATGTTAAAGGCTAATTTATTTTTCTTGAATTTAAAAAATATTTTATTATTTTTTATTTTGTATGTATGACTGTATTGCCTGAATGTGTGTAAGTGCACACATGCACTCATGCAATGTCCATAGAGGTCAGAAGAGAGTTGAATTCCCCCTGGAACTGGAGTCACAGACAGTTGTTAGCTTCCATGTGGGTGCTGGGAATCAAACCTGGGTCCTCTGCAATAGCAACTAGTGCCTTTAGCCTCTGAGTCATCTCTGTAGCCCTTTTTCCTGAATTTATTTTTGAAAAATAAGTTTATATTTTAATAGGAATTTTCCAATTTATAAAATATTAAAATTTATATATCCTGATCCAAAGAGAATCATAATCATGAAATAGGGATTAAAACTTGTGGGTTTTATAGGACTAGAGAGATAATTCAGCAGTTAAGAGTACTTTCTGTTCTTCCAGAGGACATGTGTTCAGTACTCAGAACCCAAGATAGGAAGTTCACAACTACCTGTAACTCCAGCTCCAGAGGCTCCAGTACACAAATCTGACCTCCATGGACACACCCACAAGCACTTGTCACACACTTAAGGTGAAGTAAATATTTTCAAAGTTTTTTTCCAACTTTCTTCCTGCATTAACCTCATTTTCTGAAGTAGAAAGAGAATATTACTGAAGAAGTTTGTACATTGACTAGGCTAGGCTTATTATGGAGTGCATGCTGTGGACTGCTTTTCAAAATCATGGAAGCAAGCAGTGGTTCTGTTTCTTTTTAAGTTACTAAAGCAAGTTGAATGAATCATCAAATTTACAAAGCAGACAACATGCAAAGTATATCCATTAGTTCTTTTAAAATAGAACCCCATTTATCAGAAGAGGGGATTAAGGGAATTGAAAATGTCACTATTTAAAAGTTCTAAGCTAAGAATGCAAAAGTACAGATGTTTAGCGTTGACAACAGCACATTAAAAACAAATGAGAACATTCAATAGGGAAATTTGGTATGCTATATAAGGTACTGTATTCTGTAAGAGTACTGAAATATGCACATACTGGTTTCTTAATTTGACCCTTTTTATTGTGTCCAAAGCATAGTCATGCATTGAGAACATAGACTCTCAAGAGCCACCTGTGAAAATTCCATGCAATCAAGCATGTCAACAGTCCTATGAAACAACACACAGAGCCTTCCAATAGTGCAGTGCTTACTTTATGAGGAAATTTATATTTATATTATTTAAATAGTTATACTTTAAGCTTGTTTCTTTTATACTTTTTTTCTCAAATATAATTAAAACCTTTTGGGAGCAATTACTCAGTGGTTAAGAGCACTGGCTGCTCTTTTAGAGGACCCAGGTTTGAGTCCCAGCACCCACAGTAACTCTAGGTCCAGGGGAATCCAATGCCCTCTTATATATCCTCAAGCATTGCACAACAGGGGTGCACTTAGCATGCAGACAATATACTTATACATATAAAAATAAAATATTTTTAAAATAAAACCTTTTCTTTACTGTCTAGCTATTTCACCAGTCTCTTCTTTATTTATTGTTATCTCCAAGTGTACTAAGAATCATTTACTTAGCCTTGCTGTAACTTTGCATGTTCATGTGGAAGACACAGAAGACCAGTTTCAGAGTCAAAGAATTTCAAGTTTTCTCTATGGTGTTCTCTAAGTTTAGATTCTCCAACATGTTTTTTTTTTTTTTTTTCTAGGCAGAAGTGGCACTTATAAGTTATCCTTGTTCTTATCAATCAATCTAACCTCTAAGAATAAAGAAATTTGGATCCAACATTTTCTCAAGACAAGTTGTTGCTCCAAAAGACTAAGAAACATAGCCACATGATTACCAGCATTTTTTAATTATTGGAAATCTAATGCAAACATTTCATTTATTAACAAAAACATAATTGTGGCTCTTTGAGCCAAGTATACTTTCTTTACATGGTGCTTTTCCATATGTGAAGCTTAAGGGATAGGATCTTAATGTGGTTTTAAAAAAGTGATGAGTCCATATGTATAGCAGAAGGCTATCAAACAAGAAAAAGTGCCTAACAGGAGATACCTCCCTTCAAGTTCTTGGTCAAGGTAGTCTGAGAGACTCCCAAAATCACACAGGCGATTACCACAGCCTTTAATTACCTCCAAGAGCTTTAAGGTAAGACCCTATTGCTGAAGACAAGGCAAACTTTGATAATAAGACTTGGAGCAATGGATCTGGAACAGACTCAGAAGCCTCCTCCATGAAGGCTGGCTCTCATAGTTTTGGAGCACCCTATGCAAGTTACTAAGGGACAATATCAAAAATTGATTCAATCCCAGATTTAAGTCCTCATACCTACAACATTGACTGACATGGCAAACTATATTGAGCAGTAGTAGCACTTTTATCTTGGGGGTAATCAACAGACACCTGAGTGGACTTTGAGTGGAGAGGTCATAGATCTTAGAAAACCCCAAGGCTGTACATTCCTAGACAAATGTAATTTCTTAGTATATGCTAAATACAGATGCTTATATTTATAGGCAAGTATGCCAATCACCATGCATCAAAGAAGTTTCTTTTGCAACAGACAGAGATTTTTACAAAGTTCCACAACTGGTTTCACACAGAGATTAAGTATCTGTGAAATGCCCAACCCTAAGTGACACATCTACAATGCAACTTCTGCATCCAAGGCTTATGGATTCTAGTGGAACAAGGGGTAGAGGGAACACTAATGCATCTTTCAACTCTCATCAAAGCTCTCTCATGCAACAGATGGCAATGAACAGAAAGGACTACAAATGGCCAAAGCATAAAGAGTAAGAGTCTACAGACGGTGGGAGCTTGGATAGGACTCCCATATTAAACTTCAGGGCTCAGGGATCATTGCAGAAGTAGGGGTGGAGGGTTGGGAGAGACATTGGAAGGTGCATGACCACTTGGATACAGTGTCTTACAGACTCCTGGAACCTTGCTTGTATGAACCTACAGCAACGGTGACAGCATGCACAAGATTCATGCAAACACAAGCAGACAAAAACCCAGCATAGATCTGTGGAAATGGGCAGCAGGCCCCAATCTTAGGCCAAGATCTATTGGGGAGCTGATTGTTGCTGGGTGAGGAAGAGGTGATCTTCTTTAAGGGAGTGACTCTTGATAGACTGACTAGATCCCAGTGTATGATGTACACTGAAAGACATCTGGGGATACTAACTTGACTTGAAAGGTCTTAACATAAATGACAGAACACATGGAATCCAGTGGTGGGGGGAGCTATGAGAGGGTGCTGATGGGGAAGGGAGTATAAAGATGATTAAAATGTTGTATATGAGATACACAAAAATTCAATAAAAAATTTTATAAAGTATTTCTACTTGTTACTATCTCTTGCTAATATTTCTGTGAAAAATATTTTAGGGATGATTTGTTCGTGTATTTGGTAAAGGATTAAAATATCACATATGAAATCAATTTACTCATGTCTTAAGTTCTCTTTCTAATGTCCCTTAACTTCACAAAGAAATCAAACGTCAACCTTTATTGTTTTGACAGGGTCTCCCTGTAGCCCCAGCTGGCCAGCATCTCAGAAACACTGGCATGCCTCTGCCTCCCAAGTGCTAGCCTTCAAGCTTCATAATAATTTTTCACTTACTCAACTGATCATTTTTGTTAATTTTTAAACATTTTCTTATATTAATTCCATAAATAATACTGATTTGTTCAATGTATCAAACTGTGTGTGTGTGTGTGTGTGTGTGTGTGTGTGTGTGTGCTCGTGCGTGCGGATGCACATGTGTAACCACAGCATATTTATGGAAGTCAGAGGACAACTTTTGGGAGATGAGCTGTACCTTCCACCTTGGAATCCAGACATTCAGCTCACATTGAAAGGCTTGCAGGCAACCACTAACTCACACAGCCATCTCTCTGGCACACTATTGATTTAAAAACGTTTAGGATATATTTTAAAAGCTAAATTGCTGTCATTAGGTTCTGAAGTTGAAAGAATTGATATAATAGGATGACTCAAATTTTAATATTAGAGCTCCTAAGTGATTCCTGTGACATTCAGATTAGTGTAAATATAAAAGGATTATTCAAGAATCTAAAATTCACTAGAAATGGTGGTGTATTTCTTTAGTCCCAGAACTGAGGAGGCAGAGGTAGGTGGGTCTCTGTGCAACTGAGGCCAACCTGTTCTACATAGTGAGTTCCAGGCCATCTGGGGATACAGGGAGACCCTGTCTCAAAGGAGACAAATAAATAAATAAATAATAAATAAAGTAAAATTCTTCTTTTCTGTGAAATTTCTCCATGACAGCATAACCCTCTTAATACCTCTCACATTTTATTTATTGATCTTTCAGTCATAATATTGATAATATTGATCTGAGGAGTTAGTTGTTTCATCCCTAAAAAATATGTGCTTAATGCTGTATCATTTAGGTAACATTTTTCTTTGCTTCAAGGTTGACAGCATTTTCATTAATGAAACTAAATTCCATATCTTTGTTTTCTTCATAATAGCAGTAGCTTAGGAATTCTTGTTTTATTTTTTCTTCATTTTGTAATTTTTTAGCTTTATGGAATAAGAATTATATTGTATGCAGGCACAGTGGAGGCTTAAATTAGAACACTTCATTTTCATTTTCTTAGTTCAAAATGTCTTACTAGTACATATTTGAAGTATAAGTTCTTGAATTCAGAATAATGTTTTGTTATGTAAAAAACATGGTGATATATCTTCTGTTTTTCATGAATTTTGTATTTCCAATATCATTAGTAACCATCTTTTTTCCCCCATTTGCTATCTATTTTGGAATGAGGCACGTTGCCCTCGCCTAATCAAATATCCTCTCCCAGAATACTGTTTGTAGAACATCTCTTCCTGAGAATTCTACCTTGATTCATAACTATTCTGGAACCTTTTCATGGTTCTTCCACGGTCCCTTCTCAGTACATTTGCATATTTTTTCTTATTATATCAGCACTCACTATACACCCAAAAAAACTTTTCTAATACAGTTTTATGAAATAATTAAAATATCTTCCATATAAATAAAAGTTAATTGGTGGGGAGGTGTTATTAGCTACAGTGAATAAATAGTATGCACTTTTATACAAATAAAATGTTCTGATAATTGAGTATTTAGTTCAGTGTTAACACAGTTTGCTGTGTAAGTCAAAGTCCTAGGTTCTGACTCTAGCACCAAA
>NW_008352267.1:11343097-11344486 GCF_000622305.1 Nannospalax galili
AATATAATAATAATGAAAAGGAAAAAAGGAAAATATCTCTATGCTACTTAACTGTATATCCAGAAAACAAGTAATATTGAGCCATTTTTGTACATTAGAAAATGATATTTTCTACAAGTATATAAATAAAATCCACAAGTACAAATTCTATAATTATTATTCCAACTCATTTCTTATATTACACTCTATCAAACAAAGTATAAATTTCTAAAGTATATAAATATATAAAGGATAACTCTCTTCCATTAAAGGAAAATAATATTAGAACTCAGGTTGGTCCTAGTATTTCACCTATGTAATATGTGCTTAATAACTTATGTAGCAAAAAGGACCTGAAAACTTATCAATTTATTCTTAATGTCTAAGCATTTATTTTTACTCATCTTCCAGAGTTGGTAAAATCAACACAGAACTGATCAAATCATGTTATTTATTACATGAGTGAAAGTTTTTCTTCTACAGCAAAATCTGTGAAATAGATATGCTTATCTATTAATAGAAATGTTTATAGATACATTAAAAGCCAAAATTTAATCTTTTTGTAAAGATGATTAAAATGGAATACAGTAGTACAAGAAAACATATGTACTAAAAGGTGATAGGAAGTCTAAGTAATTTGAAATAGTTTCAGTAACATTTTATCAGAGTTCAATGGTAACTAAGTATTGAAAGCTCCTTTGGTGCATTTATTAATAATGATAGAGTATCACCAAGCATCTAATGTTCAAATGTTCTTTCAGTCATGAATTTATTTATTTAGAAAAAAAATAAAAACATAGTCAGTGGCAGGTGATCTACTGTAGAGTATGGTAAAAGACTGTAGATATTTTTGCAAAGTACTGTGCTGATAAAGACTGGTGCATTTAATGCAGACAGAGGTTCAGGCAAATCTTGAACTAAGTCATGAATGAAAAAAATGTAAAAACTTAACTAAATCAGATTTACGCTTGACAGGAATACATATGGCATTTTAAAGGAGGAAAAAAATTTCAAATGACTCAAATGAGAAGGAATGTGACAGATTCAGAAGCTATAAATGTGTTGGGTCGCTTTGAGGGCATTTACATAAGCTTGAGTAGTTCATATTAAAAAACAACCCTTCGGGGCTGGAGAGATAACTCAGTGGTTAAGAGCCCAGACTGATCTTGCAAAGGACCAGGATTTGAGTGCTAGCAACCACAAAACAGCTAACAACTGTTCATAACTCCAGTTCCAGGGGATCTGACACCCTCTTCTGACCTCTGCTGGCACTGCATGACATGGGTGCACTTGCACACGTGCAAGCAATACACTCATACACATAAAATAATAATAATAATAATAATTTAAAAGAGTTGCAGGTAGAAAAGAAAGGCAACCTCATACAATCCATTCTGACCTTTATTAGTC
>NW_008352267.1:11344918-11349981 GCF_000622305.1 Nannospalax galili
CCTACCCTGTTTGGAATAAAAATATTCATTCAGTGACCTAAGTTGCAAATATGTCTTTGGCAATGACATAGAAGCTCTGTTGTAACATCTATCATTGAGACATTAGTAGACATGGACCAGAAAACCAGACTTCCTTCTAGGATGGTTGCCTCTGGTCAGTCTGCAATGGTACTCCAGTATGCTGCCCTCCATTTTCCAAAGCACATTTACTTCAGCAGAATCATGACCATTGCCAGCAGTATGTTGTAATTGTAAAGCTCCTTTGCTAGATCCGGATGCTGTTACTCAAATAGACTACCTATTTGGATGACCAGTTTCTTCAGTCACAATAACAAAATATTAACAGTCCCAGAAAGTGACAGACTAAAGTCAAATAGGATTCTGTTAAGTCATAATTCTAGAACAAATTTCATTCTTAAAACAAGCTTGAAAATAATTTGTCTTTTGCAAACAAAAAGATCAACTTTCTTTAAAAGTACAAAAACGTCTTAAAGATAGAAAATGAATAAATAAAATGAAAACAAAAAAATAACAAAGCACACTCAATCAGCCCAAGATCATCATTTCTACCTAGCAACGTCATTTCTTTTCTGCTATAAAAACTTATTTCATGTACTTAAATAAATAGAAGTATAATATGTCCAGTCTAAATGATAATATAATTATTGATATTACATCTCGAACTTCATAGCAAACCTATGGTGAATAACATTTAATCAATAAAGAAATCAAGTCTTCAAAAAGCCAGCTGACTTTAATGAATTCAGCTATTAAACTACAAAGCCAAGAATCAAGCCCAGTTCTCTGATGACAAAAGCAATTTCATTTTTGTATTAGCTCATGTTCTTTATTACTTCTCTGAGGTCTCCACAGAGAAGCTTTTAATTTTGTAAATGGAAAGCTTCATTCCTTTTGTCTAAATTATTCATTTATTCTTGCTTGAACATTAATACTGAATTTTTAAATTTTTTAAAGAATTTCATGCAATGTATTTGATCATACTTAGGCCTCCTCACCCATTTCTTCTCAGATCTACCCCAACTCCCTACCACCTTCCACTGCATGTGATTTTTGTGATTTTTATGATTTCTATGATTTTTATTCCTGTTGAGTCCAATTTGTGTTCCCCAAACACTATTAGATATGGATTAACTGTCTGGAGCACGGTCAACCTGGCAAGTGTCACACCCTTAAAGAAAATTGGCTCTCCCTCTCCCAGTAGCTGTCACTTGCCTATAGCTCCTCAGTTAGGGCTAGGGCTTCATGACCTCATCTTAACGCCACTCTGAGATCAGGCTGTCCTGTCCTAGTACATGTTTTATACATGCTGCCAGAAGCACGGTGGGTTCACATGTGCAACTGTTTCGCCATGTCCAGAAAACACTCTTTGCTTGTCAACATTCACCATCTCTGGCTCTTATAATTCTGTCTTCCCCCTCTTCTGCAATAATCCTTGAACTTTGGGAATATAAAGTATGAAACAGATGCCCCATTTAGGGCTGAGCACACCATACTTTCTTCATATCTGCATGCTGATCAGTTGAGGGTATCTGTGTTAATCACCATCTGCTGCAACCAAGAGCAATGGCAACAGCCAGTATTTTTTTGGAGGTCTTTTTTGAAGGTCTGTGGGATGTCTCATCAACTCCAAGAAAGGGAGCCCATGTCTAGCATTGGGTTTCTTACTTGCTAACTTGTGCTGTCTGATAGTTCCATTGTCCCCCTGCCATAGCTTAACTCCAGTTTAACCATTTTTATACAGGTATATGTATATATTTTACAATGGGTCTACAGTAGTAACTTGCCATATGACCTTTTCAAAAGGCCTTTATTGTTATCACTCTGTAGATGTCTTCCTCTGCCCTGCCCTTCCATTCCTCATTCTAATTAATTCTTGCTGAATCCTATGTTCTTCTCATATGTGGATGCTAGCTCTGAATCCTTAGACATGTGCATATCAATTAAAAATTCACAGAGGTCAAGAAATTAGTAAAGGACTTTGGGATGGAAGGAGACTGTGAAAGAGGAGATAGAATGCAATGATAGGCTAGGGAAATAGGCATTCAGGGAAAGGTCATTATATTGATCTCTATGTAGTAAAGCTTCAAGAGATAGGATTCTGATATTATAATTCTCATTTGGACTGGATGAGTTAAACATCCATTCCTTTCATACAAGCACCTTCTTTAGCTCTTCTCTGCCATGTCTTTAATTCATTTTCTTTGATAATGAACCAAAAAATATTATTCTGATAATAATATCAGAAGCACTAACCACCTTTTACACACACTTAGCTCTTCATCGTGACTCTATGAGGAGTAAATATGGAGCCTTGACTGCCACGCTGCACGAAGCTGATCTCTGAGCGGAGGGCATCAGGATTGAAGAGACAATCACACTTTTAGTGTAGCAGAAGAAGCCTTTATTTCTCAGGCCCAGGTTGCTTTTATACCCTAGCCCAGAAGGCAGCTGACCCAACGGGGGCGGGGGAGCCGTTGCATGACCGCAGGGTCAGTGCCCGGTCATGGTGTTCTCAGGACCTGATACCGGAGAATGAGCTGGTAAACAATTCTGAGACTGAGGAACCACGAGGCCCAAAAGGTCACTGCGGGGGAGGTGGAGATGGAGGCCAGGACAGCATGCCCCAACATCTCACCCCTTTTCCTTTATATAATGGAAGATCCCCCTGTCTTAGTCTGTTTTAGGTCATCCCTTACCCATCATTAGGAGGCCTCATCCCTGTCTTAGGCCGGCACCCTCTCTGTGGAAGTTGCCCATCTACAGAGGCATCTTCAGCGTTTGTATAGCATTTGCAGCCAGACCTGAGGTACATCTGGATTACCAGATGACAAGCTTAACAGGACTTGTTGAGTGCCCATCTGTTGAGACCTCGTAGATCTCATCCGTCGGCAAAGGACCCAGAGCCCAACGACTATGGCACTAAACCCAAGAACAGTCAGCATCAATGACCCTGCGCACTGCTGAGCCCAGCCTCCCAGCTGGACCATGGTATTCCACCAACCTTCAGCTGGTGTAGGGGGCACCCTAGTATTATTAATTCTTATAATTTGATGAGCTAGATGAGACGTAAAATTGAGAATGGTTACATTCCAGGGACCTCTCATATAGGCATTTAACTATTTTACAATTTCTGAGGCATTAACAACATGACCAGGTGTTACACAAACAGAATGATAAAAATGAGAACAGGACACTTGTTGCATCATCCATAAGGCGTCAACCTACTCCTGGAGAAGCACTGTTGTAGTGACCCAATCTCCCCACATCAAAGCGTCTGGAAGATCAAAATTAGTGGTCAAAGGCCAACAGCGAGGGGCTGGCTCCAGACCATTTGTTCACTCAGGGCAGGATTCATCAAGATGATTGCTGCTGGCACCTGTAGAATCAGCCTGTAGAATCAGCGTTGGTCTCATCAAGGTTGGCCTCCACTGGATGAACATATCTTTCAGGAACCCAAATGGGTTCATGCTCCCCTGGAGGATAAACACAAACAGCCCCTCTCACCCTGGCTAATAAGGGTGTCGGCTCTTTCCACTGCCCGGATAAGGGATCTTTCCATCTTACCCATCCCAGGGAGTTCTTGGCCCTGGACCAATGCCTTTCCATAGCTGAATACCCTTTGGTATCCACAGTGAGAAAATTTAAAGTAAATAAGATTGAGGATAATTGTGCACTAGGAGAGGGAAGATATTACCCCCTCTTTATTTTAGTAAAATATTGTTTTAAGACCATGTTCATTCTTTCAACCACAGCTTGACCTTGTGGATTGTAAGGGATTCCTGTTGTATGGGTAATTTCATGCTCCTTGCAAAATTGTTGAAATTTTGAGCTGGTATATGCAGGCCCATTATCTGTTTTTAATTGATTTGGTATTTTCATATAAGCAAAGGCCGATATACAGTGGGCTGTAACATTTTTGACTTTTTCTCCCGTATGTAGGGATGTGAAGACCACTTTAGAATATGTATCTACAGACACATGCATATATTTTAATGTCCCGGCTGATGGAACATGAGTGATGTCCATCTGCCAGAGATCATTAGGTTTAAGACCACGAGGGTTGACTCCCGTAGAGGGCATGTTGTGAAAAGGAGCACAAGAGGAGCATCGGGTAGTGATTTGCAAAGCAGAGGCTTTAGAACAACCAGTATGGTATTGGAGGGATTTAGCATTTAAATGATATTTGGCATGCAAGCGGACGGCCTTATCCTCAGGGGTAGCTAGAAACATGCGTGTATGTATATCTGCTAGCTGATTGGGTCCAGGTAACTGGGTGTGACTTCTGATATGACTTACAAAGATGGGGTCGTGCCTGGACCATATCAAATGTTGCAACTTACAAAGATGTTGTTGTATGCATGATGTAGGAGAAACATAGGGAGCAGTTTCCAGTGGCAGAAGGATCTGGGATAGGTATACACTGTCAGTATATAGATTGAATGGCTCCTGGAAAAAAACTTGTAGAGCTAGGATACAAGCCATAACCTCGGCCGCCTGTGCTGATATATTGCCCATGGGAAACTTTGAAAGTGTATCATAAGAGATTACTACATCATTACCGCGGGGGGATGTGTCCGTGAAGACAGTTTGAGTGCCGGGCATAGGTCTGTTCTTAATTGCCCGGGGAAAAATTACCAAGTGATTTTTAAAAAATCCCAACAATGAGTGCTGAGGATAATGATTATCAAGAGCAGCCACAGTGGAGGATAAAAATAGCGTCCAGTCATCATTATACTGCTGCAGATGTGCCACCTGTTCTTTGTCATAAGGAAGCACGATTCTATCAGGGAGCTTTCCAAACGCTTGTATGCTGGTGTGTCTAGCCTTCCAAAGTAACTGCAAAATCATGTTATAATAAGGCGCAACAACTCTGGATGGCGACACTGGCAGGTGCACCCATATAAAACAACTCTGACACTGGGAGGTACACCCATATAATAGGCCCTGTTTGCCAAAATACTCCCGTAGGTGAAAACTGGCATGCTAACACCAGAAATTGCAAAGGTGAATTATAGTCTATTTGTTGCAAATGAGAAATGAGC
>NW_008352267.1:11351252-11397967 GCF_000622305.1 Nannospalax galili
GGTGGCAAGGGACCATACACATTTGTGGGAAGAGCCTGAACTCCCATTTGGGGAGTTAAGATTGCTCAGGCGGAGGGACAGAGGTCCAATCCTGCGCTTCCTGCTGTTGCTCGGGCGAGGTCTGCAACACGAAAGGATTGCTCTGTGGAAGGAATTGTATATGGCCACTGCCCAGGAAAGTTCCATGGTAGCCTGGTGCCATTGCTCCATACACTGTGGTTCTGGGGCACTGGAGCGGGGCCCTCTGCCCGTTTCCCTGTTGTTGACTAGATGGGGCGGCAGGGATATTCCATTTATATCAGTCTCGGAGGGACAATTGTTAGCCCAATGTGCCCCCTTTTGGCATCTTGGACATATACCAGGTATTCTTCCCTCTCTCTTGTGCTGGGGATGGTCTCTGCAGAAGTGGCCTGGGCGTCCACAGTTAAAGCAATTACGGTCGCCACTATTTAAAATTCTAGGACCCTTCGCATTTTGTGGACTCAGGGCAGCTGCTAGGACCTGGTCTTGCACGAAGTTGCCATCTATATCCCTGCATAATCTGATGTAGTCATTTAAGGTTTTTGACCAATGTGACCTCAGGACTTCCTTACAATACTTATTAGCATTTTCATATGCAAGTTGCTTGACTAGGGGCATGGCTGTAGTTATTGCTCCAAACATCCATCCCGCCAATCGCAGGAGCCTGTCCACAAATTCATGGAATGGTTCTGATGGCCCCTGTAGTACCTTTGATAATTGATAACCAGTGGCTTTATTAGGCAAAGCCTTCCATGCCTTAATGGTGCAGGCAGCCATCTGGGCATATACTGCTGGATCATATTGTATTTGCTGTTGTAGTGGGGCATAGGCCCCTGCTCCAGTTAACATGTCTAGATCTCGCTGATCCAGCCTTGCCTAAGCATTTAATCAAGCCACTTGTAGACATTGTTCTTGGTACTCTCCCGGCCACAAGAGATAATCTCCTCCCGACAGGACCGCGCGGCATAGCTGCTGCCAATCACTGAGTGTTAAATTTTGGGAAGTATATAACTCCACCATGGTCATAGTAAAAGCAGCCTGGACCCCGTAGGTCACCACAGCAAGGAGCCTGTCCACAAATTCATGGAATGGTTCTGATGGTCCCTGTAGTACCTTTGATAATTCATCTCCAGCAGCTTTATTAGGCAAAGCCTTCCATGCCTTAACAGCGCAGGCAGCTATCTGGGCATATACTGCTGGATCATATTGTATTTGCTGTTGTAGTGGGGCATAGGCCCCTGCTCCAGTTAACATGTCTAGATCTCGCTGAGCCAGCCCTGACTGAGCATTTAATCTAGCCACTTGTAGACATTGTTCTTGGTACTCTCCCCACCACAAGAGATAATCTCCTCCCGACAGGACCACGCGGCATAGCTGCTGCCAATCACTGAGTGTTAAATTTTGGGAAGTATATAACTCCACCATGGTCATAGTAAAAGCAGCCTGGACCCCGTAGGTCACCACAGCCTCTTTAAGGCTTCTTAGGTCTTTAAACTGCAGCACAAGATGTTGTCGTTGTACCTGACCTTGTTGGTTAGGGTCGGGAACTTCTATTACTGGTGCTAGAATACGTGGCCCAAAACGCACCCTGACCCTTGGCTCTACATCATTTTTATAGTCTGGCGACCTCCGCACCCCAACCCTTGGCTCTTCATCATTTCTATAGTCTGGTGACCTCCACCACTACTCTTCCATGGGTGGAGCCAAGGGAGGATGATGATATGTCTTTTCCTTTAACCTGATATGTTTTAATTTTGTTTTTAGTTCCTGTATTTCCTTGCGAAGCATCTCCTCCTCCTCTTCCTCTGAGCTTCCCTCACTACTTTCAGGAGATTCAGGGTCATAGGGACCCAGTTTATGTGGTCTTGATGTGGCAGAGCTTAAGACTCCTGAACCTCCACGTGCCCCTCTTTCCTGGTCTAGATCATCAGCAGATCCCAAAGAGCAACGGGTTTCCACCTCCTGTATTTCTTGCAAAACTTCCTTCGCCGCCTCAAGTTCTTGTCTTACTTTCACTTTGTCTGTTAATAAAGCGTCTCTAACCAGGCACCACAAAGAAAATGTAGCGATTGGGAAGGTATCACTGCCTTCCTTTTGCAACTTCTTTTGACAATCCCATCTTATTTGTTCCCAGTCAGGGATATTTAGTCCCCCTCCAGTTAGGAACCAGCGACTGGCTTCTGCTATTGTTTTAACGAATGTGTCTACTGTCTTTGTTTTGACTGCTGTTCCTTGTTCTTCTAGCAGTTTCTTAACCTGATGTTGCAATTCCTGCTTACTGCTAGTATTACCCATGGTAACGCCAATACACCCCTGCTGGCCTGGGATGACCTGTCCACTTACCTCTCTTTCTCAGATCTCGGTGGGACCTCCAGTTGCCACGCCTGGGCAGCACGAAGCTGATCTCTAAGCGGAGGATGTCAGGATTGAAGAGACAATCACACTTATAGTGTAGCAGAAGAAGCCTTTATTTCTCAGCCCCAGATTGCTTTTATACCCTAGCACAGAAGGCAGCTGACCCAACGGGGGCGGGGGAGCCTTTGCATGACCACAGGGTCAGTGCCAGGTCATGGTGTTCTCAGGACCTGATACGGGAAAATGAGCTGGTAAACAATTCTGAGACTGAGGAACCACAAGGCCCAAAAGGTCACTGCGGGGGAGGTGCAGATGGAGGCCAGGACAGCATGTCCCAACATTGACCGCTTGCTTCCACTCTGAATGGCTAAAAGCCCGCCCCACAGAGGAAAAGGAGGGTGGAGGTGAAAGCCAGAGCATGTTTCTCCTTCACTTCTGTGACCAAATGTCACAGCTCCTATTAGAATAGCCTGCTCACATGATACATCTTTGAATTCGAGCTAACAATCCCCCCTCTGCCTTTCAGGTTTTGGGGTGACTCTCTTGCGATTGTTTACTCTAGACAATTGCACTGCTTTTGGGCTTTTCTGTGCAATATTTCCACCTATGTACTACTTGCCCACTTACAAAACTCTACTGAAATTGTAATACATTGAGAGTGATGTCAATTTTCTCTTAGGATACCATGTATTAATGGCAAAAGGTGTCACAACTTCCTGGCCAGTCACATGTATTTGAATGCTCCCTGCTGTTTAGTTTAAACCTCAGTCTTTGGTAAAGGAAATGGACATGTTTCCCTGTGAGGAGATATTATTTACTCTCAGTTGATGTTTTCTTGCCTTAATATCAACTTGCTACTTTTATGTCATGTACATATTGACCCTCTGGTGGGTCAATCATGTGAATTTTCCATGGTGGCTTGTGGTGAGTGATAAGATTTGCTTAAAAAAGTAATCTACCTTGGTGGTACCTCTAACATGATCTTGAATCACTCCCAATCCTCTAGCTATTGAAGTCTTCTGGTCTATCAGATTTCTTAATCTCTAAATGTTTAGCTAAAGCTTCCCATAACCACATCATTCATTTGATTTACAATGTATTGAGAGGAGACACACTAAAATTCAATGTTCATGATATGATAAGATTCCTTTTTTGCCTGAGGAGACTATAAATAACAGAGGTGTAGGTAAATGCACTCATTAAAAATAGTAAATTAAGTACAGGAAAATGAATTTTTCCATGATTATTTTAAATTTCTGATTTTGAATGTGCCATATTTAAAAACATTTTGTGGTCACCATAGGGTACTATTTATTACTTTTGATGTATTAGAAGAAACATGTTTACATTCACCCCAGATACAGAACCCATAACAGACCAAACTAATGATTGCACAGAATTCCATGGTGAACCAATGGATTGATGTTGGGGTTACTAACAGGAGTCATGGGTGAAGTGCCACTCACAGTTGCATCACTTGAAAAGACACCCCTGCAACAGTCCCAGAATCTCTGCTAAGAGTTTCCTCAACTCCAGTTGCTTACTACTTTATACAGCTGGGAAAGATCCTCTGAGAATCTTGCAAATTTCAACTTTCTCAGACTTTCAACTGTTTGTGCACTTTCTGAATCTTAAGATACCCCTTCCTTCCTGGAGGGAATGTTTCAATTTGGTGGAAACTACTATCCTACAACAGTTCTTATCATATGGTTGCATTTACCAAACCAGAGACTGCAATCCATTAAAGTCTCACAATTTTATACAAATTAGTCTAACTGTGAGAGTGTGGCTATAACAACTCCATCTTCTAGCCTTGGAGCTAAGCAGGCCTGACTGAGGACTAAGTCTAGTTCCAGTAAGCTCCCTCCCTCTCCCTCACAGTCTAATTCCAAGAAACAGTTGACCACAGGCTTAATTGCTTATCTTGTACTTCTATATCTTTGCCTAAGCAGGAACTGACTTGTTTATCTAAGATACCCCATGACTTGTAACCCCATGACTACTCAGTGATGTCTTGTCTTGTGATTTTTGCCTTTAAAGACTTTGCCTTTCTCCCATCCAGCACTGCAGTTTCAATTCCTGAACTAGAGCTGTAATTGGTTGGCCAGTCTAATTAATAATTTGGCTGATTAGATTCTGATGTCATCTGAGTGGACTTTCCAGTCATCCCAAACTCTGTAACATAACACCAAAATCCATCTATGTAGTAACTAGGCATATAAACTATTAAGTGACTATATATTTAAGGTAGTAACATATCACTCAATGCCTAGGAATAGACATTCTTACAGCAACATCAACAATGTCACACAAGTGACATGCCTTTGATATTTTTCATAGTCAATGATTTTAAGGGTCAAAAATCCAAAACAAATATAGATTTCAACAGAAACTGTAGAACTGAAAGACATGTACCAAGCTTTTCAAACAAAAATCCCAACTCCTAAACTGTTTAGACCCACCTAACCTGTCACACTTCCAGTGTTAAATACCTTATAGGTATGTTGGGAATTCCTTTAGCTAATTACAACAGACATGTTTTCTGTAACTGAAGTAATTTCTTGCCTTGAATGCTTTTTTCTCTGTTATCCCTCAGGTCTTACCCTAGAGAGCACCATTTTTTAAGTGGATTTCTCTGTGTCTATTAAAAATTAGTGGCACTCAAGAGTCTGTCTCAGAGCATCCTATTTTCTCTTTTTATGCCCCTTAGCATTGTTTCGCATGGCATTGACAGGCTTTCAAGTGAAGTAACATTCCCTATCATACTCAACTTTGTATTTCCACAGTGCCTACTATGTGCTTGGTCCTCAAACATAGTCTCAGAGTGATATAATTAAGTTTAAATGAATCTGAATGGATATATCTAGCTCTTTTGTTTCTAATAAACAATAGGAGTCCATCATGGTGGCTCACATCTTTAATTCCAGCACTCAGGAGGCAGAGGTTGGTAGATCTCTGTGAGATTGAATTCAGCCTGGTCTACCCAGAGCGTTCCAGGCTAGCTGGGGCTACAGGGAGACCCTGTCTCAATAAACAAACAAATAAAAAATAAAATAAAATAGGGTAGGATTACAATAGACTCACTAAAATATCATTCTAAACATTTATTTTTCTCAAGTACTATTATTTCTTTAAAGATTTTCATTTGAACCTTGATACCATGTGAAAACACTGAGAAAAACTATCATTATCTCAAAAATGTTTTATATTGACTAGATCCAGTGTAGTTGTTAATAAAACTATCATAGCTGTTTTTACAATGTCTTAATTCCATTAATTAAAAGTTAATTCACATCTTCAGGAAACAAACACAAACAAAGGCATTCCCAACAGAATGTGCCCTTGCAGTGTTAGCAAATACCAAAGAAATCAATCAAGACAGCAGTGTATGGAAAGCTTCATTTATAAAGGTATAATCAACCCTACTTCCTAATTCCTTTGTCAGGAAGAATAAATGTCCAATTTGTTTTCTAACCAATTGCCCAAGTACCAAACACCTGTACTGTAAAGACACAGTATTAATCACTCAACTGTCCATCTCTGTCGTCTCTGTATCTCTGTTTACCTTGCCTATCAGTCAGAGCTTACCTCTTAATACCTTTTCTATGGAATAAAAATGTTCCCTTTTGATGCAAAAATTTTATCCACAATGCAATAGTACCCTCTCCTGATAAGGTCATGTGATTCAGCTTCAACTTTTACATGTTTGTAAGTCTAAATTGATCAATTTGACTAGCATTCAATTATGAAAATAAAGTTCTTAAATATTTGCAAGTCTTCCATTACACATAGAAGCAGTGGAAAATCCGAAATTAAAGAGAATTGACAGAAACTAAAGACTACAACCTTAAAATGGTAGAGGTAAAATAGTTGCAAAAGCAAGGAAACAAGCCACAAGAGTAGTAAGTCAATAAAGTGTAGCATATCTGGAAAGAAATATGGAAATTTATAATACAAACCAATAATATATGCCAGAGACACGCGATGTAGAATAAGAAAGGCAGAAAAGGGAAAATAAATTTTGGCAAATGGAACAAGAGCTACATAGCAAAAGCCCTGTCAGAGAGAGAGACAAGAGATGAGAGAGAGAGAGAGAGAGAGAGAGAGAGAGAGAGAGAGAAATGCAGAGGAATGGGAAAAAGAAAATTTATTACAACTGCTACAAATACCTGATCAGAAACAAGAACCAAAATTTTAGGGAGAAAAACTAGAGAAAAGGGTTAAGAGAGGTAGTAACTGCAGTAGAAGGGGAGAAAGGAAGAAAGAGTAACTGAGCATAGGTGGAAGGGTTCCTAGAAAAAATGAGGACTTGTTCACTTAGGAACGACTACGTGTATTCACTGCATATAACCATTTCGGCTCTAGGATAAACATCCATATGCCTTGTGTCCACTCTAATATAAGCACCACAGTTGTAGATTTCTCAAGGACAGTCACAAGCAAGAATATAAAAGACACCTGCTGGAGAGAAAGTGCTTCCATCTGCAGTCAGTGGAGGCCTTGTAAGACTAGAGCCCGTGTTTCCGCTTTCCTGTCATTCAGTAATACCATAAGGAGTGCTTCACATTTTGTGCTACTTACTTCAAATTTATAATTTACTTTCTTCTTGGAAATAAAAATAATATTTTAGGGAATAACAAGCACATATCTCTAGTGATTATTTTCTGATTATTTTCCTTCATTTCAAATGGCTTTCACGTGAATAAACTTTGAACAATGAGAGTAAATCAGCTATGGTGGACTACAAGATTGTTTTAATGCTTTAGCATTCTTCAGAAAAGATGGCCAAAGTGCCTAACATTTTCGCATTATCCCTTCTGATATTTGGATATAAATTATGTCTTGGTTCCATTGGAATTCATTTTGCTAAGTAGTTAAACCAGCATCAGTCAGTGACTATTGACCTTTTCATGAGCAAAATGAACTTTTACCTGCATAAGCTGCTTTATACAATGGCTCTATCAATTGACATCAGGCAGTCTAAATGAGGTACTGAAAATCTACATAATGCTCTAACTGATTATTAACCTATCATTTTTAGTATTTCAGGTGTTGCTCATATTTTCATAATAAGTTTGATAAACTAAATGTGTCTACAAGATAGTTCTTAGCCCTTGACCATAGGCAACAAAACTCACTTTCTCTATTGACTTCTTTTGGCAAATAAGTCAGCACATAATGCTCTAAATAAATGTTTTCTTTATACATTCACAGTAAATGTTAGATTGTTTGTCCTCACTAATTTCAGAATTTTGTTTATTCTTCTCATCTGCTTAAATACACTTTTCTTTTTCAAGTTTTACCTCCGTGGCAAAGTTGTCTACTGTGTTTCTCTTTCTCCATTCTGATTGATTTAACAGTAAGTTGCCCTCTAGGAAAGCTGACACTCAGTTTTATCTTTAATCAGAATGCAACTTTCCCAAACAAAAAATCCCAGATGTATCCCACCTCTGACTCCACAGTCAGCAGAGGCAGAGCTATAACAGTGGAACAGGGTTCTCCTTGAGAGAATAGGGTGGAATACCCATAACCAATACTTGCTGGTTTGTAAGACTATAATGATTTTAATAAGTAATCATGAGCAGAACAATGCAGTAAGTAGAACAGCAAAGAAGTGACCAAGGAAATGCAAATGACATTTCGAGAAGAGTAATAAGGTCCAAAGGAACAGAAAATGCTATCACAATAATGAAACAGATGTTGAAATGACAATATGAGGGAAACAGGAGGGAAAAAAAAGCTGTTGCATGGTATACACAAACCAGAGTTAGGATTGGAAGCCAAACTCATTTCTTATCCAAGTTGGCAGAGGAAATTTCATAATATATGCTAACTGAAGATACATTATCATGTAGAGTATATCATTTACTTAAGTATGTAACCAAATCTATTCTGTTCTCATTCATTACCTATCTACATAATTGTATTCATGCATAACAGGTCAAAAATGTATCCAAAACTTCAGATAAAGATACATGAATTGATAAAGCTTACTTCATGCTTATAATCAACATTAGGAGATAAAAGTTAGAAAGAGAGAGAGAGAGAAAGGCATATAAATGTCTTGTCAAAATATTGCATTTATATTTATTTTTCTTCAGTGTTTATTATCAGAGTAAATCTGGCCCAAATTAATTATACATATATTTTATAACATCATGTTTCAGTTGTTAATAAATGATCCTTATTTCAGTGCATCACTATAAAATTCTCTCTCTCTTAAATTCATGTTAAACATTGAAAGCTTTTGTTGCTTGTGGTGATGTTACTTTCAATTTACTATAAAATCCTTAGATGTTATTTTCTAGTTATTGTAAACAACATATCACAGTTTATAACTGGGCGTGCCTATAGCTTTTATGGATAGTTTGTCCTATCAGATAAATCCTTGATTTTTTTTCTTTGAACATCAGTTCAGTTGTGTTAGTTACTCTTTCATGTCAGACAACACGGTGAGCTAACTGCTAGTCTACAAAAGCATTGTTCTATTTTCTCAAGTATAATGCCATATTTAATGGAAAAGCTCTTTTCTAGGTCTGTCCGAGGCTGATAAGTACAGAAGCTATTCCCATTCCTTTGCATTTGGCAGTATGTTTTCTTGCATGTCCACAAAGCAGCATTACAGCTAAAAGCCACAGTGAATGCTGCTCTAGCGTCTTGTGCTTTGTCCAGCTACAAAGGCAAACAAATCTAGCATTTGTCCTCCATAATTTCACTCTGTCCCATGGAAATTATGCATACTCAGAAAACAATTCAGGCATATATTTTCTCTAGCTCCACACTGGAATCCAAGATTGGATTACTTATTTGAAAGAGTTATTCATTCTGTTCGCTGCACTGGTTCTTTGCTAATTTTCTGCCAGTCTTAATGTGTCTTTCTGTAGTCTGCTTTCTGATTACAGGACTGAGAAGGGACTATATTGCCATCTTCGTTCTATGAATCTGACAATTGGAAACATTCGGGAGCAAGGAGTAAAAAGTTTTTATGTCTGTCTAAAGTTGGCATCACACCAGCTGTAGAACACAGCTGCCTCTTCTTTCATCACTGCTAGCAAACCCACAGGCAGCCCCTGAGTGGTGCTCACAGCAGCTAAACACAGTTTTCTTCTGAGTGTCAAGCCTCAGATCTAAGTACTAACAGTCCTGTAGTCTTTTCAGATACCAGAGCGCTAGCTACCTGGAATGTTGCTCAGATCTGTATGACACTGGATGATGATTAGTTCTTATGCTATTTTCTGAATGTGATCTCTACAAAATTCCTATGTTGAAACCTAATCCTTAAGGTGACACTATTATGAGATGAAGCCTTTGGAACATTATTAAAGAGACCATAACCCTCAACACTGAGATTAGTGCCTTTGATAATAAAGATGATTTACATCAATTTGACAAGATCAAGAATCACCTAGTAGACAAATTTCTGGACATGTCTGTGAAGGATTTTTTAGATTGAGATAATAGAGGTGGGAAGGCCCACCCTAAAAGGCAATATTATTCTTAGAATTTGAGTCCAGTACTGAATACAAAAGAGAAAAGTATCTGAGCACCAGCGTTCATCACTATCTGATTCCTGACTATGGACAGAGTATGAACAGCTGCCTCAAGCTCCTGCCATACCTACCCTACCTTGAAGGACTAGAGCCTCAAACTGTGATGCAATAGGGTCTCTCATCATATTCTGTTATAGCAGCCAGAATGGACTGATAGAGCTTGGTTCCTGTAATGTGTTAGCACACTTTCTGATCCCTCAGTATAGAAAGGTGCCATCCAACAATTAACAATAGCCAGTGTGATCCCTGTACCTTCTTTTACCTAACTTTGTAACACGTATAACTAAATTTCAGTTGGCAATCATTTTTGTGCTTAAGTATTAGTGTGAATTTAATATCATTAAATAGGCTTAGACTGCTAAAGCATTTGATAGACGAAGACAGTTTTATCCCTCAACCTTTGGCACAGTGAGAGATCTAAAGCAGAGATCTAATTGCTTATTAGAGCAATTAGCACTACATCAAAAGTACAGTGGGTCATCATCAAATACTGTGGAACAACAATATTTTTAAGCCCTAGGCAGACAGGACTGCCTAGGTAAAGAGCAGGAGGCTTGGCACAGCCAAACTACACACACAGTGGTTACTGCATGGTAAGAAGAGATGTACAACTGGCAGATTCAAATTGCTCTAGAATAAGGACCTACAAGCTAAAACTACCAGAACAAAACTAATGTGCTATCTTATTTTAGTTTTAGCTTTTTTTTTTTTTAAGTTCTGTTGGAGTCTTGTTACATTTGTCCCCATTGCATATATTACCATCTATGGAAATAATTATTCCATATTATAGTTGCAAAGCTGAGTGACTTAGAGATGCAGTTACCTGGAGATGCAATGACCTAGAAGGCCTAAAACATTCATCATATACTCCTTTACAAACACACATACACACACACACACACACACACACATCATTCCAGGCATTTCTTCCACCTTCTATGAATTCCTTGATTTGTAGCAACATGATGCTACATGTGGTTTACCTACATGTAAGACTGTGCCTAAATTTCCATTTTCTATAAAGATTACAGCCAGGTGGAGACCACTTTACTCCCAAGTGCTCTCATTTTAATTTATTAAAATCCAATGACCATATTTTTTTAAAAAGTAGCCTTCAATATGTTCCAAATTTGAAATACAACTATCTCACATTTCAAAGCAAAACACTATTAATCTAGAAAAAATCATCTTCTAAATCAATAACTAAATTTTCTGTTTAAGATAATATATTGAATTGTCTCCTAAGCTGGAAACAGATACAACTGATGTCTCCTTCAACTAAGTTACATTATGCCTGAAGATCCGCTTATCTATAACAAAGATAAAAGCAATTTATATAAAGTTATGGTATGAAACACTAGTTCTACATCTTTGAACTATTTGATAGTGACAGCCAGCCTCAGCAGTGGTCCCAGGGAATGGGCATTACTTTGGGCTACTTTTGTGAGTTGGAAGGATTGTGTTCACAATCATTCTTAATATAATCATTTATCTTGCCTGAGAGACAACTAAATATGGATATCCTCCCAGGTTCTGAGTGTAAAAACATCAATAAATAAGTACATGCTAGAAGATATTTATGCATGTATTTTAAACACATTGTGATAGAGACTTGGGCCAAAGCTATCCTTTGAAGTAGTTTTCATAAAACACAGCTTGACCTATAAACCCATAATGCCAGTTTTTTTCTCTCAAAATTCAAGTGTTGAATTGGAGTCGAAGTTTAAACTCTACCCAAACATCCCTTAATATGAGGCACAGTAAATATAGAAAACATGGAAACATTTTTTTGGATACAGATTGAAAGGAGATTTGTAATTTACATTTTTGAATGAACTTGATACAATATTGAAATTAACTGAAAACTGTATTATACGTTTCATCCAATGCAGTTGGTTCAAATATGGTTTCTACATATTACTTGAAAAGCTTGTGATAAATAGATCAATGATGCTTTGATAAGCTACTATTGACCTTTGTTCTTAAGATTTTGTTATTAATTAACATATACCAAAGGTCCATCAGAATCAAAGCATTCCCTTCTTCTCTCTGTTTCATCACTCAGGATAGAGCACATTCTCTGGCTTCTTAGGCTTTTTTGTTAAATGTCTCCATGGTCCTTTGGCAGTTTTGGACTCATCATGCTCTCTATAAGAAACCAGGCTATGCAATGGAGGTATCTCTACCATCCTCCCTCCTTCAAGTCAACCTCCCATCAAGTTTAGAATGTATCATATAACTCTGATGCAAAAGATTCGTTTTCCGCTGCTGAAAAGATCAAACATTACATTTTTTATTAAAGTCGTAGTTTCTGCTCATTCACATAGGAGAGCACTGCAGCCTTGGTTCATTTTATGGATGCTATTGCTTTATTCAGTTGTGTCTCACCAGTGCCTTAGGGAAGAGATGATTCCCCTCAGCCCTCTTATACTGTTATAAGGGAGCAGATGGCATATGATACAGCTATTCCAACATTCCTCTTTTCCTAAGCTTTTGGATTTTTTCCCACTATATCATATAAGAGAATTTCTGTTATTTCAGCCTTGCTGCATGTTGGCAACCATTAAGTAGCAGATTCAGTCAATAATGCAAACAAATTATTAGACCAGATTTATCATACCGAATGCAGACTCTCTGAGTTGTATAGCCATATCACAAATTTGGCCGAGTTCAGTGATACATAATGTACTCTTTCATGAAAAAGACATCCTTAGAAATGATTTCTGCATATATGCTCCAGGCTGTAATAACATAAACAAACAGAACCTGAGCCCTTTTGTACCAACTCTTCTTTTATTCCCTATGCTTTTCTGAATTATTTCTGAATTACTCTATCCCATCTCTGTTATTGTTTCAAGTTTTCAGGTTTTATCTAGGTAACCAGTTTAACATGCCTGTATTTATGATCCTATCAGGACACAGAATGAATTAGAAATGAATGTATCAAGATGGAAAACACTGAAACAAAGATAATCTGGAAGATGATGGAAAATCTGTGCTCTAGTGATATCGTTTTTAACCTTCATCTCTAGAGTTTTCTGTTGTGATGAAGACAGTAGCTCAATCATATCTGTAAATGGGCACCATTCGATTCAACTTCCCATCAAGTTCAGAAAGTCTCATAGAATTCTGATGTGTATATTCTAGTATTAAAAAGATGAAAACTGAGAAGCATGATTTTAAGAATCTCAATTTCTTTTGATTCATATTTGCTTGAAACATCTAGTCTTTATTTCTCATTTTAGTCTCTGGATTTGAATAGATTGAGCACATCCAACTGACAGATGTTTTTTAAAGATCTGATCACAGACATGGTCTATTATTTAATCCTTCTTTCAGAGCTCTTAATGATGCTTTCCAATTTCCTTTATAAAAACTTTTTTATTCAATCCTGTTAATAAAAATAAATGTGTGTCCTATAATAACAAGAATGTCTTATGACCACCCCTTTCACTTGCCTACCTCCTAAAGAATACTGATTCCATTATTGCCTTTATTTGTAACAATTAAAATATCCCACAGCTGGATAGGATGACAGTTCCACAATATTGTGAATGTACTGTCAGGAGCTCAGCTGGTGACACCAGGTGCTAGAGTTGCTGGTTAAGACAAGCCAAAATAAAAGTAATGGCCATGCTTGTTAACCATTTTCTGAGAGAGTTTATGCTGAAGTATGATCCAGGATAACAGCAGCGCCCTCCCAACCTTGTTCAGTTTTTCTCATGCAGTGAAGTTGTAATTAACTTTAAATGAATCAGTGCAGGTATGGGGAAGGGAAGGGTCACTTCATTGCCAGCAGAGGATGAAGCATATGAAGACTGCCTCTGTGGTAATCGCCA
Organism: Nannospalax galili; assembly: GCF_000622305.1. NCBI lineage: Eukaryota > Metazoa > Chordata > Mammalia > Rodentia > Spalacidae > Nannospalax > Nannospalax galili. Next base: position 11,365,018 of record NW_008352267.1, read on the forward strand.
TAAAAGACCCCTGAATAAAGATCTTGTGCCAGAGAAGTAAATATGAAGTACATGGTTGACCAATGGAGCTTGGGTCCTTGAATGCTGCTCCTTTTGAAGATAGACAGCAGTCAGTGGAGACAGCTTCCATCCTTGAGGCCTGAAGATATGCATTAATAAGTGCTTATAGTTGACTGTAAATCCCACTTATAATGTGTTTGCTAAGAACAAAATACTTCACTAACTGTTACTGACTTGTACCCTAAAAAATGGTTAAAATGCTAACTATGACTGTTGGGAGATTTTTATAAAATACAATTTTAATCTATAACTTCAATTAAGAGGTTACAGAAGTCAGCTCAAAAAGATGTTTTTGAATCAAAACTAAAATGATAAATTATCTGTTATGTATTTCATCATAATCAAAAATATTTGTTGAAGTATATGCAATGATTTTTTTTTGATGTTTGAAGTGAGGGATAGAAAGGCAATTTCTTCTCCCTATTCTTACACTTTTTTCAGCACATTAGTGGATGTAGACTGTAGAGAACTTCGTGAATAGGACACAAAAGTCCATCAGTCACAATAGAACGAGAACGATTTTCATATAAACCACCTAAACATCATGCCCTCCTCCATAAAATTTTTCAGAGCCTTGCCATGGGGTGGTAAAGACACCATGTCTTGCTACCAGCCCTGCATCAATTGCACCATCTTCTGCACATCTCATCTGTCTCCAGAGTGCTGCTGGTACTTCCACCAGTCCTTACCATGCATGGACCTTCAATGCATTGGCTTCTGTGCCACTTCAATCTGTTGTTCACTCTGCTTGGCAACCCTCCTACTCTCTACCTGGATAGCATCAGTCATCAGTTCCACGCTCATATCAATTAAATACAGAGGTTGCTTCTCTTCCTCACCCATATTAAATGGAACTACTTTTGATTCAAAAGAAGTTCTAGTATAACGCTCAAACTGTTGGCCTTAGTTACACAATTTCATATGTCTGTTCCCATTGCAGCAGGAGTTTGTTAATGATCCTAGAACATTTCAAATGAAAAGCATACTTATTGTGTGAATCAATATCTAGTCAAGAGAATGGATGGATGGACATTGCCAAAGGTGTCCACCATACGTGTAAAATAGTAGACAAGCTAGAACAGAATAAACAATTTCTTTGAAAGAACAGAGATAATTTTCAGAGAAGTGAAAATGGAGCAAGAACCACAGAGAAAAGGAAAAGAACCCAAAACAGACAGGGTGGCCTTTGCCTAACATGGACACTGCAGGAGCAAGACAACAGTGACAATAAGCAATTTCCCTTCAGAGGGTGCTGATGAATTATTGGTGTTTGCCAAGTGCAAATACATTTAACCTTATATCCACTGTGTCCTTTACAGCTTCTGAAAATTTCTAAAGTTTTTCCTTATCTTGCATTTGATTTTTTTCAGAAATAGATTTTTACTCTTATCTATGGCATTACATCATATTTTGTGATTATTACTGGCACTAAATTATAACATTGGGGCCCGGATTGAGAAATCAGCAGTTAAGAGACTCATAGCCTCCTCCATGTCCGGCTCCAGGGGATCAGGCAAAAAATCTTTTTAGCATCTGTGGCCATGAGCAATCATAGACACATACCCACACAAACAAATACAAATACACACAATTAAAATTATATATAAGGATCTTTACTGGATGGGGAAAGTGCTCATGAGGCCTCACTCCTACTGGAGAGCTATTCACAGTTAATTCACAGTTAATGGATGTGGGAAAGGCAGGACACTGTTCTCTGGGGACATGGACCCTGACTGGTTGCCTATGGTCCAGTGGGTGGTTCCACATTTGTGCATGTGTGGTCATCTCTAACTGGATTAAGTGAGCTACAGAAAGACTAAAAAAAGGACAGGAATTTCGTTAGGAAACTACTTAAGATTCATAAGATGGCTTCCTGAAGGGGAGATAGAATGAAGTAATATAAAGAGGGTGAGGGGACTAATAGAATAAGAAAGTTTAAATGGAGTGTGGAATAGGAGGGTAGGAAAGAGGAGGGAGTATGGAGAGGGATAACTAACAATAAAGGCCTTCTTAAAAAATCATGTGGAAGCCTATTACTGTAGAAGCTTCTTAAAACACACACACACACACACACACACACACACAGAGAGAGAGAGAGAGAACTATCAATAAACACATGCTTAAAAAATAATTTGTAGTCCTGTTTCTCTATAAGCTGCTTAAAACACACACACACACACACACACACACACACAGAGAGAGAGAGAGAGAGAGAGAGAGAGAGAGAGAGAGAGAGAGTTTAAATAGAGTTACCCTATAATGGGGGTCAATGCTTCTACCAGATACCATAGGCTAGCAGATGAAAAGCTTAAAACCAATACTAAGAATAGACTCCTTTTGGAGTTGCTGACCAGTGAAGACCCGTGGACCCCCTCAAACATTTCTGGCTATTGGCATTTCTCTTGGTTACCCCACTAGACTGTGACGATAAGACCCTTACGTCAAGAACGTGCATTTATGGGCCTGTTGTTAAAATTCCTTCTGGGAGGAGCAAAGGCTGTATGACATCTCCCCTGCCCTTCCTCTGCCTTTATGACAACCGAGGTCTAATTACTTCAAACTACAGTTGGATAATCAGCAAGTTTATTTGGGCTTACTTACAGAGCAGTGGGCAAGGGGTTACTTACAGTAGTGTGGGGGGCTCCTCCCACCATGGCCACACTGGAAAGTCTCCGTAACGTGACTTTCCAGCAACTTTCCAAAATCGAAGTGTACCTCCCTGTGGGCTTCCTCCATTTAGGTACCCTTAGTCCTTCCTCCTTGTACAAGGCTGACTCTTTGCCCCTCCTTTCTTGCAGCGCATCAAGAGTCAGGTTTGTTTGTGATGATTCCTGGGCAAGTAGGTGCAGTGAACCTTGGGAAGAAGGCATCTGATGTACATGGTCTGTCTTTCGGAGACATTCACAATGTATTACAATCCTATTAATGAACCTAAATAGAATCACTGTTCAAATAAACCAAGATAGTTTTATATGTACTGGTAAGAAAGATTTTACTATATATTGTTAGATATAAAACTACATATGTGTTTTGATTTTAGTTTTGTTGGACAGAAAAATAACTTGTTAATTTACATAACATAAGAACTCTCAGAAAGAAAGGACAAAACTTTAAAAGGTGAGTGTGATGAATGACCAATAAAGATTTTGCTTTTGTCTAAAGTCATTTCAATATTGCAAATATTCTCAGTGTTTATATTTCAGTCTTGTTTGTGTAAATGTTAGACGTGCTATTAACTAAGCTCCACACTTCCTGTGAGAACTACTCTCTGTCTTCATTATTTTTCTGTCTTCTGTATTAGGACTGTATTTCATACTTAACTCTATTTGATAAAACTGTTTTCTTTTTTAACATGAATATCTTTCTTCAGAGTTCTGAGGGTCAGGAAACCCAAGTTTAAAGTACTAATGTCTGCTGAGGGCCTTTTGGCTTCATCATCACACAGCAGTAGGACAAAGAGACAAAAGGGGAGAAGTTCACATGTCTATTCCAATACCAATCCCACCCCTACAAAGGGGCCCTCAAGGCCTACTTCCCTTCCAAAGTTCCACCTCTTATTTCTGTAACAAAGCAATTAAGTTTCAACTCATTTTTTGTCTTTTTCCATTGTCCTCTGTGTGTGTATGCATGTGTATATACATATTTGCATGTCTTCTTTGTCTTTGTATGTATGTGTGTGTTATGCTTCTGAGATTTTTTTCAATTTCTTCTCATTTTTGCTATGAGAACAGTAGAGCTAATTGTGCCAATCAGTAACTTAAGGTTTTCCTCAATATCATTTTCTTTCTAGGATCTCATTGCTCTGATATCATAAAAATGATACATTCCTCAAAACCTTCACTTTTGGGGGCATGTGATATGTACTATATTATCCTTTCTGTTTTCAAAGAAATGACCATGAATTTCTGTCAGTATTTTCAAACTCTAATTTTAAAAGTTTAACCCTTAAGAGAATTTACACAGAATAAAATTAATAAACACACCCACAGTATGGACATTTCAGTGCTTTGGTGTTCTTAGAAAATAATCATGTATTTAAATTGAAAATTAAATATCTATTATGTGATTTTAGAAAAATAAATTTATAAAATGTTCTAGAAAAATGAATTAAGCATCTCAAAAATAATTTAGTAACATTTGAGACATTTTTCTTAAAAAAGATTCTGTATAGCTGTATTAGGGCTCTCTAGAGGAATAGAGTTGGTAGAATTTATCAGTCACAAAGGGGATTAGTTAGAAAGTCTTAGAATTGATAAAGGACAGGTGGTTTGACAGTGGCCATCGCTATGCTGAGGCAAGAACATAGTAGCTGCAGTAGCTGCTCAGTCCTTGAAGCTGGGTGCTTCAGCAGAGTCCCACCCTGCACTGAAGGCCTGGAAGATCTATTGAGAGTAACTAGTTTTCAGCCCAGTTTAGAAAGAAAAAGAAGCTGGATTTCTATGACAGAGAAGAATGGCCACAGCAGCAATTGAATAGATGTACTCACAGGCAAAGGCAAGTCAGAGACACTTAGTTTTCCTTGGGCTTCCTTGTATCAGGGCCACCTTCCAGAAGGCACCACCCATAATAAAGGAGGGAGGGTCTTTGCAGTCAGTCCTTTCTGGAAATGCTCTCACAGACCAGCTAGAATTTCCATTGATTCCAGCTCCTGCCAGGTTGGCAATGAAAATTAACCAACAGGAGTCTTCCATTCCAAATAGGAAATGGAATGAGTGTAAGGTCTGTTAAAACCATGAGAGTCAGTTGGCTAATAAATATCTGGTTCAAAAGCTGAAGTGACATGTTGTCAAGATATTCATCATATGATAAAATTCTTTATAAACAAAATATAGAAAATATTTAATACTGGGAGCACAAGATTCTAGGCAGTATCCTTCTTACAAATATGAAAACATATCACTTGTTTTGTTTTGCATTAAAATTATTTTTGAGAATTTCATACATGTATACAATTAAATAAGATCATGGCCACACCCCACTTTTCATTTCCTACTCCCCTTGCCTCTCACATGTTCCCTTCCTAACTTCAACTCTTTTTTTTTGTTAAAAATAATAACTAAGTCCAATTAGTGCTGCACATATGTGCATGAGTGAGGCACAACTTAATGCTACACAAAGGAACCTCTGACCAAAGTTGAGAGCACCCTAAGGTCTAAGCCCTCAGAAATCATGGGCTTTGGGCCAGATTTACAGTAGCAGATATGAGTTCTCTAGTTAAATTTCAACCATATGTAAGTATATTCACTAGTTAATATCCTATTATAAAATACATTGGCAAATTCAGAAGGGGGGGGTAATCAGGATAATCCCGCCTTCATAAAATAAGTCTGGAAGTGTACCTGCTTCTTCAGTATTTTGGAAGTTATAGTGATATGGAGCTCAGACTGGTCTGGAACTTAGAATCCTCCTGTCTCTTCCTCCTAAATGTTAGGATTACAGGTATGGAGCAATGTACCTTATTCACTCTCAGAAGTCTCACTTTAAACTAAAAATCACCAATCTACTGTTTTAAAATGAAAAGAAGACAGCTTCATGTACAATCACATTAAAGTGTTAAATATAAATAAACTTAACCAAATAAATGAAAAACTGTACATGAAAATAAATAATTAGTTGAATTAGTCACAAATGGAAAGATTAGAAAGACATTATATGCTCATGGATGGAAAGATTCAGTATTGGTAAAATATACATAGTACCAGAATTATTTTATGGATTTGATATGATAGCATTTTTCACAGTGGAAAATATAATTTTAAACGTTTTATAAATCTCAAATAGAGTTGGAAGAAACACATTTTACTTTGCAAAATGTATTTTAAATTACATTACAGTATATTTTAAAGTGCATTACAAAGCTGCAAGACATAGAAGAACACACACACACACACACATAAATGGAGCATAATAGAATCAAAAACCCACACATACACAGTCAATGATCTTTGACTACAATACCAGTAATAAACATTGCTTTGATACGAGATGCCCACATGCAGAAAAGGAATGAAATTATATTTTAACTTTTCATTACATAAAAACTGACACAAAACAAATCAAAAACTTAAACATAAGATGGGACACTCCAGATTACTAAGAGAAGATAAAATGGCCAAGCCTGTTGATTCTGGTCTTAGCAGTGATTTCCTTAATGTTGTATCGAAAGTGCTGCTAGCAAAACTAGAAATGAGACAAGTGGAGCAACAGGGCATTAAAGAGCTACTGAACAGAAAGAAATGCAATGGATGCCATAAAGGGCAGCCAATATAAGTCAGGAATTAATTGAAAATCACACATATGATAAGAGGTCAATATGCAAAACATATAAAGAGCTTCTATATCTCAATAACAGTATAAAATAGAGCAAAGCATTTCAGTGAATACTTTTAAAGAGCAGGTGGAAAACATATATAAAATGGCCAACAGGTATATAAAAATGTGATCCATATCACATTTGAAACTATAGTGAGAGAAGAAGCGATTGTTAAGACAGCCACTGAATTTAAAAAATGAAAAATCACAATTGTTGGTGAGGCTGTGGAGAAACTGTAACACTTAGAAACTGGTGGTACCAATATAAAATAGTGTACTTCTATGACAAACAATATAAAGGGTTCACAATAAATCAGAACTGAAACTACCATACAAGCTAGCAACCCTTTTTCTGGCATATATTAATATATTATTCACAATAGCTAGTCGTGGAGAAACAGACAAGTGCCCACTTGTGGATGATTGGCTAAAGAAATATGGCAAATGCTTACAACAGAATATCAATCATCTTTGAAAAATAGGTAATTCTATCAGATGCAACAGCATAAATAAACTAAAGAACACTGTGGGAAGTAAAAAAAAGCCATTTGCCAAAATGTGCCTGTTTCCATTTGTGTGGTGTTTTGGACATCAAGAAACAGAAGGGGAAATGCTAGTCTCAGAGCTGGAAAGAAGGCAACAGAAAATTGTTCAATGTGTATGCATTATCAGGTATTCAGGATGAATGATTCCAGAAATCAGCATAGTTATATATTCAACAACAGAACAGTGTACACGAACATTTTAAGACAGAGGAACTTCTGTCAAGTGTTCTTGCTACAAAAACAATAAAATGAACAAAGAAAGAAAGCAAAGGAAAATAAATCTTAGAGATGATGAATATGGGTGTCCTCTTAAATGTAACGATGATTGCAAGAGTATTGTATATTCTAAACTTATCAAACTCATTAGCCATATGTAGGGTGTATAAACTATCAATAAAATGGTTATGAAAAAACGTTGACATTTGGAACATAGGTGAGTGATGCTGTTCTAGAGATTTAAATATGCCTATTTCCTGAACAATCTTAGTCTTTTATAATAGTATTTATGTGTGATGATGTATTAATTTTCATTTACATTTCTCCTGATATTATAGTACATTCTAAAAATACTTTGTTATTGTATGCAGTAAATTTCATGAAATTTATTTATTGGTTGCATATATTTGAATATGTACCATATAATTTATTATTATTGTTACTTTTAACTTATAATAAAAGTGTTCTTGGGCGGGGGCTTGAGAGATGGCTCAGTGACAAAGAGCACTGGCTGTTGTTGCAGAAAACCCAGTTCAAATCCCAGCACCCACATAATGGTTAACAACTATCTGTAACTCCAGTTCCAGGCGATCAAATGCCCTCTTCTGTCCTCCATGGGAATTGCAGGATACAAGTGCACTTACATACAACCAGAGAGTACACTCATACATATAAAATAAAAATAAATTTAAAAATTTAAAAATTTTCTTGGCTTCATGAATATTATAGTATTGAACAATAGTTTAAATACAAGTATGGGTCTGTGTGTTTTAAATATGTGGGCTCTCTTTTCATTGGAATGTTATACATTCTCTCCTTTAGTTTATAGATTTATTTTTTTATCAGGTTATTATGCACATAAATTCCAATCCTACTCTGGTATAATATGCTGAAACTTTATATATATATGTTTGTGATTATATTATATCTTTAATATATCTGGGAATACAAATACATTATTTTAAAGTGTACAGCTATAGCTGCTACATATTATACACCCACATACTTCTAAAAGAAAAGAGATTATGAAATTACACAAAATACAAAATATATGAAGTTGTATTTCTTAAAATGTACTATTTTCTAAAGATAATTAAATTGGATTTTATATAGCGGCACTCTCACATTCATTCCTCTGAAAAGTTATCGAGTAAGTCCTGAAAATAATCCTGACAACTCTCTGAAAAAGTGCTTGTGTTACCTTATTTAGTAACCAAAGTAGGTATTTATGAAAATTGAATGCAGATAATGAAGCAGAGCTTTTTATTCTATCAAGGAAGACATCAATCCTGTAAAAAAATTATAGCATGAAAGGGTGATAGTTTAATGGACTACAGAAAGCTAATGGTCTTGTCATTGCATTTAGCCTGGTTTCCAATGGAAACGAGCATTATAGAACTACTTAGTGCTCTTACACTTTAGGCAGCAAATAAAAGTTAAATAATAATTATTATTATTAGGCTATCAGTCAGACTGTCAGCCTTGGTAATGTTAATTACATTTGCCTTAGCAGGCAATTTCAGCAAAGTTTGCAGTGATCTAGGTAGGGCTCAGCATTGGAAGAGAATATAAAACATGAAGAAAACAAAAACCAATCCATCCCTGAGATATATAAAGAAAAGTGACAAGAATGCATCAGAAACTTACTTATTTTTTATTTTAAGTATAGATGTCAAATTATATAACAAATTTCTCACTGATGATTTTGAAGTGTAGGCAGGCCTTCCTAAGGATGCATATTGAAAAGAATTATACTAAAATGCTTCACCCTTATAACATGTCATTTACCTCCCATATTGATTTATGTCCATCAGTTGCATAGCAACTGCCTACGTAAGAAGTGGTCTCTTTCTACTGAGTAGTCCTATGCCATCTTGCCTGATTAGAAATGCCTCAGGAATCCTCTGCCATAAATAACATTTGTCCTCTGACTGACTCGCTGTTTCCTTGGCCCACACACAAAGCCTCTTTATGAATAATTTCAACTCAACTGGTGTCATCAAATAGTAATTGCTATGAAAAAATAAATTTATCAGTACTTTAGTATTTTAAAGATAGGATATTCCTTCATTTTTAATTGATGTTTTGTACATTTCATACAATACATATTAATCATATTTAGACCCCCTTCCCTCACCCAGCATTGATCAGCTGCTAATAGTTTCTCAGCTAAAGCTGGGGTCACAACTGGCCAAAATGTAAAAAAATAAAAAGACTGTAGAGTACATGTCCTTGGATGGAGCTTCTATATTAAACCTCTGCACGCAGGGCTCAGGGACCATTGTGGAAGAGTGAATGGAAAGACTGTGAAAACCAGGGGTGGTGGAAGACTACAAGGATTTTTCCAGGCAGCTGGAAACTTGCTCAAATGAATTTATAGCAATAGTGACAGCATGCGCAAGACCCATGCAAACTCAAACCAGACAAACCCCAGCACAGATGTGGGGATATTCCCTTTTAAGATTTCTCATTTTCTTATAATGTGTGAAATTACCAAAGGCTTGAGTGTTTCAAACCAAATAATTAAATTTGAAGTTTATATCAACCAGGTGTAGTGGCACACATCTTTAACTTCAGCACTCAGGAGGCAAAGGCAGGCACATCTCTGTGACTTACAGGCCAATTCTGGTCTACATTGAAAGATTCTCCCCATAGCTTTTTCCTGACAACTTCATGACTTTGTACTCATTTTTTTTTTAGTTTTTTTTTTTTTAATGGGGCTTTATCATGGAGTGGTAGCTGTATTTATCACTCTATTTCTGACTTGTATACACCAAACTACCATCACTTCCAGTTTTCCATTTTCATCCTTTTCTATGCTTTAGTCTGACTGCATTTGTCTTTCTAATAGTGAATCAAAACATTTCATTTTTATGACAGTTAAATGAAACTCTCTTCAAATTTTATTGTCATCATTATCAGCAGCAGCAGCAGCAGCACCACCACCTCCTGCCTTGAAATCAAGGCACCTCCCTCAGTATCCCTAGTGATACTCAAAATTGTTGTATTTGAAACTTTGCTTTTATTCCACAGAAGCATATTTTAATCTAAAAATATTTATCACAGAAGCTCAAGATTCATGTCTGATAATTTTTCCCTTTGAAAAGTAATGAACTTAATCTTGGAAATTATTCTTTCAATTCCTGTTAGCAGCATTGGATTAAAATTCAAAGAAAAAATGTCATGCTTTGGAATATATATCTTAATTTCATAATAAGGCTATGCTAATTTTAATAGAATCTCTTTTGAAAGTCACAATTAATGTTTTTTTCTGCTCATTTTGATCTGAAAATGTGGTTTAAGGCACTATGTAATAGTTCAGTCTGGAGACCATGAGAGTATCATGGTATTTTTCTCTATCATCATGAAGACTTTTATTCACCCTGCTCTCTTCCAGTGAGGTTACATTGATATTTCTCAGAGTAAATCCCTACAGTATCTTTGACTACATTCTGTGCTTATTATTGCCTATCATGACACAATTCATTGTGCTAACATTTGACCTATGCTTTCCAAATAAGGCAATTCTGCCCATCACAGTGGGGAGATCACACACACACACACACACACACACACACACACACACACACCTGACATAATGGTAATGACGTGCAATGCAGATGAGAAAATATGAAATGTGGTATTTGAGGGGTAAGATAAGAAGCAAGGAAAAGCAATTTCTCAGGAATGTTGGCTGTGCTACAAATGAATCATTTAAGGTGCTCTGGGAGCATAAATGAAGGATCAAGACAAACTCTAAAGTAAGAGTCCTGTGAGCTGAGACCTTCAGAAGCACAGTCAAATGTACTTACAGAATAAGCAAAAGAAGCTTTAAAGCATAAGGAATTTCATTGCACATTAGTCTATTATGTGGAAAATTTACAGAGTCAAGTATGGCTAAATTAAAGATTGGAGCTGAAAGGAAAAAGATGAGCTGGAAGGTAAGCGCGTGCTCCAAGAATGAATGATCCGTAAATCATACAACACATTGACATATCACAAAGGGGTTGGTATTTGGATAGCTTTCGCTGTTAAAAATATTTTTAAAGGTGGCTTGGGTTTTTAAATTCAGTCTAAAGTTTACATCAGCTAGGTATAGTAGCATTCATCTTTAATCACAGCACATGGGAGGGAGGCAGAGAAGCAGCACCTCTGTGAACTAGAAGCCAGTCTGGTCTGCATTGACAATTTAAGGCCAGCCTGCACTACACAGTGAGACCCTGCCTAAAAAACTTTGGAGAAATAAAGCTTATGTCGTGGCAAGATAGATTTCTCATTCTACTTATGACTTATCTACACTTCACTATAACTGCAAAAAAAAAAAAAAAAAACCTAGAAAATCACTGGATCTTGGAACTTGACACATGTGAAAGAAAGGTGTGATTTCAGTGTTTTCCTTAGAATTATATAAAATGGAATTTCTAAATGTTCTGTAACTTTATACTTGAAAATAAAGTTAATTGCTACAGAACATTTGTTTTTTGAGAAAGAGCCTGTGCTTGATAGATTCGGTTGTTAACTTGATATACCTGGCAGAGGGAATCTCAGTTGAGGAATTGTCTCAACTGGACTGACTTATGGCCATATCTGTGGGGCATTTTCTTGATTGTTGAATAATGCTGGAGGACCCAGCCCTCTGTGACTGTAGCTACCCCTGGGAAGATGGTCCTGTATTGCATATGAAAGCAGTCTGAGCACAGGCCAGGGGAGCAAGCCAGTAAGCAGTTTTCCTCCACTGTCTGTGCTTCAGCTCCTGTCTCCAGGTGCCAGTCCTGACTTCTTACCTTGGGCTCCCTCAGTGATACACATGAAACGAGGAATTGTAAAGTAAAATAAACCCTCTCCTCCCCAAGTTCGTTTTGGTCAATGTTTTTAACACACCAACAGAAAATAACTAAGACAGAGCCTCATACAGTAGATTAAATTGGCTCAACATTCACTGTATACCACAGAATGGTCTCAAATTTGTACAAATCCTCCTGTCACTGGCTAACAAAGCATTTCTTGATTTAGTTCAATGAAGTTTTACACCCCAGCTGGTATGCCATTCACAGTCTGAGCACAATGAATTCCTACTTTACTCACATTTTTTGGCAGATAATTTTGTTGACTTCTGAATACTATATAGCTATGAGTCTTTATGGCTGAAGATATTCAGTTTCTAGATATAATAGTACCTAAATCATTTTCATTTATAAAATGAACATGTTATTTGGTCAATATTCATTTACAGTAAGTCTAGGGATAATGGGTAAAACTCAAATTCCCCGAAGTGCATCATGGAATTCCTTTTATTATGGTATAGTATCTTCCTCAGTAGCTGGATAATGCATAACGGATACAGTTAAAATATAAGCTTATTTTTCAAAAAGGCAGTGGATGGAAAAATTACTGTTTAAACACTTTACTAAAATTACCAAAGAAGACTTTGGTGATAATAAATTGTGATTAACATGTGTGCTGGATAGCTTTAGTATCAACTTGACACACCTGAGTTGAGGGAGCCTCATTTGGGGAATTGCTTCCATAGGGCAGGGTTGTAGCCATGTCTGTGGGGCATCTTCTTGATTGTTGAGTGATGTGGGAGGGCCCAGCCCACTGTGGGTGGTGCCACCCTTGGGCATGTGGGCCTGTGTGCCATAAGAAAGCAGGATGAGCAGGGGCCAGAAGAAGAAGCCAGTAAGCAGCTTTCCTCCATGACCAGTGCTTCAGCTCCTGCTTCCATGTACTTGCCCTGAGTTCCTTGCTTAGACTCCCTGAACTGTGACCCAGGAGATGTAAGCCTAACAAACCCTTTCCTTCTCAAGTTAGTATTGGTCAGAGTGTTTTGTCACAGCAATGGAGAAATAAACTAGGACAACATGTTTGGTGATATCTATCCTGAAATATATACTATTGTCTAGAAAACAGCACTCCATGAATTTGCCTAGCATCCCTTGTAATGTCCAAAGAGTTGCATAATAAAACTTCTTTTACAACAGAACTGTCTAATATAGAAATAAAATTAGTACATTTATTTTCAATAAACATATTTGCCATTTAAAGTTGCACCCATAGTGAGAACAGTAGTATATTAGCTTGGAATGCAGTATCTAAAGAGCGGATATCAGAGTCCATTAGTTGAGTTTGACATCTTTTCTTTGGAGTTAGATCAAAAACATGCTTTTATTTGTTATTTGTAGTTTAATATAATTTATTTGCAATTCATATTTGTTTTAGTGTATTTCCATGTAATAAGGTTCCTTCTTCTCCCTATATTTCACTTAGATAATGGTTTTGATAATTTAGTGTTTGAAATGGAAAGTCTAGAAATGTGTAGCTATTTACTACATATTTTATATGAAATATAAAATTATACTTCAAAGAGAGATTTTCAATCATAAATACTCAGGTACATAGAATGCAGGCTAATCTATGTTATGCATTTATGAATAAATCAAATCAACACAGAAACACATCAGAGTTTTTGAACAACATAGTGCAATATGACAAATAGTGTTTGAAAACTGGAAATCAGAAGGTGTTTTTGACTTTTGATTTTTATGTGCTGGAAACTGAACCCAGGAGGTAGAAAATAAAGTGCTCCAGCACTGAACTAAGTCCTCACTAATACAACTTCCTTAATCGGCTCATATAAAACTTTTCATTATTTCTCAGTCTTATGATCTCATTTGACACTGTCTTTTTATAATTATGCAGGTATCCTTTGAAGAATTAAAACACCCTTTAATGTCTATCAAATTGATTGTTTTCAACCAAAGTATACAAATTATGTAGTTTAATTCTGTGATTTTGAAATAAATTGATCTTCATACAATTTATAATTAAAAGCCTACACATAAGTAATAATATATCACATATTTATTATAATTTTATATTTAATATAAAATACTTCTGATTTTAAGGCATCATGTTATTTTAAGTATCACAATGAAATTATATGACATGATAATTATAAAATGTATTTAAATTTAATAAGTATTGCAATCTGAAAAAGTATAGGAATGACTTTTATTAATGGACATAATCTGGACTAATGACTTTTAATTAACCTCAGCAAAACTTTGCTCTTAGGTCTGATGACCAGGGCATCTCCTTGGCAACCAGTTTGGTACTCCACCCGAAAAGATAATGAATGAATGTGGTTATGCTTGAGAACTAACCCATCAGAGCACCCACCCACTGGAAACAGTGGAGGTTGGGAAGAACACATGACCTTGGATGAATGAGATACTAAGGATGAAAAGGCCAGATGGTCTGTGAGAATTAAGGGTGGAACTGAATTTGAAATTGTGTCCCCAATGAAGCTGGAGAAAACATTTTGAATAAATTATAGGTGTAGGCTGTGGGGAAGGAGGAAAGGGGAAGGGAATACAGTGGGAGAAACAGGGTTTGCATGTTAGTTCCATTTGAAAAAGGTAAATAAACAAACAGCTCCTCTGTACAGGTTGCGGGGACAAGAGACCAATAGCACAGTTCTGGAAAACTTAATAAATAGAGGAACATGTGTCCTAAGAGTTCAGACCCATTCTTAAGAGTCTGGATTTTATTTTATTCAGGGTAACTGTAATGTTGGTATAATTAATAATACCCACAAAAAAAGATGTTTTGTCACAATTGCTGTAAGTTCTATGAGCGAGGTCCCAGGAGGATGTAAGACTCTGTTTCCTTATGAGCATGCAGTCTCATATTCCTTACACTTTGACCATTTATGGCTTTTTGTGGTCATGGACCTCTTTTGCATGAGGAAAATTCACTGATGAGAGTTAAGAGATGCATGTTACGCTCTTTTGTGAGTCTTAGGTATAGAAGTTCCATTGTAGATATGTCACTTAGGGATGGGCAATTCACAGAGATACTTATTCTGTGTGTATGACCAGTTGAGGAACTCTGTAATAGTCCCTTTCTATTGCAAAAGAAGCTTTTTTTGATGAGTGGTGACTGTCATACTTGTCTGTAAATATAAGGATCCATATTTAGAAAATAGTAGGAAATTATATTTGTCTGGGGATGTAACAGGATTAGGGTTTTCTCTAAGATCTATGACCTCTCCAGCCATATTTATTTGGCTATGTTTACAGTGTCACTCTTGAGTTCCCTCCCACTGAGTGGACTTTAATTCCAAGAAGGTAGATGTTGACTAACCCCAAGATAAAAGTGCCCCAGTGTAGTTTGCTGTACCAGTCATTGTGGTTTTTAGGCTTAATGCTGGGATTGGACCATCTATTGATGTTGTTCCTTAGCAGCTTGCAGAGTGTTCTCCAAAACTATGAGAGCTAGCCTTCTGGGAGGTGACTTCCAGGTCAATTCCAACTCCATTTCTCCAAGACCTGTGTCTGATATCCTGTCTCCAGCAATAGGGTCTTACCTTCATGTTCTGGAAGATAATCAAGCTTGCATAATTTTGGGAGCCTCTTGGGCTACGCTGTCTTACAACTTGAAGGGAAGTTTCTCCTGTCTGGCACTGTTTCTTGTTATATAGCTTCAACTATACACATGCACGCATGTACACATATCATATGTGTATTTTACAGTAGATATTTGAACTAATACATTTCCCTCTGGTTTTTTACACCACCTAAGCTTTATTTTTCTTTCCTCTCTAGCTCCCTGTCGAACCCTCCTTCTTTCCTCCCCAGTTAAAGTAACCCCATTTCCCCATTTCCCCATTTCCCACTTGGTAATACCTGTCCCCTAGGATCTCCCCCCCACCTGAGCTCCTTTTTCCCCTTTACCTCCATGATTCCTTGAATAATGCTTCTTTTTCCCCTCTCAGTTTATTATTTCCTTTTTACACATTCCTTCTTGATAACACCCATCTCTTACTATGCCTCTCTCTCAGACTCCTTCTTTCCCCTGACCTCCATGGTTTCTCTCCATTTCCTGGTTCTTGCAATTATTTTAGGATATATACTCACAAATATGGAGTTGCTGTTACTTCACATAGTATGACAGGTTCTAGTTCCATCCATTATAAATTTCATGGTTCATCTGTCTTTACCACAGAGACTTGCAGGCTCCAGGGACCTTATTCATATGAAATAACAGCAGTGTTGACAAGTGCACAAGACCCATGAAAACTCAATCAGACAAAAACCAGCATAGAACTGGAGAAATGTCAGGAAGCCACAACTTTAGCAATGAACTATTAGCAGCTGATGACTTCTGAGTGAGGGAGAGCTGGTTTTCTTCAAGAAGTGACACTAGACAGGCTGAACAGGCTCCAGTGGATGAACTCCAGTGAAGGAACACTGAGAGACATTTGGGTATAAAAGCTTTATTTCATAGGCTTTGACATATATGACAAAACGCATGAATTCCAGTGAGTGGGCTATTAGGAGATGCAGATAGGGAAGGGCTGACTAAATATAATTAAGATGTAGTATAAGAAATCCACAAAAATTCAATAAAAATATTTTTCAAAGTGTTAGGGGAATTGACGGAATCAGACATCTACAAGTTTATTTAAACAGTAACAAGACCAACTTGGTTTATTAAGACCATTTTGGCAGAAAAATTTGGACATCTTGAAGAATACCTGGGGAGTACCTAAGATGGCAGCAAAAGGACATGACATTGTTTGTTGGTACAAGACAAACAAAATCTGTGCAAGGGTGCCACTTCATATTCTTTATTATAGTAAACTCTGAAAGATTAGGGCAATGCTCCTTTGATAGTCACTTCGCATGGCATAGAGTCTCACAAAGCATCCCATTATTGTACACGAAAGAGGAAACATTTATGATCATAAATATGGCCAAAGGAAATTTCATTATAGCTGTCCGTAATACAGTCCTGCTGTGTAAAGAAAAGAACATGAACTCCACTATTTCTGCATTAGTCAGAGTAGAGAGGGTTTACTGTGGAAACATCCCCACTAAAACTCATGGACTCACACAGGACTTTTTTCTGGATTTACAAACATCAAAGGAAGGTTTTGAAATCCTCCGAGATTGCTCTTGTCAGCATAGGGGTTAATTTTGAAACACCAAATTCACCCTGTGTCCTTTGGGGTTGATATAGGAAGCAGACTGCTCTAGATGCGCTGACACACACCTGTTATTCCAGTGATCAGGTGGCAGAGGAAGGAGGTTTGAGAGTTAAGGATCACCCTGTTTCAATAAAGAAGAGAAAGATAAAGCTAGAGAGCTGGAGATCCAAATTGGAATATCAGTAACATCCATTCAATTTCACTAGAAATAGTTGAATGACACAGAGCTAATTAAACAGTGGAGGGGAAATTTCCTTAGCTCATGGTACGTAGTAATCACTTAATTTCCAAAACATCTCTGTCAAATTCCCCTCCAACTAAGTCAGAAATAAAGCTTTATAATTTTAAGTCTAAGAAATAATGACATCGAAGGTGAAATAGACTATAAATAACCATATAGAAAACTTTCCCTCTGGCCTCTGGCCAAGTAAATCTTTTGTTTCCACCTCTCTGCTTAATTAGAATCTGTCTCTTTTCTCTACTGTAAATGCTGAACAGACAGAATCATACACATTTAGTTTTCTTTCTTTCTTCTCCTGTCCAGGCAGTTTCCTTTCAGGCCAGGGTTATGTATTTTTCTTTCATTTCTACAGTCTGTTATCATGTCTCCTTGTGGTTCACACTCACTAAATCACAATGCTATGTATGATACTATTTTACCTAGGTCTCAAGCCACGTGTGCACAGTATTTTTCTTTATCTAAGGAAAACATTTGAGATGAATGGAAGAATTATGTGTAATTTATCTCAGTCTTTCAAATAACAGAAATGTGGCATTGTATCTATTACAGACAGAAAATTATGTACAAATATACATACATTTCAACATTTATACAAACATTTCTACCTATGTATTTCCTAATGTTTTATATCTCAAACCAAGTTTAATATTAAGAACACTAAGTCTTTGATTTAAATTACTAAATCAGATTACTATTTGTAGCAAACTGAAGAATGAGCATGCCATTTAAAGTCAAAACAAAACAATCAAAAGTCTTTTTAAAGATTTAAGCAGGCCTTTTGAAGTTTTCCTTTTAATTGTACATGTTTATGAAATTAGTCAATCATTAATAACAATCACAGCCAACACTTCTTAAGGAATCTCATATGTTTACATATCATCCATTCACTTCAGAAATGGTTAGTGAATTAATCTTCAAAACAGCTTGAAGATATAAGCATTTTTATTATCATTGACAGTTGATTGATGGAGAAAATTGCCCAATATCTAGGTTTGAAACATGTGAGCTGTTAAAGATTATATAAAATCTAAAGAGTGAAAGAGACTGATAAAATATTAAATTGACAGAACTGTTTACAATATGAGTCATTTAATTTAATAAACAATAATAAATTTGACATGTGAAATAAAAGTAGGAAGAACTATAGCAAGAGAAGAATATGTGAGAGAAAAGGAAGTAAGGAGGAGAAAGAAAAATTAGACACATAAATGTGAAAGACTACCACAGATGTCCCCCTGAGTAAATCCTGCAAGTATATTTTTACTTATTTAAATTCATTACCGGTATATATCACCTTTTAAAAATAATTGTATTTGAAAATAATTGGATTCTGTATGAAACATAAGTAAAATTTTCATTTTTAAATGTTAAAAATAAGAGATAGGTTAAACAAAAGGTTAGCACAAACTACATCATAGCAATACAAATCAAAGTAACTGGTTATCATTATCAATATTAGAAATGGTGTATTTCAGACAAAGAGTAATTCCAGGGGGAAAAGAGATACTATAGAATACTAAAAGTTCACTCACCATCGAGGTATAGAAATTCTAAATATATCTGCACATAGTAAATGCATAACATTTATAAAATCATGACAAATTTAACATCCTTGGAAGCCAAAAATATCAGAAAGGAGATAGGAATAAGTCAATAATCATATCTGAAAAATAATACTTTTCAACTTTAAAGGCTGCAAGTCGGACCTGGCTAAGGTGATGGGCAAAGGTTAGGTGCAGCAGGTACTGAGAACTGTATCAAACTGCAAAAGTTGTCAAACATCTCTCCTTTATTTGATGAGATTTCTACAGTGATATTGTGACAAGTCACAGCTGACCCTTGTCGATTCCAAGATACTGCCAGATGAGGTTCATGAGCAAGGCATACTGATATGCTTGACCACCAGTCTTCTCAGAGACCACCCAGTACTGACTAAACCCAAGCCTAGCATGAGGGCAACTTTCCACAAAAGGCCTGACCAATAACACCTTTGTAAGTATCTTTGCCACGGACTATAATATCTCTTGCAGGGGTTCAGACAAGTGTTAGGATTTACATGCTTAGGAAAAAAATTTATACACATATATATTTGTAGGTGTGTGTGTAAGTGTCTCTATGTTTATTTCAACCTGCATTTATAAAAACTTTTCATCTTCAGATTAGTTCATAGACCTGATTCTAATAATGTATATGAATATTGTATCATGTCTTATAAAGTAATTCACTGAAAAAATGATCAGAACATGCAACACCTCTTTGGGACTACTTTTCTTTGCTAATTTAAAATATTTATATGGATTCACACAGTGTATTTTGATCACATTCAGAGCATCTCACCCTTAGCTACCCTTATCTTAACAGCCCTCTGACTTAATATCCTCTATTATTAATTTCCAAAAACAAAAATCAGAAAACAAAACTAAACAAAAAACAGCCTGTTGAGATTAATCTGTATTTCCTAAATGCTCTTGGGTCTTTCTTTGATAACTTTTAAATGGACCTCATGACTATAAAAGTTTATTTGCCTTCCTAAGTTAATTTCAGAAATTTATATTTTATTAAACTTTAATAAAACAGAATTTCCCCCATGAACCTTATAAGTCAAATACATTACTGTGGGAATAAAAGGCATCCTCATTCTTTCAAAGGAAAGCTTGGGGGAGGGCAGATTTGCAGTGAATACTGACAACTTGAGCTTCTACACTCCCTGCACAAGCATGTCCATAAGTTCCTTTAAGGCCACTGGAAAGCCATCTGTTACCACGATATGCCTGTCTTCAATGTGGCTTGCATTTCTACCTATTATGTCTTCCATAATAGCCTTTACAGGGCTATGAACAACTATAAAGACATGAGACATGTAAATCCCAAACAGATGGAATCATGAATGAAGATCAGCAGTAGTCCAATAGAGAAGAAAAGCTGAAACACTTTCTTTGAAAAGTCAAAAAGGAGAGTCAACAAAATAAGAATCCCCACAATTCTACAATCTTATATTTCTCACTCTATACCTTAGGTACTAGTGAGCTTTGATTTTTGCATAGCCTGGATGATAAAAAAAATCCAGGAGAAGTTTGGATAAGAAAAGAAATTAATGCATTTTATTAATCACTATTATGAAGTAGGGAAAGCAACATTTCAACAGATGGCTAGTCAGAAGCCTTAGCTTCCTTCTTGAAGAAACGGTTAACAAGTTCATATGTGTGGGATGTCAGGAGAGAAAATCACTTTGAGGAAATGAGATGTGAGTTTGAAGACTAATATGGTACTCTAAATATTATACAGAAGAATGTATTCAAAGATATTTTTGAATGAAAAAAATCATACTGTTCAGTAGAAAATAAAAAGAAAAACAAATGATATATTTCAATGACTACAATGTTTTGGCAGGCAATGTTAAAAAAAAAAAACAGATTTATTGTCTTCTCTCATATTAAAGTATCCATTGGACAGTCATGGTCACTACTTTATTTTCTATTGATTTTTGTGTTTTGTTCTAATTCCTCTAAAAGACTCTGTGGCATGACAGATCTCTCTGTTCTTCAGGTCTACCGGGGTAATACAAGTCAATTAAATTTCAGCAGAACATGTAATTACTGTTGGGAGTCCCTCTGCAAGATTTTCAATTTCTCTTTAGGGATTTAGAACTTAACAATGAATAATTTTGGTTTAATTAAAATTCAAGTATCAAATCCCACCAGGCTCATTTTACAGAGACCTGCCAATCAGTCAATTGACAGGCTCATAAAACTCTTGCTCACTTGGTGACCATCTTTTCCCCAATGATACAATCCCCTCAAGTGAGTGAGGTTTTTGTTTTGTTTATTGCTATTTCATCTCAGATGTCTTGTAACCTCACAATCTTATGTTGAAAGAAATGAAATTCTATTCCAAAGTAATGAATTATGGACACCAAACTCTATGGTACCAATTTATACACGGTTTCTTTAATAATAAAACAATGTACAGATTTTATTTCTTCTTTTGTTATTAATTTATGCACACATACTATTTGTAACAAAACTTTATGAAGTAAACTAATTGAAGCTAATTATATATATATAATGTAGTTTATTATTTAATTATTCATTATGTGCATATTGTCTACTATACAATAGGTCAACTCCATGTGCTGAAAGAGCAGGACAAGGCAATTCAAATGAATTTTCTACTTTAATCAGTATAGGTAGGAAATCAAATAGCACCATTTTTAGTAAGAAAGCACTGCAATGTAGAATAGATGGATTTAGCAGGTAAGTGAAGGGTGGACAAGACAAAGCCCTACCAATAAACATGAAAGTGCAGTGATTCTGAGCTGGCAGTGAGGAGTAGGATGTCACTGTGTTTATGAATGGTGACAGTAAGCCTTAGGCATGCATTGTGAGGAAGATAGTGGGTTGGCACGGATTATGAAGAACCTTATTTAAGATTCAATGATTAGAGAAAGGGCAACACTTCATAGAACTAAACCAAATTTCTGAGTGATTGCTCCCTATAAAGAGGACAATTATTAAAAGTAAATTAACTAGGACTTCATAAAAGACCCATTAACTCACTATTTTACATGCTTTATATAATATGTATTTGTATATATTCATATAATATATATGCATATATTCATATAAAAGAGTTTCATTACCATGCACAGGGGATTATGCTCATCCCAGAAGCCATAAGCTGCTAAATAAAAAGCTGAATGTTAGGCTTGGGATATGTATCCTTGAATTATTAATCCATGTTGTCCCAGAAACCCCACCAAAAATAAAGACTTGCCATTGTTCTTGGTTTCCCACCAGAACTTGATAAGACCCTTATTGCTGAAGTCACCACATACATTGACTATAGGACATGGAAAAAATCAAGGCACTAATGACCCAGAAGCTTCCTCCCTGCTGCCTAGTTCTTAAGATACTAGAAAGTATTATGTGGATGCTTGGGAGGAAAAGCTTGAGTAGTTTTACCTAACTGTGAACCCTGTGAACAGCAGAAATGACCAGCATGGCAAGATATTCCCATAGGTGCAATAGTGGCACAAATGTTATAGGGGTCCCACTGCTTTTGGATTGGATTTAAGGTTCATTCCACAGGAAGAAACACATAACTGGTAATAAAACTGGCCACGTTCCCATCTTTGAGGTGCTCACAGGCCCCACAGGGCAAAGCTACTACTTTATTTTGCTAAATGGATGAAGTATCACACTGCCCTCTAAATTCATATCTATCTATAGATTAGTCCAACTCCCAGCTCTTGTCACAGAGGTTTCTCTGTTAAATGGATGGTGGTTAACAAAGGAACTCAAAACTCTCATCAACAAATGGACATCTATATTACACCATTTCCCCTGGGCTCAAGGGACCATCTCAGAAGCAAGATGGAAATATTGAAAGAGCCAGAACTCAAGAAGAATGGGGGCAAAACAATTGCTTTCAATGGACAGGACAGGACCTCTGAGCATGTGAATTTATACAGCTGTGGTTGCCTTCTTAAAATCTGAATAGGATTGAGCCAGTCTACATTCTAGCATGAAATAGGAAGGAGATCATAAGCCCTACACCACTAACTGAGGATTTATGCACAGTTGATGGCTTCTGGGGAACAGAGAAGCAGTTTTCTTTAAGAGTGTGACTCTTGATAGGTGAACATATTTTTGGATGTCCCCACACCTAGAAGTATACCGACAGAAAAAATTGGAGTCAATAGGATATTAAAGGTTTAAAAGCCCATGAAGTTGGGGAGAGGTAGGGAGTTAAGGGTAGATCTGGGAACAATTAAAGGAAAGAGTTGGGGGTGAACATGGTCAAAGTACATTGTACAAATTCTCAAATAATTTCTTAATAGACTGTCTTAGATGTGAAGTTATACACTTGTAATCCGGGCACCTAGGAACTTGAGGGAGAAGGGTTGCAAGATTGAGGAATATCTGGAAAAACAAAAGAAGGAAGGAAGGAAGAGAGAGAGAGAGAGACAGGGAAGGTAAGGGGAAAAATTTACTTTCAAGGAAAGATAAATTAATGATTTTATAAAAGGAAAGTGACAGGAGTTTCTCAGGATGTAAATCTTAGAGTTCTTGAAAACATAGAAAATGTGCTATATTTAGTAGCAAGCAGAATACAGAACTTGAATATTGGCCATAGTATTACATATGTAATTATTAGACTTTGGGACGCATCTCCATGATTTTCTTCCCACTTTTGATCCCAAGCTAACCCTGTAATTTAGACATTATCAGTATCAAGAATGGTATATTTTAGATACAATAATTCCATGGATAAAAACAATATGTATAATTTAGACACATTAAAAAATATCACTGTATTCTTGATGAGGAACATAGCTTACTTTAGTACCAGTGGGAAAAACAAAGAAATAAATATTTGAAAAGTTAATGAATGTTTAACAATACTTTATCTTACGGAAATAATTTAGGCATTCAAGGCAGATGCCACTTTTTCCAGTATTGCCATCAAAATCAGGAAGTGATGCATTTGTTAAGAAAGAAATGAAGACAGAGTCTAGAGCACTTGCTCTTCCAGAGGACCTGAATTCAATTCCCAATACCCATGTCTGGCTGCTCACAACTGCCTGTAACTCCAGCTTCCTCGGGGATCTGAGGTTTGTGACCTCTGTAGGAACTGGCACATATACCCATCATAATTTCTTTCTTTTTCTTTCTTTCTTTCTTTCTTTCTTTCTTTCTTTCTTTCTTTCTTTCCTTCCTTCCTTCCTTCCTTCCTTCTTTCTTTCTTTCTTTTTCTTTCCTTCTTTCCTTCTTCTCTTCTTTCCTTTGGACATGATCTCCTTAGTTCCAGTCTGCCTGAAACTCACTATGAACCAGGCTGGCTGGCCTCCATCTTACAGAGATCTGCCTGCCTCTGCCTCCTGAGGGCTAGGATTGAAGGCGCATGCCACCATGCCCAACTGATACATATAATTTCAAAGTAAATAAATCTTTAAAAAGTAAATCTTAAAATAAAATAAATCTTAAAAAAAAGAGAAGAAAAAGGAACAAAAACGATGGTTTCCCCCAAAGCATCATGAATGCCTTCTGTGGTCATTTTCTGAGGAAGATAAAAATCATACCGAAGCATTAGAGTGGTATTTAGCATACATTAAAATTAATTAACTGCATACCATTATTTTAGACATAAAATTAGCAATTTTCAGTACAATTATTTAACATTGTAGTATAAGAACAATAATCAATGAAGTCAAGGAAAAGCTGTACTGATAAGGTTTTTAGATAATTAAAAAATAATCAAGAGTATTTTCTATGTAAAATAGATTTTAAAATGAAATAATAATAATAATAATAATACATGGACAAAACCAGAAAACAAGCACTGTAGCTTTCTGATGCTTAAAGGAAACAGAATTGCATACTGACATCAGAGAAGCTGTAATAGGGCACCTTCCTGACCATAGCTATGCCATGTAAAGTTTAGGCTGACTCTAGTCTCTGAAATTATCAGGCAGTTGGCCCAGGGTATGGGAACACATGTCAGCTAGATCCTGGTTGTCTTGGGAACAAGTCAGATTGTCCTGGGGAGCACCTGCTAATAGAATTCTGAGCAAGGTTTAAGCTAACCAGTATACTTAATCCTAAGTATCTTGCATTATAAGAGTTGTATCACCAACCAGCTGAGCTACCTCGACGTTTAACTACTTGTGTGGGGGACTACATGGTCATGTATGTGTGGGTGTATGGTCAAGCGTCTGAAGATGCAAATATATGCACATACGTGTAGAAGATGGAGTTCAGTCTCAGATGTCATTCCTCAGGCACTGTCTCACTTGTTTAATTGAAAAAGGGTCTCACCCCTGGAACTCCCTAGGTAGGCTAAGCTGACTAGCCAATGAAATCCCAGGATCTGCCAGTTGCTGTTTCTCCCATTATAGGGTTTTAAAACTTGCCATTCAGTACAAATTTTTATGTGACACCTCGGGACTGAACTGAGGTCCTTGTGCTTGCATGGCAACCATTTTATCAACTGAATTATGTCTCTTGCTTCTTAGCTGCTTTTTAATAATATGTGAATGCTATCCTTTACTGGTTCTTGTAAAAAAGGCAAATATACTCCATTGGAGTTTATCAGTCAGGTTGCTTTTGTGTGACTGGAATATTCTGAATATCAGTGTATCTTTCTCTCATGAAAACAAACAAACAAACAAAAAAAAAAACCACCAAAAAAGTGCACAGGAGTAAAGAGAGTAATAGAGAATAGAGAGCCCAGATGGGCGCTGAAATCAGGAGCTTGACTCTGTGAAGTCGCTGATGATCAGAAGGAATATTCTAGCCTGTGGATTAGGCCAGGAACAGACATCAAAAGTTCAAGCAAAATCTCTAGGATAAAATCTAACATGGT
The DNA here is from genome assembly GCF_000622305.1 of Nannospalax galili. Taxonomy (NCBI): domain Eukaryota; kingdom Metazoa; phylum Chordata; class Mammalia; order Rodentia; family Spalacidae; genus Nannospalax; species Nannospalax galili. The sequence continues at coordinate 11,390,747 of NW_008352267.1, forward strand.
ATAGGCTTTCAGAGCAGAATGTTTTCTCCTACATTGCCAACTTTTGGGTCATAGAAACTAAGATTACAAAACTCACACAAGGCCTGTCTTTTATCTCTATCAGCCTTTCAATATCACACTAACTTTAATTCTCTGGAAAATACCAATAATCTTTAAAAGAGAGAAAACATTTACTATTCTTAAAATAATCTGTTAGAGTTTGTAAAACTAAAAGTTTAAAATAATCAGTAGAGTTGTTCACCATCCAGGTATTAGACTGAACATTCCCATTCTGATTACTAGAAAACTCTTAGACATTTGATTAGAGATAATTAGTTTTAGTCTATTAGGCTCTCTCATCACAACGTTGATTGTAATTTGATTATTGCCACTGAAGTCAGATTTCTTCGTGCAATAATACTGACTCTTTGTGATTAGCAATTATTAAAATAAATAATCATTTTTAAAGAGACTCTTGATTCAAGAACTCATAACTTATGGCATCATTTATCAAATGAAGGACACTTAACAAAGTATTACTCCATGACTCTACACCTGGATTTGCAGCAAGAAATGTACATTAGCATGCTTATTTCAAATTAATGAAGAATATTTATTGTACATCAAACAGAAGATAATTATTTTCATTCTCTTCTACCATCAAAGAATTTTAATACTTCTTGTTTAGAAACTTTGACATTATATTTACACAGGATTTTAGAACTTGTTTCAAGCTTCTACATTTAACCATTCATTTGACAATCATACGTGTTTTAAGATACAGTAAACTTTTTGGTGTGATAACAACCTCACAGAAGATCTCAAATGACCAAAATATTTGGAAACCATTCCCTCAAAATCATCACTCTGGGAATTTTTTTAAAATTATATATTTTTGTTTGTCCTCTTTCCCCTGTTTACCCTGGTGATGTATAGCTCATTCTTGTATGATTAAATCAAAGATGATGTTGTAATATTTGGATATTGTAGTTACAGTAATAAAAAGGAGCAGAAATATTTGAGAATGAAAAACAAAAGAATGGAAATTAAGGATAAACACAAAAATTTTTTCATCATTGATAATTGTATAACTAAATTTGCCATGGTCATTGTAAATGTTTGCTTTTGGTAACTAATTAAAAGTTCAATTGGAAATTGTCTAGTATATTTTTCTTGGAACACTTTCGATGTGAGTTTGTTCATAACTACTTTTTAAAAAGTTGTAGGAAGAGTAACATTTTGTGAACTAAGAGTTGCTGAGCAGCACTTTTCTTTTTTATTGTAGCATTTCTATATGGACTGAGTAAATTAGAATTTACTTCACAATAATGGATAAAATAGACACACTACGATCCAGTGGGAATAGAAGATATATGGCATTATCCCCATATGCTCTTTGGAAATCATATTATTCACTTTAGTATTCAAAGAGTAATTTGTAAAGGTTGCATGCTCTGCAGAGTCATTTTGTCAAATTGCTGAAGCTGACTGATTTCTTTGGGGACAGTTTCAGCTGCCATGCCATTCAGGACACATCCAGAGGGCAACTCATTTGACAGTGCTTTGGAGAAACATATTTGTCTGAGTATCAATTTCCTGTCACCTTACATGCTATCTCTGTAAACCTATTAAAGCAATTGTACAAATGGAGAGAGTGATTTTTGAGTGTTGTTTCCTGGGCTTTATTTGACTGCAATAAGAGAAAGAAAACTTCTGTAATAAAGTACTCATCTTCTAAAACTTGTATAACTTGGTTACTACTTTTTGAACCATCTTCTTATAAATTCTTCTTATAAATTCTGATGCTTACCTCTAACAGTATGGCTTAAAGTTCCATACATTTTGAGTGGCTTAATATTTCATAAAAAAGATAAATTAGTATTCATTTTATGAAATTTTATTTTACGGAGGAGGTAAATAAACCACCAAAAAAGTTAAATCACTCTCCACGGTCACCAGGTAAATTTCCAGGAAAAGATACAATGTTAACTGGAATTCCTAACTCTTGAACTAAGTCTAGTTTTAGTCAAAATGTGGAAAATCTATTTTTCAGCTCAGTGTTATTCATACATAACCCTTTAATCTTGAAATAAAGCTGTTGAGACTTAGAGATGTGAAACAATTTTGCTCAGCAGTACCATCCTGGAAGCTCTGATGGAGTAATCACAATTGCTTCTCAGCATCTCAGTTTCCTCGCTTGTAAAACTTAGTTTCAAATAAATCCTAATTCAGATGATTCAGTGTGAGTTCTGTAATCAAACAGATAGCATAGTTTCTGGCACATAATACCCCAAATGACAATCATTACTATAATCTGTTTCTATTGTCAACACAGCACTCCAGAATTCACTGACAACGCAATATGCATCCTTAATTTACTAATGAATTTGCATTGTGTATAGATTTTACTTGTGTCTACCTCTCACCATGGCATGGAGGAATCTTGCATATTCTCTGTGGCTTTGACTGAATTTTTAAATACATCTGGTCACCAGAACTTTTATAAGTACTGAAATACAATTATCAGTGTCACAATTGTTACCTGATTCTATCATTCTCTTCACAGCATCTTATGGAAGCTATGTACAAAACCCTTTAAATTTGTCATGCACAAGATCCACATAAGTGTAAACCAGACAAAATTCCAGCATAGAAGTGGGGAAATGCTATTACTCTAATGCCAAAAGCAGATAAAGACACAACAAAAAGAAAGCTATATTAGTTCATATCCTTAATAAATATAGAAGAAAAATTCTCAACAAAATAGTCACAAATAGCATACAGACATCAAAAAAAATTATCCACCCCACCATGATCAAATAGATTTTATTCCACGGATACAGGGATCTTTCAATTTACATAAATTAATAAATGTAATAAGTCATATAAATTGTCTTAAGGACAACAGTCACTTGGTCATCTCAATAGATGCAAAAAAAGTCCCTAGACAAAATCCAACATCCACTTGTGTTAAAAGTCCTAGAGAGAATTGGGCTTGAGGGAACATACCACAACATAATTAAATCTATCTATAGCAAACACACACCTAACATCATTCCAAATGGAGAAAAACTGGGAGCATTCCCATTAAAAACAGGAACCAGAGATTGCTGTCCACTATCTCCACTCATTTTCAATATAGTGCTTGAAAGAAAATTAAAGGGGTACTAATTAGAAGAAGTCAAATTATCCTTATTTGCAGATGACATTGTATTATTCATGTTATCTTTTTAATAGAGTTCTATTAAAATGTCCGGTCCCTTTTCTGGAAGAAGTGTGAGGAAATGCTATTCATTCCAGTTGGCACAAAGACAGACTGGAGAAATGATTCAATGTACATTTAGCTTTGTGAGTCTAAAAGTTTATCAGTCTTATTACAGGGCACATGACACTCAAATGCTTTCATCTCACTGTAGATGTCCACTTTGAAAACTGCCTCCTTGGTGCTCTCACTCCAAATTGTAGGCAGCTCCACCAAGGGGTCTTTTTTTACCTAGCAATTGTTTACTGCTCTGATCTCAGGGAGGCAATTGATAGTCTTGCAACTTTCTGAGCTTCTTGAGTTTTCTAAGGTTCTGGTACTTGCTGAGTCTGATCAGATTTTCTCCTTCGTCTTCCCTTCAGGAAGGGATATTTCAATTTAGAGGATAGTTACAACCAAAATATGAACATTATAAAAATGGTGGTCATCTAAACAACCTTTCATGAAATTTCTTTCTCTCAATCATAGTTTTTTTTTTTCCTATCATGGGAAAGAATTGGTGTTGCCAGTGAAATGGCTCAGCACATAAAGACACCTGTCACCAATCATGATGATCTGTGTTGGATCCCTGGGACCCAATTGGTGGAAGAAGAGAGTTGATTCCCACAAGTTGTCCTCTGACTTCTACAGACACTCTGTGCTATAAGTACACACACACACATACACACACACACACACACACACACACACACTCACTCACTCACTCTCACATGCGCACACATCCACACAAATAAATAAATAAAATATAACTAAAAAATTTAGAGACATATAATTTCCCTTGCATAACTGAGTATCTTTTGATAATATGTTCACTTTATTTAAAAAGCTCAATAGAAGTCCTTTCTTGATTAAAGCTTGAACCCATCCTATAAAGTGAAAGGTTAACATCATCAGGTTTCTAGTGCTCATTTAATGCAACAAGAATCTGATGCCCAGACTATCCTTTGATTCATTCACATTTGGAGCATGTTTAATACCATAATATTAATTCTAGTGAATTGCTATACATATGTAACAGGAAAAGGAGAAACTTAGTCCACCATTTCATTTAAATTTTATTTAAAAATCTTGTTCAAATTTTATTTAAAAAGTTTATAACTATATTAGTTACTTCTTATAGCTATAACTTTCTATAACTATACTACTTACTTCCTCTTTAATAAGCATAAGTAGATTAAGAAAATGTAATGTAGATGGTTTGGAAAGTAAAATTTATTTTTATGGTTACTTAACTAACAAACTAACTTTTAAAGTATTATCACATATTATATGGGAATTATTTATGTTGAATGGGAGAGAAAGCATACATCAAATAATATTAACTATCACACAATTCTTAATATTGAAGTAAGTATTCAAAATTATCTTTCTTAGCCTAATGAAAGAGTATTGGGGTTTCAATGATTAAATATAAAAGCATTTAGGTTCAGAATCACATAGGATCTCACTTTGAATGGCATCTCCAAAAAATTATCTGATTTGATATGCCTTTTGTATATAAAATGTAATAACCTTTAAGGTTAGGAGGATAGCATCCCCAACTAAAACAGTTTAAACTCTTTGAAAGTATATACATATGTGAAATCTTATGGTTACTGGAAGAAATTTTAGCACACTGTGAATTGGTGGTAAAACTGCTTGAGATTCATCAATGAGAAGAATATAAATAATTCCTTAAAAGAGAGAAACAACAAAGGAAAAAATAAAACAAAAATTTGTCAAAAAAATTTTATGAAAACCATTTTTTTGTTTTATTTTAAGTAAAATAAGTCATATTTCAAAATAATATTTTGGCAGAGAGCATCTAGGGAAAAAGTGTTCCAACCATATTCACTCAAAACCACAAAATTTTTTTTTTCTCTTAGAGTACTGAGGTTTGATATCTAAAAACATGATACTGGCAGGCTCTTTAAAACTCCAGAAACAATTATTTGGAGGCATTTAAGTATATTGGCTTCTAGGACTGCTAACAATCTTTGATACTCCTTGCTTATAGATGTATTACTATAATATCTATCTCTATCAATGAATGGAGTTCTCGATTTGATTTTTCCTCTGTGCTCCTTCTCTTTTTAAAGGGATCCTAATCATATTGGCTACAAGGGTCGACCCACTGTAGTCTGACTTCATCTTAATTTAATTAAATTACAAATGCCTTCTTTATGAATGACACATTCACAGCTTTTGGAGTATAAGATTTACACTTTTTTTCTGTTTTCATAATACATTTGTTTTTTCTTTAAGCTATTACAGAGTTTCATGCTCCACTTACATTTTTCATCATCTCACTTAATTAGAATGAGAGATACATAGAAGGAAATTATCAAATGTGTCCTCAAGGCACATGACATGGATGTATTATGTACCTACTGACAAGGATGGTATCAGTCAAGGCTGACAGAGAATAGAAGCCAAGAGATAGATAGATGAATAAGAGATGATAGATAGATGATGGATAGATAGATGATAGATAGATAGATAGATAGATAGATGATAGATGATCGAGATAGATAGATAGATATAGATAGATGATTGATGATAGATGATAGATAGATGATAGATGATTGATAGATAGATGATAGATAGATAGATAGATACATAGATACATAGATACATAGATAGATAGATGATAGATGGATAGATAGATGATAGATAGATGATAGATAGAGAGATAGATCATAGATGAAGATGATAGAGATGATAAACAGATGATAGATAGATGATAGATGATAGATAGATGATAGACTATAGAGAGGAGATAGATGATAGATAGATAGATAGATAGATAGATAGATAGATAGATAGATAGATAGATAGATAACAGACAGGTAGAAAGATAGCTTTTAGGTAATTTGCTAATGGTATTGTCAGAACTAGAAATTCTAAAATGTGTTGCAGGTTGGGACTGGATAATGACCAGGAAATAGTGCTGGAAGCTTGACGCAGAATTTCTTCTGCAACCCAGAACAATGCAGTTTATTTTTAATGTTAAAAAGTCTTTATTGAGAATTTCATACGTGTATATAAGGTGTTTTGATCAAATCCAGGCCCACTACCTCCCCTCCAACTCCTCCCATATCTCCCCATCACTTTTTTTCTGACATCATTTTCTTTCTTCTTTCTTTCTTTCTTTCTTTCTTTCTTTCTTTCTTTCTTTCTTTCTTTCTTTCTTTCTTTCTCCCTCTCTCTTTCTTTCTTTCTCTCTCTCTCACCTTTCTTCCTTCATTTCTTTCTCTTTTTTAAAATGGGGCTTTTTGCTACTCAAACATTTCCCCCCTCAAAAGAGGTAATCCTAAATTACTTTAGGGATTAGATAAGAGCTCCCAACTACTTTTGACATATTTGATCTTTGGAACAGACTATGTTGCTAAGAGGCTGAAGAACATTTTGACTTTTAGCCAAGAAACTGTCTACATTTCTTTGGGGTCTTTTTACCCTAACTGCTTAGACAATTCCTACCTCCTATTCTTATCACACCAAACTCTGAAGAGGATGCCCAGATTGCCTATAGGGAATCCGGACACAGACCTCTCTGGCTTCTTTCATGATGAATAGGGACACAGGGTGAGGCAATTGGGGTACCCCCTTCAGTGGGTCTATCTAAAAGACTCCCAAATTGCATAACTCTTATCTATAGGGAGAAAAGAAAGTCCTTGAATTGTGAACAGGGGATGTGAAGGAGAACTAAAGGCAAAAGTAATTAACATTACAGGTTTCAGAAAGAGAACCATAAAAAAGTCAGAACAGTGCAAATTTCAAATATTCATATCAGAGTCCATTGGGATTTCTTGACGAGAGCTTCCAAAAGCATCCCTCTATTGGGTTCCTCTTCATTTTTCTTTTGTCTGCCAAGGCTGGACCTTAGAGTGATGGACTCAGGATTTGCTTTCAGTTATTTTGATAACTGTTGGAGTGGTTAGAATCAGTGTCAGTTCCCTCTCAAAGGCTTCTAGATAGGGGGAGGAAACACATTTATCCAT